>NW_016107473.1:1365087-1690344 GCF_001604975.1 Cebus imitator
TTTTTTAACAGAGTCTTGCTCTGTTGCCAGGCTCCAAGCTGGAGTGCAGTGGCTCAATCTCAGCTCACTGCAATCTCCGCCTCCTGGGTTCAAACATTTCTTCTGCCTCAGCCTCTCGAGTAGCTGGAACTACAGGCGAACGCCACCTCGCCCCGCATCTAGATGACATTATGCTAAGTGTAATAAGCCAGACACAGAAAGATAGATACCATATGATCTCACTTATTTTTTTAGATGTGGCATCTAAAAAGTCAAACTCATAGAAGTAGAAAGCAGAATAGCGGTTACCAGAGGATGGGGGAGGGGTGGATGATGAAAGCTGGGATTATTAATGTGTACACACAGTAATAATATGTTGTACATTTCTAAATTGATAAAAGAGGACATTTTAAATGTTCTCATCACAAAGGAACGATACAAATGCAAGGTGACAGGTTAATTATCCTGATTTAATCACTCCACAATATATAGAGTTATAATGTCATAGCCCATAAATGCATATTATTTGTTAATTAAAAATATATAAATACCTAAATAGAGTAGTAACAGTAGGAGTATTTTTGTCTGCCAGGATAATTTCAGTGGTGAATTAGCCTTGCATGTCAGGACAAACTGACATAGCGTTGGCTTTGGAAAGCAGTGATTTTGATGGTAATACAAGTAAGCATAGATTGATAACAAAATTAGAGATCACTCCAGGTCACTCCTAGTTTGGGTATATAAAATCATACCATGAAGTCATGAAGACTCTTACCTCCCTGTTTAATCTCAGAGAATTTTTTTCATTCAATGCATTTCTAAATAGTTTTAGACCATTGCGGTGTAAAGAAAATGGGGTTAAGAGACTGATGTACAATGTATTACTTGAGATTTTGATTTTTTTTACTTTCAATACATTGTTCATCATAAAACTAATTCTTGTGGAAGCACTAAAATTTGAATTTTATAGAAAGTATAATAGTTAGGGCTTTTGACCATATTTCTCTTCTAATCAAAGGTCATTGATAGAGTAATTAAAAATGTATAAAGTTTTACATTGCCCTTGATGAATCTCTTCATGAAGGTTTAAACAGTTGTTGACAGTAAATGGTGGTACCTGGAAATTCTCTGGTTCTTGCTGTGAAGTTTTGGGTTAAACTTGTGAAAAGTAAAACTGGCATAAAATCATTGAGTTAATAGCAAACAATCCCCAAATATTCAGTAAGTAGAGTATTACTACTTCTAAAAATGAGGCAGATTACATTTTGATTCAGTTGAGACAAGACGATACTGAATATGAGGTGCTAATTAGAAGTTTGGTGCCCACCATGCTAAATAGGCTTCAAACTGTTCAGGCTGTCCTTTCTAATGAAAGCTGGAGAAAAGAGACCTCCGTTTCCCAAAGGTAGGACAGCGCTTCCAGTTTCCATCTGTCAATAATGCTTTGTGATCTGATATGTGAGCAAGCCTTTCTCAAATGGCTTTTGAAGAAACTCTTAGAAGTTGTGTGAACATCATAAGACTGCTTAGAGAGCTAATAAGGACCTGGAAGCATTTCACCTTTATCTTTGGAGCTTTTCAGACAGTGTGGGTATCGTTTGAAGACAATTAAAGAGAGAGAAAGGATAATGGGCAGAAATTCATGTCCATCTTAAGAAAGTAAGTGAGCACAGGATGACTTCTGAATAATCAAACTAGAAATGTAAAGTGCATTAGTATACATCAATACAAATTTATGCTTATAGATGAGTCTGGCTGGATGCTTTATTTTCACTTTCTTAGGCTTATTCCTAAACACAGGATTAAAGAGAAAATGATGCCTTCATTAATGCAAATATTGAATATTATGTATTAGTCACTATTCTACACATCGTTTGTGCATTCTTTAATTCTTACAGACATAGGCACAAAGAAATATATGATGTAGGTACTATTGTTGTCTTTATTTCACAGGCGAGGAAACTGAATCACAGGGAGGTAAAATAACTTGCTGAATACCTAAAACGCATATGTAAAAGAGGCAGCTCTCTGACTCCAGAGTCATATTTTTAACTGCTGGGCTCCACTGCCTGTCAGCATTGCCTAGACGTAGATTTAGTTTTGAGAACAAAAAGGAGACTTCTGAACTTTAACTTACCCTCCCTGAAAGAACATTTGTTCAAGGAAAGAGATGCATGCTGTTTAAATGTCTCGTTAATGGAAGTAGGAGCGTTAAATAGGCTTGATGTTCCTAGGTAGGATACACACACAAGCTAGATTATGAGATACCCAGTATGGAGGAGAGTTCAATAAAAAATCAGTAAGTTTCTGAACCAACCAGTTCAGAGTTTATTCCCCTATTACAATTAATGTTTCTAGGTTACCTCTCTCACTTTTTTTTTTCTGAATATATCCTTAATATAAAATGGGTCTAAGTGTTTTTGAGATAACATTGACAGTATGCAATCCAACTCTTTACAGGCAAAATTAGTACACTACCTGGGGGACAGGCAGCTACTAAATTGGCCGGTTCAATCATGGATTTAAGAATTCATCAAACAAGATTCTAGGCGTTGGAAACCAGATAATACAAAGCTGTTGCTTCCCATCAAGGGAAACAAGTATACAAACAGCATATTACAACTTCACAAGAGAAACGCTTAAATAAAGGTGTGCAGGAAGTGACGTGGGAATAGAGAAAAGGTCTGTCTCACTGCAGAAGAGTGTTCTTGGTTGTTTAGAATGCAGATCTAGTGAGCCTGTTAGTCTGGGGAGAAACGGTCACTTGCCTTTTTCAATTTCTGCTCATCTGTATTGGGTAAGCAAAATGTCTGATCTGAAACAAAGCAAATAGACATGAGCCTGGGGATTTCTTTTCTGAAAAAAGACAGGAATGTTAATACATTGGAACTTGTTGCACATGATTATTTGGAAAGTATTTGTACTTACATAAGCAAAATATTCCATACCTTTATAAGAATAATACTTACTGTATTTTATATCATGTTTTTGCATGCACGAAAAGCACATGCGCGCACACGCACACACTCATATGTGTACATACATGTAGCACATGTGTTGGATGGCAACTAGAGGAAAAACACAGCAGAATTGACTGAGCACTTTTCACTTTTTTTGCTCTAGCCAAGAATTTCTCAAAGTCCCTTGCAAATCATCCAGTGTCATCCTGTACGCATTCCCTCTCCACCTAGAAAACCCACCTAGGGATGTGCCCATAGCATCCTGTTCCTATCAAACAAATTACCACTCTATCTTAAAATTGTCTAACTGTTCCTTGATGTATTTATTTTTTGTTTTCCAGTGCTGGATACAGGGTGGGGTGCATAGGACAGGTCAAGATATATGTATACAATAAATGAATGGGCAGTTGTTACTGATTTTGTTAAAGACATTTTTACATTATTTAAAACATCCAAGTAGGTTATCTTAAGGTCTCCTTCCTCTCTCAATTTCTATATCATTTTAATACCATTATTAGAGTGTTTTCTAACAAGATATGAGAAGTGAAAGAAAATTTGAATATTAACTAGTTTAAACATTTACTTCACCATTGAAGAAACAGAGCAGAAAACTTAAATCATTAATGTAAGGCCTCTCATATGGTTAGCATTATGATTAAGACCAGAATTCTTATCTACCAATTTACTTTATGGGGCGCTACTTGATTCACATTATATAATTGCTGACTTGGAGTATGGTCTTTTAACTCATTTTAAAGCATTAAATCTTGTCTGTACAATTGTTCTATTTGTATAGTGCAGAATGGACATGAAGTAAAATTTTGTTTAATTGAACTGCTTGTAACTTCCATGTTTAAGACTATTTCCTGCATCTCTTACAAAGACCTTCATTATGGTAAAAAGTAAAAGGGGAATTCACACAGGAATTAAGTGTATAGCAATAAAAGTAGTGGTTCCCAAACACAGATTTTATCACTGTCTTGTGATAATTTATGTCATACAGGGACAGTGAGGTACACGTAAAACTCATACTAAACATTAAAATTGTTTTTATCGTGACAAAGTATCTTAAGATCAAAATTGAATTAATATAGTCCAGTGAATATTTTATAATTATCAGAAATGATTTGAGGTATTAAATGAAGCAAAAGCTGGTATAATACAGCTGGAACAACTTTTGTGCTCATAACAATTTTTAAAAGGTCATTTTCTTTGAACTTGAGCTAAATCACTCAGCTTGTTCGTGTTTTACTCAACTATAGGGCATACTTAAGGATCATTTTTAATCATAGGAGTAAAGATGAATATACATATGCACATACAAATGGTCCTGTTAAAAAGAGGCCTACTATACAACAGTTAAAATATTAATAGGAATACTTTTTACTGGTCCTGGTATAGTAAATCAGTTTGTATATCACAGTAGATTGTATGAAATTCAAACTTGTATTCTATAACATAGTTGATCATGATTCTGATTTTCCACTATGTCTTCTATTTATTTTCTTCTTTTACCTGAATGTGATTGGAGTTATCCCTAAAACATCCAGGTCTAAGAGAAGAGGATAAAGCTCAGAAAAATCAGAAAGGCAAACTATAATAAGAAAGCATGATACGGGAGACCAAGATGCTTGGCCTCTCACTGACCTCTCTATTCAGCATCTTCTCCCTCGACCACGGGTCAGTAGTAGCTTTCTCATTTCAGTCATCTCTATACCATGTTTAAAAAAGAAAAAATAATATTGTTTACTGTATGTCTGAAAGCCTATCTGATTATGCAGTTTTAACCTTCACAGTGACACAAGGACGTCCTATTAACGTGGATGTAAGTATTAGGGCTCTTAGGTATTAAAAGGGCTTTAGGGAACTTTGCTTGCCCCTCCAGCTGTTACTGGGTTGGCAGAGAACATCTATTTTCATCAACTGTTATAGATCTACTAATCCTGTTTGCGGAGAAGCAAGTTGCTTTGATGAAAGATTAAAATGGAGGAGAATGGGAGTTTGGGAATGGGAGGTTTCTTTCCTGAATTTGTCTCAGAGGAAGGGGGAGATGGAGACTGACTGTCATGTCATGGGAAACACAGTGAGCCCCTCCCTGTGCGGCCAGGAGGGCAGCCATGTCCTTATCTAGGCTAGAAAAATAGGCAGTGCCCTCAGCCAGAACGTGGAAGGGGATGTGGGCATGAGATCCTGAAGTAAGTCCTAAAGGGATAATCAGCAACAGGTAATTTATAAACTAAACTCAATTTGTTAGTCTGTATTTCCTTATTTTTACTTTATATCTTTCTATAGTTTTTAATCATGTTTTTAAATATATCAGACTCTTCTGCTTAAGAGGCCCAGGAAAGGCATATTTGCTTCAGTTTGGAGACAGAATGTAAGATGGAGCATGCACCTCTGAGCAACAGCCTGCAGATGGATGTGGCTGGGACGTTCCCCAAGCCAGGAAAGAAAGGGAAGCTCCAGGGGAGCACACTGAGGTCTTTTGGTTACTTATCTCTCCCTATTTATAGGTAAACCACCCAGGGCTGGAACCTTGGAGTCCTTTGATTGCATTTATAATAAGAAACACATGCTCTGGCAGAGTCAGAGCAAGAAAACCTAGTTAATTAGCTGGCAGAGAGTTATTTATAAATATGCATATATTATATATAAATACATATATATATATATTTATACAGAGAGTGAGAGTAATTAGGAGAATTTCAAGGAGTTACAGGTGCTGAGTTATTTTACAGTGACTTTAAAACAATTTTATGGGTTGTTTGGTTATTCAAAAAGTTACTTTTGTGAAGATTTGTCCGAATGCCTATGTGTTAGGTCATAGTAAAGAACTTCAAGCGTCTGCATGCTAGATTCACAATGAGACTCAAAATGTAGAGCTGGAGGGTGAAACAAGTGCCCACCTGTTCACAGCCTCGCCACGATAGGTGGTTCTGTTTCTGCAGAAAGTGAGCGATGCAGAAATATTTCGACAGCACATCTGTTAAATCATTTTGTTCCTTTGGACTTAGATTCCAGGTAATTGGGACCCTCTTAGCTGGTCGTTAGCATGAATGAAGTCACAAGTATTGCTTTAAAAATGCAAATGAAAATATTCATATGAATGGAAGCATATTTTGTACGGAAACCATGGGTTTGGGATTCTGAAATATCAGGGATTAAATGCTAGGACCATAACTTTCTCCTGTGCGATGTTGGACATATTACTCCTTTGTATTTATTTCAGCTTTTTTACTCTGAAAATGAGTACAGTAATATCTTAATCTCCCCTTTAACTTGTATCCCCTTCTATTTCTAGGTATATTTATTGGAAGTTTGTTCTCTTTCCAATTTGGTGGCTGCTTTAAGATAGTGTTGAGCCAAACCAATGCTACTCCCGGTCTGCTGGCAATTTCAGGCTAGTAAGGTTGTTATGAAGATTAAATACGATAACATATATAAGTTAGCTCACATGCAACGTTTCAGTAAGTATTGCGACTCTTTCTTCTTATGAAAGGCCTATGAATCTCTAGGGCATTCTGTTTAGAAGTTCCAAATACCTCTTGCCAGTTGCCCAGATATTACAACTTGTTCAGAGCCCAGGAGAGTAGGGTCAATCGATACTTTACAAAGCCTAAGAAGTTTAACAGACACTTAATTCTTTGTCTTTAAATGACTTTATTTTGTTGCTCATTTGTAGATGAATGGAGTGACAAAAATGTGGAATGCACTACCTGAGCTATAGTAAGATAAATCTTGTAAGTGTAAGCATTTTAGACATCCTCACCTCAATATTCATTGTGACTTGCATGGAAATGTTATGCCTGAGGGTTCCCGGTTTTGCTAATGACATACTTAATTCACAATATAATTGTGACTCTGAAGAGTATGGAATTAAAATCTTAAGTAGTAAACTAATAGCATGATTCTTAGCATGAACAAAGCAGTTTAGCGGAATAGTACCTTATTTATGATTGGTTTTTCATGCCTAGACAATTCTGTTTGGCAACTAATGGAAAAACTGATCTGAACCATTAATGACCATTTGCCCATTTAATAAAAATTGTCAAAAACAGGTATTGATGATACTTCTAAAAATCATTAAGGTAAATAGAGCAGCATTTCACAACTAGATTCCAAGAATTGTGGTCTGGACAGCACAAACCACATTTAAAAAAAATCCATTATCTAGATCTTTAGGCCTAATGCATTTATAATATTTCTGCAAATTTATGTTTTTAATTATTGCTAGTACCTCAGCACCCAATAGAGATGTTACAACTAACCAATAACCAGTTAGATACAGACTTCGAGTTTTGTGTTTCAGGAGTTACGGGTTACAATGTTTTATTTATACTGGATCACACTGTTTCTCTTAAGCTCCAGTGTAGTGATTTAAGTCTTGTACCAGGCAGAGGACTAGGTGGCTAGTACATATCACATGGGCCACAGAATAGACAAGAATTAATCCTGTGCTTTTGGACTAATGGTCTGGTGTGCTCACTAAATAAGCATTTTGAAACAAATAATTCTCATCAGTGTTATTATATGTTCTCTTAACAGATTGAGGATTTTATTTTTTAAATAGGAAATGGCTAATTTATTTTAAGCTGTGTATCATAGTATAGTTTCAGATTTCAAACAGTATCATAATAAAAGGATATGAATATTTAAGTTTTATAATTTAGCTTAAAAACAGTTATGTAAATTGTATATAAACACTGATGGGACAGAAATCTACATTGGAACTGTTAATTCCCTTATGTTTTTTATAGTGTCATCTTATTACAATAAAATTACTGATCTATTGCATTAAAAGTATGTGCTTATTTAAGAAAATGGCCAGGAAAAAAGTGTTCATGTACTCAGAGAAATATTAACTTAAGATATTTTGCCTAAGTGTGTATATCGCTTGAACTTCCTTTGAACTCTGTGAGCTACTTGCTATTTATGACAAAGCCATTGCTCACAGAGTATTGGGTTTGCCTTTGAAGCAATATCGGGAGATCATTGACAAAAGACAGAGCTGAGATTACATGTTGAAGGTTATTGCCTTGCTATAGTCCCAAAGCTATGTGAAATGTCAGCTAATTGAAAATGGTAATTATTCTAAATAACAGCATAAACTCTTTCTAGGATATGTGTTGCTTTCAAATTAATAGCTATTGATCTGTTTTTTTTTGTTGCTGTTTTTTTTTTTTTTTTTTCCCCCACAGTTCTTCTCTGTCGTTTCGTCAAATTATCCAGCCACCTGTCCTTGGGACAAAACCCATTGCACCATTTATATTGACCATGGTTTAATGAGTGACCTGGTCTTCCTGTTTGCAAAGATTGTAATAGGCTCACGCATCTGAGAGTCTGTCAGCCAGACTGAGATGTGTAACCTTTATGTATATTTAGTTTCTAAGTGGAAAGACTTTAACATGAAAACCAAGTAATGGTGTTATGGTGGCCATTTGCATTTATTTCAGATACTGGTCGGGAGGCGTCCTATTAATCACAGTAGTAATAGATCTTCAAATTATAATCTACTGAGCAAGGTCATCCCATATGAGATGAATAATATATATTCAAAATGCTCCGCTTGCTTCTAATGGGCAGTACTTCATATCAAATGGCTTTGAGGGAAATACGTATGGTATAATTTTTCAGACAAGGAATTAAAATTCCTAGTTTCGATGGTTTAAAAAAAAACTGTCAAGTGAAAATTAGAAATACATATTCTCCATATCTATAAAATGAACTACACATACACTTCGATTCTGTAAAATTGAGTTACTTCGGAAAATATTTCAGAGTAACCTAATCCCAAGTCAAGATTCTCTATTGTAATGGGTAAAAAACCCAAAGACACTTGGGCTTGATATGTTTTAACAAAGTGAAGAAGACAGGAAGAGTGTGAGAAATTATTCAAATGTATTCAGAAAAGTATCTGCTGAGGTCAGGAGACTAATATACAGTGATTATGGAAAAGTTATATTCCATTCTTGGATCAAGCCTTGCCATAAAATCATAAAGCCAATTTTCTTTTTGAGTGTGAAGGAAATGAGTACAATGTCTTTCTAATTGTACTAATAATAGTACAATTAGTGCTTCCTCCAACTTTATTTTTAACTAGTAAATTGTAACCAGGAAGTATACTCACAAACTGTGGAGACGAAGACACAGGAACAAATATAGCATTATAAACAGTTGAAGATAGTGAATCTGACACATTTAATAATGAGCAAATACTGTCGTGTTCTACAATATTTATGCACACCTATGCAAAAACAATTATTTCAGGAAACCATGGCTTTATATCTTAAGAAGCAAAAGTGGGGGAAAAGTGTTTGGCAGTGAAGAACATCCCTTGTTAAAGTAATTCCACATAACCTTATTCCATTTCAAGCCAAGACTGTTTAGAATCTGATGTCCTGTTTCCAGAAGAACTGAGCTCAATACTTTAGAGTCCTAAGGCCAGTATCTGAGAGTGGGTGAGGGTATTTTGGAAGAACCCAGGCATGTATCTGTGGGACCTTAGTAAACTTCCTGTTTTGCATGATTCTCTCCTGCCTCCCCAGTTTGTCTGAGGGCTACGCTTTCTTCTTTACTCTCCCAGGTGAAGGCAATTGACTGAGGCTTAATTGTTCTTTCTTTCTAAAATTGATAAAATGAGGGCATTAGGTTTCTTCCTGGAAATCTCTTGTTTTTGTAATAAAAGTAGCTGTAGCTGAAACCTGTCCCATGTAAAAAGGTGTCTGATAATAATTACAAATATAGTCATATGCATCCATTTTGTAAACTCAGTGAAGTCCCAGAAATCTTTATAGTGCTCTGATACCTTGTAATAAAGGACCTCTAGAGGATGCTGAAATGAAAGCATGCAGAGTTACTGAGGCGATGAGTTGTGATAAGGGAAAATAAAACCAGCAGTCCTTCACAGTACAGCCTGCATTGCTCTAACTGGTGTTGCCCAGTAAACTACCTGGCATGCAAAATGCTAAGTATTCAAAGTATTTGGCACTTGCAATCATTGTAATAGTAAACTCTTGGCATTTGGTTTATTTTTCAAGCCAGACCATTTGTACTTCTCTTAAATATTTTGGCTTTAGAACTTTGTTGTTGATACAGATAATTTATCCCCTTATTGCCCTGTTTCCCTTATTGCTGCCCTGCATTTTGCTGCAATTTGCTTTAATTGAGTCATCCCCATGATCATGGAGAATTTGTTTAGTATTTTGATTTTTAGCTATAATCTCATTTTGAATTGTTTATCTTGATAATTAACATTATTGCATGAAGACCCAGTAGAGAAAAAATATTATGTGGGAAATTCATTCTTTAATAATTAATATAAGTCTTCAAATTTTGAGTGTCAAAGCCTGCAATTTCTCTTGATCCTTAAAAGGTTTGTAAATAAAGACAGTTCAGTTGAAGAAGCTATACTGTTAAAGTCAAATATGTTTGGAATTCAGCTTTGAGTCTTGGGGATTTGGAAATTTACATAAATGATCTGAATCTCTGCAAGCTCTAAATAAACAATAACTATTTGATGGGATAATTTAAAGAGAGGCTGCCATCCGAGTGATCATTATCTACGAAAGTGATAATTCACTAAAAATTATGCCTAACTTTGTAATAACTTAATATCGCAGTGGTAATTTTTGATCAGTAAACGAATATAATCAGATTGGGGAATATGCAAATCTGTATCCATTCAGTGAAACCTGCCAGCAGGGAGAGAGAAGATAAAAGTGTAAAAATCAGATTGAATGTTGAGGGAAATCTTAAAAGAAATGCAGCCATGCCTCTGCTGTGCCACTCAGCATAGCACGAAAAGAGCCCCACCACAGGGTTTGAATTTATAGGAGTCTATCCAGTGGCGCTTTGTCCAACGTTGGACATACCTAACAAACAAAACAAAATCTTATTCTTCTGTTTCTTAGTATTTATGCATTTTGCGCTTTTTAAATTTTTGTCCTACTAAACCGGAGCTGGCGGTGCTGGATTGAAGGCATCTCTAGTCTGCTTCTGACTCCCAATATGAAGTTGGTTAAATTATTCAATCTCTCTATATTTCAGTTTCATGAAGTGGACTAAGAAGATCGTCATTGGGCAATATGCACCTCAAATATTCTGTATTATGTGGAGATCTCAAGTCTGCATTTGATGCCACAAATCATAGTTTCAATAGAGTTCAGAATGAGATATATGGAATTGGGGAAAGTCGTATTTATACAGATGCTGGTTAAAGCACAGGGATTACATGGGTTTAAAATGTTTTATCTGTATATAGAAAAGAGAACAGGTTCAGGAAAGGGCCCAGGAATATACCATGATTGGGCCAAGGAGAGAACAAGAGAGTGTCAGCGATTAAGGAGATGCAAGGAGAGGATGGGGTTTCTGAACCAGGAGAAGAAAGCATTAGCATAGAAGCAGGAGATAAACTGCACTGAATGCTTCTAAGACATTTTGAACAAGAACAGAAGAGTTACCTTTGGATTTCACTGCGTGTAGCTTAACAAAAGTTCATAAACAAACCCAGTGACCATGAAAGGTCAATTACAGTGGTCTGAGGAGAGAATTCAGGTGATGAGGTAGAGAAGGTGACTATAGATGGCTCTCTATAGAAGTTTTACCTTTAATGGTGGCAGAGAACTGGAGTAGAGCTGCAGATGTAGTTTCTTCTTCTTTCCTTGGGTGTAACAGAATGCAATTTAGGGCATCATCCTACAGAAAGTAAGCAATTAATGATGCAGGAAAGAAATTGGATAATTTTCCAAAATAAATAAATCCTCACAGAAGCAAGGGAATGGCTCTAGCACACAAAGGGGCTAACATCTGATATGAATTGAGTTGTTTTATCCACATAACAATTATTTTTCAGAGAAAATCTAATTGCAAAAATATAGCTGAAAACTAAACATTTGCCCTATGTGTGTGTATGGTAACTTGTGATGTAAAATTCATTTCTCAATATAGGTCCTCGTCAAAAATGTTAAACGTAAAATACATTGAGAGAACTACAGTTAGAGGACAGCAGGATGAAGGATAGTCATCGGAAAGAATATAGAGTGGGCCAGGCTTGGTGGTTCATGCCTGTAATCCCAGCAGTTTAGGAGGTGGAGCTGGGAGGATCACTTGAGGCCAGGAGTTTGAGAGCAGCCTGGGCAAAATACTAAATCTCTATAAAAATAAAAATAAATGACTACAAAGTAGAAAAAGCAGAGTGAAACAGAATCTTCTATATAAACAGTAGGGGGATTTTAGCAAACAGTAGCTGATTAACATCAGATGGTGCTAAGATTTGTATGGAGTTCAGTGCTAAAATGTCTTTCTAACAAGCAATTTAAATGTGAACATTGCCTTGTTTACATAGCTCAAATAAAATGAAGTATAATGTGCAGAAAACAAAAAAGTAAAAAGCTTTCGTAATCTTCAGTCTTAGGACAGTGTTTTTCAGATAAGGGTTATAGCTCACTATTGGGTCATAATATAAAATACATTTCTTATTGTGGATGGCTCCAAGAAAAAGAAAACCCAAGTTTAAGACGGTTTAGCAGTATTTACCTATGTCATGTTAGAAGTCCTGAGTTATACATCTCCTAATAATAGCTTCATGGCCAGATACATGTTAGAACCTGCAGTTGGGAATGGTCTTTCTCTCACATTTGTTGTCTCATGATCACAAGATGACAGATTATCCCAGGACTCATGTTTACATTCAAAGACCAAAAAATACTGTGGAAGGTAGGAAATGCCCCTCCCCACACATGGCTCCCAAGTCCTCATTCCCAGACCTGTGAAAATGTTGCCTTACATTGCAGATATGCTGTGCAGGTGTGATTAAATTAAGGCTCTTGAAGAGATTAAACTGTCTTATCTGGGTGAGTTCAATGTAATCATAAGAGTCAAGTGAGCCAGGAGATTCAGAGAGGGAGGTGTGACCATGGAAGCAGAAGGATGTGGAGTGAGAAAGACTCACCTAGCAATGACTGGTCTTGAGAAAGACTCACCTAGCAATTGCTGGTTTTTAAAGATGGAAGGCTATCATGGTAAAAGGCAAAGCAACAGGTTCTGCCTAGAAGATCCAGATCATGCCACTTAGTGGGTTCTACTCCAGGCTTCTGACCTCCAGAACTGTAAGATCACTCATCTTTGTATTTTAAGACACCATGCTTATAGTAATTTGTTATAGCAGCAATGGGAAATGAACCAACATGTAGGGGCAAAAAGGGGAAAAGAGTCATGCCTGTTGAGTTTGTCACTTTCTATCAGGAAAGCGAAAGCCTTCATAGAAACCCCACTGAGCTTTCATTTGCTCATTGGCCCTTTTCAAAATTTGGCTGCACGAGTACTCTCTATCAACCACAAACCAAAGGAATTCAGTTGTCATGGCATTGTTCAATTAGACAATCACAGTTCATCCCTTGGAGCTGAGACAAGGGATGATTTCCTGTCTAAAATCTACTGAACTATTTTTTCAGCTGGAAAAAATAATCAAATTCTATTGGAAGAGAAGAAGGGGGTGGAAGACAAGTGTGTTTTTAATATCTAGCTGATGCTTGGGGGCTAAGTATGAAAAGATAATCTGAGGTTGGATGTGTAGCAGGTTGTGCCTGACACACTGCTCCATAGCCTTTCCACCAACAAGTGTCATTGTTTCTTTCAAAAATACATTTCAAATTCGTCTTATGTCCACATCTCCACAACAAGCATTCTGTTTTAATCTAACATCGTCTCTCTTTTGAAATACTTAAATGACCAGCTCGGTGGTTCACACCTGTAATCCCAGCACTTTGGGAGGCCAAGGCAGGTGGATCACAAGGCCAAGAGATCGAGACCATCCTGGCTAACATGGTGAAACTCCGTCTCTACTAAAAATACAAAAAAATTAGCTGGGCGTGGTGGTGCACGCCTGTAGTCCCAGCTACTTGGGAGGCTGAGCAGGAGAATCGCTTGAACCCAGAAGGCAGAGGTTGCAGTGAGGCGAAGTCACACCACTGCACTCCAGCCTGGCGCCTGGTGACGGAGTGAGACTCTGTCGGGGAAAAAAAACAAAACAAAACAAAACGAAAAAAAGCCAGTTAATTCTCCTCCTAGAAACTTGTTTTGCTTCCCACTCAATTCTATCTTATTTTTTTCCATTAGGCAGCCAGAAGAATCTCCTAAAAAATTAACTTGTCCATTCTCTGCTTTTTATACTACCTAACAACTTCTGGTTGAAGTTAGGATTAAGCTGGAAATCCTTAAGTGTCTTACCTCTTTTCCACCATTGCTCATAGAATAAAAGATTCTTTAACAACATTTTTCTTTCCAGTTTTGACTAGTCTTTTTTCCCTAAAATAATACTTTTTCTATAATTAAATTTTAGCTTCTGCACCAATGTGAATGAATACTTGATAAATGTCTCTACTTCTAAATTATAACTTCCATTGGAGTGGAAGTCAGGTACAGTTTTACCCACTATTGTATTGCACTAAAATAGAACTGCTGAGTGAGTGAATAATTAATCAATAAAACAAGAGCAAATAGTTCTCATCCTTAAGAACAGTAGGAAGAAGGAATGAGTAACTACAGTTATGCTTGCTTAATGATGGGAGTACTGTATTAGTCTGTTCTCATGCTGCTACTAAAGACATATCTGAGACTGGGTAATTCATAAAGGAGAAAAGTTTAATGGACTCACAGTTCCACATGGCTGGGGAGCCTCACAATCATTGCAGAAGGCAAAGGAGAAGCAAAGGCACGTCTTACATGGCAGCAGGCAAGAGAAGCTTGTGCAAAGGAACTGCCATTTATAAAAGCAACGGATCTCCAGAGGCTTATTCACTGTCATGAGAACAGTATAGGGGAAACCACCCCCATGATTCAGTTATCTCCACCTGGCCATGCCCTTGACATGTGGGGATTATTACAGTTTAAAGTGAGGACACAGCCAAATCGTATCAGACACATTCTGAGAAATGCATGTTTCTGTGATTTCATAATTGTGTGAACATCATGAGCTTACTTACACCATCCTAGATGACATAGCCCACTCCTCACCTAAGGCTATGTGTGAATCCTTTTGCTCCTGGAGTACAAACCTGTATGGCATGTCACTGTACTGCCATAGTGACAGTATAGTGGAGGCAACTGTAACACAATGGTAAGGATTTGCATCTCTAAACATAGAGAAGATGCTGTAAAAATACAGTGTAAAAGAGAAAAATGGTACACCTTATAGGGAAATTACTGTGAATGGAGCTTTTAAGCCAAAAAGTTGCTGTAGGTGATTTCAGTGAGTGGTGAGTGAATGTGAACGCCTAGAACATTACTATATACGACTATAGACTTTATTAATACTGTACACTTAAAATACCCTATAATTATTAAAAAATTTTTCTTCTCCCTTAATAAATTTACCTTAACTTACTATAATTTTTTACTTTATAGTTTTGTTTTTATAACATTTTGACTCTTCTATAATAAATGTAGCTTCAAATACATTGTACAGTTATACCCAATTTTTTGTTATATTCTTATTCTGTATGCTTTTATCTAGTTTCTTTAATTTTACTTTTTTATTAAAAACAAATATTCACCTAGCCTGGCTGGACACTGGGGTTCACACCTGTAATTCCAACGCTTTAGGAGGCCAAGGCGAGAAGATCTCTTGAGGCCAGGAATTTGAGACCAGCCAGGGCAACATAGCAAAACTTGTCTCTGCAAAACCTTGAAAATAATTGGCCAGGTATGCTGGCTTGCACATGTAGTTATAACTACTAAGGAGGCCGAGGTGGGAGGATTGTTTGAGCCCAAGAGTTCACAGCTGCAGTGAGCCATCATCACTCCACTGCACTTCAGCCTGGCCAACACAGTGATAACCTGTCTCAGAAAACAAAAATCGAAACCTGTAGGCCTGCATAGGGTCAAGATCATCAGTATCACTGTCTTCTACCTCCACATCCTGTTGCACTGGAGGGTCTTCAAGGGCAGTAATACGGAGCTGCCACCCTGTATGGTAACAGTGCCTCCTGGGAGAACTTCTGAAGGATCTGCCTAAGGCTGTTTTACAGTTAGTTTTTGTTTGTTAATAAGCAGAAGGACTATACTCCAAAATAACTATAAAAAGTAGAGTAAATACCTAAACCAGTAGTCATAGTCATGTATTATCATTACCAAGTATTATGTACTATACGGAATCATGTGGGCTATATTTGGTTATATGGACTGTATGACTGACAGCTCAGTAGGTTTGTCCACATCAGCATCACCATAAACATGTGAATAATGCATTGTGCTGTGACATCACAATGGCTACATCACCAGGCAATAGGAATTTTTCACCTTCCTTGTTGACCAAAATGTTCTTATGTAGCACATGTATGATAAATATGGTAAAAGGCTACTGTCTTTAGAAGGGCAAACAACATGTGAATTTAGACTGTTACAGGTCAGATGTGCCTTGAATAGAATTACTTTTTGTTTTTTTGAGACAGTGTCTCTCCTGTAGCCAAGGCTGGAGGGCAGTGGTGCAGTCTCAGCTCACTGCTACCTCTGCCTCCCAGGTTCAAGTGATTCTCCAGCCTCAGCTTCCCAAGTAGCTGGGATTACAGGCGCGTGACACTATGCCCGGCTATAATTTTTTTTTTGTATTTTTAGTAGAGGTGGGTTTCACCAGTTGACCAGGCTGCTCTCAAACTCCTGACCTTGTGATCCTCCTGCCTCAGCCTCCCAAAGTACTAGGGTTACAGGTGTGAGCCAATGTCCCCGGCCTTGCATAGAGATATGAAGGAAGGATGCAGGAAAGGGGATGTTGGCAAGTGAAACGATCCATGTTTAAAGCTTAGAGGGATGCAATAGAAGTGAGTTCTGGAAGTTTGTTGGAGGCAAGTCTGTGGAAAGTTTCAAACACTATAAACCTGTGCAAATAAATTCTGTTCAATTTTTGTTATTTGTTTTTAAGCAATACACTTTCTGAATATATGAGTGATGTAACTTTAATGGTATTATAGGAAGGTGGAATTTCAGGCAATCTTACTAATTAAATGTTATTAATTCAACATCTATTACACAAATATTTTTGAGTACTAATTGTCAGAGTCCAAAATAAGAGCCAGAGAAGATAAGGTGAGCACAAAATAAAGGCATAGCCTTTGTTCTCATAGAAAATTTCTTTTTCTCTAATTTTCGAATTGTTTATTTTGTCTGTAAGATAACATCACAAGTTCATCAAGAGCAGAAGAAAAATCACTTTCTTACGTTTCTTCTATTTCAGTCATAGTCCATGCGTCAAAATTAGGCAAATAGCAATTGAGCAATAAACCCCAAGTTGATTGATTAATGGAATAATCAAGAAATTTCTAGATGGTCATTCCACTTTGGATCATTACAGACCTACCTCACAGCAGGTGGATGGGTATATTTGAGAAGACATATTTAGGCCAGGCGCGGTGACTCACGCCTGCAATCCCAGGACTTTGCGGGGGCAAGACAGGCAGATCACCTGAGGTCAGGAGCTTGAGACCCGCCTGGCCAGCATGGTGAAACCCTGTCTCTACTAAAAAATACAAAAATTAGCTGGGAGTGGTGTTGCATGACTGTAATTCCAGTTACTTAGGAGGCTGAGGCAGGAGAATCGCTTGAATCTGGGAGGTTGTAGTGAGCAGAGACGGCGCCTTTGAACTCCAGGCTGAGCAGTAAGAGCGAAACTCTGTTTAAAAAAAAAAAAAAAGGAAAAGACATTTAAAAAATTATGTAGTTAGATTGACTAATGCCAGCAGCTACAGATCATTCAGGCTGAAAACTTCACTTGGAGGTCTTAATGATCTAGATTTCCTTATTAATAAATGCAACTGCCACATGCTCCATCACATTCTGTGTAGTCTCCCTACAGCTTGAATGTCTTTTTTATACTGGAATATATCAATATCATCAAAACATTTAACGCTGGTTAAAATGATAGCCCCTGACTTAATTATATGGGCTGTCAGGCAAAATTGAAGGATCTCGGGGATAACAACGCTTGCTCTAGCCTGACTTTTACTGAAAAATACACCGAGGAATGACATTTCTATCCTCCTATCATCAGGTCAAGCTTTTATCTGTTGGCATCATTGTCATTACAATTATATGTGGTATAATAACAGTGATTCTGATTTAAATTTTGTAAAATAAAAACCACATCAAACTTGCTTCCTAAAGTATGATATAATTTTTTTTAAATAAAAAGGAAAACATTCTAGACATTTCCAGCTCCTTAAAAAATACTGTGTTTGATTTGTTGACATAGGAACTGGAAAGTGTGGGTCCAACTGAAAAATAATAGAGTTTTAGTTTCTAACACTCATAACAACTTTAAATTTGTCTTTTTTTGACAATTTGGAAGCGCTCGATTATATTTCTGTGAAAGGAAATTATAAGAATGAGAAGGTAAGGATCACTGTTTAATACCAGATATTCACTGTGCTCTGCTCTCCAAAATAATAGCCACATGTGGCTTTTTAGATTTGAAGTTAATTAAAATTAAATAAAATGTAAAATTCAGTTCATCACTCACATCAGTCACATTTCATGTGATTTGTAGTCACATGTGACTAGTGGCTACTGGATTAGATAACGCAGGTACAGGGAATTTATTTTATTTTTATTTGTTTATTTTTATTATTTTTTTTTGAGATGGAGTGTCGCTCTGTTGCTTAGGCTGGAGTGCAGAGGCACCATCTCGGCTCACTGCAACCTCAGCCTCCTGGGTTCAAGCAATTCTGATTCTCCTGTCTCAGCCTCCCAAGTAGCTGGGATTACAGGTGCCCACCACCACAGCTGGCTAATTTTTGTATTTTTAGTAGAGACAGGGTTTCACTATGTTGGCCAAGCTGCCCTCAAATTCCTGATCTCAGGTGATCAGCCCACCTCAGCTCCCAAAGTGCTGGGATTACAGGCCTGAGACACTGCACCCAGTCAGGGAATTTGTTTTATCTTAGAAAGTCCTATGGAGAGTGCTGCTTTGGTATATTTGCATGTATATTTACTATCTCCAGACAGTTAACACAGTGTTTTCAGGAGGAGGAGATATTCCCTAAGGTGAGAAACTGGTTTTCTCAGAAGACTATTTGGACAAATGACAACCATGTGATTTTGTGGAGTGAACATAAATGGAGGCTTATGCACCTGTCATAGGCACTATCTGAAGGGAATTTGTAATCAGGAGACTATTGCTGTTCTTAATCGTGTCTAAATCGCATCGCGTGATTCACCAAAGGCATGTCATGATGTACCGTGTGCATTTTGAGATGGGATAATACTTATCTATAAGATGGCATGATTATACGATTGACTACTTCTCCAAATAAGCCTCAGTACATTTCAAAGAATAGAAAACTTCCTGTGTCAAGGAGAGCAGTGATTTTTATCATCCAACAGTGGAAGTGTTTATTTCCAAACTACTTTTATGGGCTACACATGACTCCTAAGTTTATCTTGAAATTAGTTACTACACTGAGACCCAGCTCTGTGAGAAATGGAAATAAATTTTAAGTCATCTCATCTCAGGGCAAGTAGCTTGCTGAGAGTTGTGAAACAAACTTCTCTATAAATCATGATTATATATATGGACTATATTTAAGTGAAAGCATCACTAGAGCCCAAGAGGTCGAAGCTGCAGTGAGCTATGAACGTACCATTGCACTCCAGTCTGGGTGACAGAGTAATACCCTGTCTCAAAAAAGGTTAAAAAAAAAAAAAAAAAAAAAAAAAAAAGAACAACTATCCTACGCTATTAGAGGTCAGGATAGCAGATCCCTTTGATGAGGAGGGGTAAGGATTAGTAATTGGAAAGAAATATGAAGGCAGTTGTGAGGATGGATACATTTCTGTTTCTTGATTAGGGTGATTATGTGCAATTTTTGAAAAGCCATCAAACTATATACTTACAATATTTCCTCTTTTCTTCATATTAAACTTCAATAAAAATGTAAACATATGCATGCACATACATGCCCAGATATGTATGTGTCTCTGAGTGTGTGTGTGTGTGTGTGGCATGTAAGTTTATAAATTTAATCCAGAATCAAAACTCATTGAAACCCCATTTTTTTCTAATGTGGCTGTGACTAATTTTTTTAAGATAGCAAACTTACTAAGCAGTCTCAAATCTTTCAAACCAATTTGTATCAAAGCATAATTTTATTGAAAGACTTAAATGTATGCATCACTTTTCTGTGATGGAATGCTAAGTAGATCCTATCCAATGCTTACTTCAGATCCACTTCATTTCTAAAATGCCACTGAAGCATAAGTTAATTAAATTACATAGATTCTAGGCAGTGATGGGAAAAGTAATATTTAAGTGCATATTCCTGCAAAAATCTCTCCATGGCCGTACATGCTGATACATCAGCTGCTTAACTGCTGGCATTTTTAATCTGTCCAAAAGGAAGACATGTTTAAGTAGGTTAGTTATTCCTTGGCTTGCGAAGTGCTATCATTTTTGTTGTTTGCTGGTAGTCCTATAGGGCAGAATTCATTCAAAGCCAGACAAGAAATACAATGACATAAAACCTGGTATTTACCATGCATATGCTTGGAATTCGCAGTAATACTGTGTCATATGTGGTGGCTTCTTGCAGGCATTGCATTTCTCTTGATTCATGATAATGTTTGAGGCTTTGAAAGTGAAATTGACTAAAATTAATTCTACTTGTGAAACTGCCCTCCGGAAAACTGTTCATGCCTATGTGTACCAATGCGCTAATGCAGCAATAGCATTTAAAGGCTTGACAATAAAGGCAGCTACTAACAAAGCATTAGAAATGGCTTTTTTAACAAGTAAATTTCAGGGGAATGGTTTAAAGTTTAGACAGAATTATGTACAATTTCCTGGACGTTCCTATAAATATGAATGTATCAGTTATTTTCTATTCATTTATGCACAAATCAGCACATTAATAATTTAATCAAGCTCTTGGTCTCTTTCTCTTTGACAATACATTGCATCATGGAGTAGGGAAAGATTGTGAAATTCCAGGTGCGAGTCTACTACTAAACTCATGAAATGATACAATATAATGATTTAACCACCAAACTAAAAAAAAATCCTTCATTTTCATGTACATTTTACTTACTCATGTGCATTCACTTATCTAATGATCCTATAAATATTTTCTAAGTATTATGTGCAAGGCCATGTCCTTGTGGCTAGAGATACATCCTGTGACTGACCGATTCTCTGTCCTCGTGGAGTTTCTATTCTAATGGGGAAACAATACTGGCAGAAAACAAACCAGTAAATATATCGTGTTAGATATTGATGACATAGCTTGGAGAAGAATTAGGCAAGGTAATTTGGACAAAAAGTATGAGATGAGATGGAGTGTTGGTGTGGCTGTTTTAGCTGAGGGATGTGGACAGGTGACTGGAAAGGTGGTGTTAGAGTAGCTATCCACCTGGATACCTGAGGAAGAGCTGCTCTCAGAAACTCACCTAGAGCTTGCCATTACTACTTTGAGAAGACCTCAGAATGGTAATTTACTTTCTCCACATTCCCTACGATATGGATGAATAAATATCACCATATTCCTTTGTCTGGATACACAAAATATCTATAGTAGTTGGAAGTACAGACAGAGCTGGGACTAAGACTTGATTCACCCATTCATAAGCGAGGAAGGAACTCTTGGTTGAACGTAAAAACCAACAGATACAGTCACATTTCAAACGCAGGAAAAAAAAAATCAGCTTCTAAAAGGATAAAATGTAGGGCAAGTTTCTTGGCGGGACTTCATTATGACATAATTGCCCCTAAATATTGTATGCAAGTTTTTATTTTTAACGTGTAATCCTTCTTCTTAGAATGTCTGTTTACATATTCTTCTTGCGCATTTTTAAAAATGTATCTACAACACAGAGTTAAACTTTTCAATGCATTGTTTCCTGTAAACTCCAAGCTGAATTGTTCATGATTCTTTGTGAATTTTTAGGTTGGTGCAAAAGTAATTGTGGGATTTACCATTAAAAGTAGTGACAAAAATAAAGTAATGGGTTTTGCCATTACTTTTAACGGTAAACACACAATTATGTTTGAACCTGCCTGATCCTACAGCAATCTGCTGTTATCCTCTAGATTCTGCCACTTTTCATTGTATTATTACTATTTTTTACTGCGAGAAATAATTTTAATGTCCCTAATGTTGAGTTTAGTGTTGTACATATTTTAGAATCTTAATGTAAATTAACACATGATTAACTTACAGGTAGAAAAATGTATGAAACCTCAGCAAAAATGATGGATCATCATTTGGATGATCCAAAAATCAGTGTCCCTGGTATGCATTGTAGAGGACAAGTATTCAAACAGAGTTTAGAGTTGGAAGAGTGGCTCTGTCACTTAATGGTTGTATAATTGTAAACATTTTGGTAAGCATCTGTATCCTTAGGTCTAAAATAAATATATAAATGGTGTTTGTCCCAGTGGTCTGTTTAGAGTCACAGTGACTAACATATGTAAAAGTACTTTGTAAATTGTAAAGTATTTCCCACTTCTTCATTTTTATGACTAATTCTAATATTATCTATATTTTAAAAAATTCAGACATAGGAAGGAATTAACCATGTAACAGATAAGGAACAAAAAATTGGTTAAAAATAATTGACTGAAAAGATATATTGGGTTGAACCCTATGTTAATATAAATAGTAGTTCAATAAATCCAAGCTAATTATTGGAGGCAATGAAAATACAGTGTAAATCTTTGTACTTATTATCATGAAAGACGCCTTCCAACATTTCTGCAGAAATAACTGTCAGCTCCATCACGCACAAATGATATAGGATGAGGTAGAACAAAGACAGATACCTATGGAAACTGAGGACTCAGATGGTCTAGATGGTCTCTTTACTACATGAAACTAAGTTTCTGCTTAGTGACAAATCAGAAATGTATTATGTTTTCGTGTCAGGAGTTGTGTACTCAACTGCTGATTGTTTCAGGATTAAACCTGTGCTAATGATTTATTTAAGATCCATGTTAATTAAAATTTAAACTTGAAAATGATTCTGAGATATCCTTGATATGTGAAGTGCTATTCTAATTTGTTTTGAAATATTATCCATAATCACAAGCTATGCAGAAAAAAAGATGTGATTTTTTTTTTTAGCCTTCAAGTCCACAAAAATAGGGCTAATAAAAAAAAGAACCAGAATAATTTTATATAATTCAGTCAACTTTTTGATATACTTGTAAAACTATTATATTTTAGAAATGTGCAATGAATAGGCATTTTAATGTTTTATATACATATTAAGATTAGTGTTTTTTTAATGCTATAGAAGTATATTTGATCAATAATTTCTCATGTTAAAGCACAGATTTTCTCAACACACATCAGTAGCATGTTTTTCACCCTCATTTGGTCAGAAGATTTTGTGAATAAATGGGATTCCAGGATAACATGATAATAGAATATAAGAACTAGTACACTTGACCAACTGTGTAGATTATCCAGTTCAGCATTTTGCCTCTGACAAACAATAAGGAATATGTTGTTGAATGTACTGCTTTGTACCTGAATATTCCTCTAAAAATTAAGCAGTGCATGCCCAAACTGTTGATTTTTCTTCAGACTACTCCAAATTCAGACTGTTTCAATTCTGACTCGAAAACCAAACCTCATAAAATTATTATACTATGTCAAGTAATATTTCTTTTTATTTGCCCTTAGTTTTCTTCTCTCTTGGTTCAAAGGAGATTCTCGTTAACTGAATTCAGTTGAAATATATCCTTAGACTTCATAATTGCAGAATCATTCCTTCTTCAACTTCTGAGTTTTTAATCTTTTCAGTGTAGGGTCTACATCATTTAAGTATGTCCTCAAAAGGCATACTGTCCCTTTGATGTTTTTTGCATGCTGTGATCTGGACCAAAAATCTTTCATTTTATCTTTCTTCTACAACAATACTATATAGAAGAAACAGGTAGAGACTCAATATTTTGCAGAAGAAAAGTACTGTGTGTATGTGTTTTAAAAAATTCTGCAGATTTCTAATGATGTCAATGTTGTGTTTTTTAATTTAAAAAATTTAAGACAATTTTGAGTAGAGTAGCACATTAAGTTTCTTAAGAAAGAAATTCCCTAAACTATAGAAATGTCTGGCTAAATATTTAATCAAAGAGATATTATTATAGGCAAAAAAGTAAAACTAGAACAATCAAATAAACACAATGCTAGAGTAATGTTCTTACTTAGGAAAGCCAGGTGAGTAAAAATGAATATTCATGATTTGGTGAATGTTGAAACAATTTTTAGCATCTCAGAAATAAAGGAAATTTGCCTTTTTAAATGCAATTCCTAGTAATCTCCAGCTATTGTCCAGTCATTCATTTGTATCCACCAGTGACTGTCTCAAAGTTCTCCTTGACTTCCTATCAGGAAGATGGGGAATAACTTTTTCTGTCTGATAGTTGTGGAAGAAAGCAGCCTCACCCTGAGGCTGACTTCAGTATGTCAACCAAAGGACTGTTCTCTCACACATAAATGACAGTAAGCCTGTTGGTTGCCTTCTGAATTCACACTGATCGGGCTGCCTTCCAGGGCCCCAAGTGTGCAGCTGTTTTTAACACAAACTCTACAGGTTCAATATATAGTTTTTTTAATAGAGTTTCTGTAGAAATCATGTTTTAAAAATTCTCATCTGCATGAGATATGTTTGAAACTCATATGTTGAAATATACACCTTAATTTAAAATGAGAACTTTTGAGCATTAAAGATGGACAGACATTAAATATTGTAAATTAATTTCTGTACATTGACAGGAACAGTCATATTTGGAGAAATTAGAAGACACAATTTGCATGCATATCATTTTAAGAGATAATGGAAGGAACACTTCTTTTTTTAAAATACCATGAAATTATCAGTATTAGTGGGATTTCATAGAATAGAATTTGTTGCTCCTTATTTACATTAGTATTGACTATTTGCACATTTGACTGATCTCATTGAGGTAGTGAGAACAATAGTACTTCATTTCTGGGATTAACCATTAACAGGTTTTGGTTGATAGGAAGAGAAAGAAAAAAAGATAAAAACACACACACATAGAAAGATGGAGATAAATCCTTAGTCTTAAGGTCTGTCTTCAAGACCTCTTGCCATCTTTGCTGTGTTCAGAGTTCAGTAATTCCTAATTTAACCACATCTTTCTTACTTTTCTTTCTTATTTTTCTTTTTCAGTGAGATACCAGAGGCATAGAGGCATTTTAACTGAGGCTTTACTGAAGCAAAGGCTTTGGATTCAGAAATGCCTAGTTCAGAGTTGGCACTAGCAATCTGACAAGTCACTTCCAGTCTGAATCTTGATACTCTCACTTGCAATGTGGGAATAATAATTCAGACAATTGCTTAGAAACCGAATAATACGACTGATGTTGTATCGTGGACATTGTTATGTACTATGAGCTCAATCAATGTTCATGTAAATGTACACTGTTTCTCTTGTATCTTTAGAAAATATAAAAATATAATGCTTTCACAATTCACATATAGACCTTTAATAATGAAGAATATGAATTTGCAGGACACTGGACATTTATCTTAAAATGATTAATTTTAAATCTACCACTTTCAACTTTTGAAGTTCTTCAGTTATATTTTTCTCATTCTTTAAAGGTAATCATTAAACATGCTTTGCTATGACTCCCGGGATTGTGTACAAATTGCACTTAGAAACTTACTTGCAATTTTTTCTTCTTTTAGTATTCTGTTTTTATTTTCAAAAACATATAAAAATCATATATGTGAAGTAATTGCAGCTCTATCTAAAATTATTTTTCCAACAAATGGTTCTCTTACACCCTAAAAATACATATTGCATTAGTTTATTTTAAAATTATTTTTAATGTTTTTATTGTATAGGGAATGTCTATATGTCTCTGCTTCTCATAGGAAAAAATGCTTCTCATTGGTTACACTAGAGATTACTGAATTGTGTGCACATTTACCAAGATGTCATGATCATAGACTGGTATTCAGGATTTAATCTTCCTTTTTCCCTACATGTTTTTAAAATTTTTTTTTTCCTTTCCTTCTTCCTATCAACCCAAATCTATTATTGTAGTTAACCCCACAAATTAAACATTATTATTCTTTTATTATACAGTTTATTTTTTAAATTTTTCTGAGATAGTTAAGATTTCTGCCTTCACTGTTCCTTCTTGTTTCTGATTTTCCATTTGAGATATTTGCTTCTTTAAGAGTCCACTTAGTTCTTGGTTTCAGAAAGTAACATTTCTTGGTTATTGGGTAAGGATGTCTTTTTCTCAAAGTTGTTCTGAATTCAGTGTAGAAAAGTAACTTCCTCTCAGCATGTTGAAAATAATAATATAGTGCCTGTGTCATTATGGACACAAGAAAATCTGTTTTTAAGCGATACTTTCTTGTAGATAATCTGTCTTTTCTCTCTGGCTTCTTCTAAATGTTCTCTTCATCTTTGATATTTTGAAGTTTACTGAACTAAATTAGTTTGGGGAGGTGGAGGTAAATCTCTTAGCTTTGCTTTCTGTTGGTACTTTCAATGACAATGATTTCTTTTCCTTCCATATTTGATGACTTTACATTGTGAATTCATACCTAGTAGCATGCCAGATGGGAATGCTGGATGACTTTCACTGAGTCTATTTTTATCCACAGAAAATATTTTAATTTTATTCTGAATGGTATTGGAGTATGCTGCCAGTCTGGAACCACTTTAATTTGATTCCTCAGACTGGGGAGTTCACATGTAGGGGTGATGTAAACTCCATAACCCAGAAAAATGAAACAACAGGCCCATCATTACAATCTTTAAGGAAACTATTACTATTATTATTGTTTTGCCACAAAGAGAAGGAACAGATTCTAAGAGATGACTTCATTGGTTTCTTTTGTAGACAGTTTTTTTTTTTTTAATACCTATTTACACCTTTACTGAAATTGTAGCACTTAAAAGTGTCTTCATATTATTCATCAATCTGCAATTCAGAGTCTTTTTTTGAACCATTGTAAACCCCAGGCTCTCATTTATCTTCAGATCCATTCATCTAAATATTCTTAACCCCAGGTATCTGATTGACATTTAAAGTTAGAGGAATTTAGAGTTACTGCTAACTCCAAAGGTTTGCTTTTCAACATTTTTTTCGAGTTTTACCTTTATTTAAATTTTCTTTATGTCTTGAATGTTCGCATATTTTTCTATTGAACTCTGCAATGAACTAGAATGTATTTTGTTATGCTTTCCCACATTGAGTGTTTTCTGTTGATGGAGGACCTATCAAAATCACTAATTCTCCACATTGCAGGTGGTAATGCTTCAAATTCTTTTAAAACTTGTACAGCTCTTTTGTAATTCAAATATAATTATTGATCATTTGTGTTTGAAACATGAAAATTTATCATGGAGTATCATGGCATCAAAATCAACAGTTTGTTATAGCAGTGAATCATAGGAGGACAAGTTAAAACATTAGAAATATAAAATGACAGATTTTTAAATGGCATTTAGAGTCTAAAGCTGGAATTTTAAATGTTACTGTAAACTGTTTCTTAGATAGAAAAATGCTGACAAGGTAATTTTGAAACCAGATGCACCAAACATATCAATTTCTTGTACTATAAAATCTCAGATAAAGTTTTTTGTCATAACAATTTACTTGATGTTTCCAAATTGAAAAGATAAAACAAAGAAGTATTGAGAAGTAAACAGTGTGTGTTACTCTGTAGATTTTTCTCAAAGTGAAATAATTGCAAGGTAAATCAGAACCTAAGAATAAGTGCTTCATCTGCTTGCCCTGGGTACTTCCATGAAAAGGAAAACAAATAAATGCAAAATGAGGAGAAACTCAGACATAAAAACAAAAGGGAAAGGCTATGCTTTGATAGCAACTTTGTGTTCCTAGCAGCAATACTAGTGTTGGGTGTGGATTGACAACCAAATTCACAGAACTCAGTATCACCAGTACAAACTTACTAAACTTTAAGAAAAGGCGCAGGACAGGAAGTACACAGCATGCATACGGACAGAGGAGAGATCTCATGAGTTCCTCCCTCAGTCATTTTTAACTCAAGATATACATTCAAGAGAAGAGGCTGAGTTAGTGTGGTCAATCTGATGTCCCTTTGTTACTGGTGGTGAATTTATTCAGGTCTCCTGCAGCCTAAGTTCCTGCTTACCTCTTCAGAAGAAAGAATTCAACTGAGGGACATGGGGCAGAGTGACAGACTGAGATAAGTTTTAAACAGGAGTGAAAGGGTATTAAAAAGTTTAAATTCCTTGTAGACACTGGATATTAGACCTTTGTCATATCATTAGATTACAAAAATTTTCTCCTATTCTGTAGGTAGCTAGCTCACTCTGTTGACAGTTTCTTTTGCTGTGCAGAAGCTCTTTTGTTTAATTAGATCCCATTTGTCAATTTTGGCTTTTCTTGCAATTGCTTTCGGCATTTTTATCATGAAGTCTTAACCAATGCCTGTGTCCTGAATGGTATTGCCTAGGTTTTCTTCTAGGCTTTTTATGGTTTGGGGTTATACATTTGTGTCTTTAATCATCTTGAGTTGATTTTTGTATAAAGTGTAAGGAAAGGATCTAGTTTCAGTTTTCTGCGTATGGTTAGCTAGTTTTCCTAGCACCATTTATTGAATAGGAGATCCTTTCCCCATTGCTTCTTTTTTTCAGGTTTGTCAAAGATCAGGTGGTTATAGATGTGTGGTATTATTTCTGAGGTCTCTGTTCTGTTTCTTTGGTCTATATGTCTATTTTGATACCAGTACCATGTTGTTTTGGTTACTGTAGGCTTGTAGTATAGTTTGAAGTCAGGTAGGGTGATGCTTTTATCTATGTTCTTTTTGCTTAGGCTTGTCTTGGCTATATCGGGTCTGCTCTGATTCCATATGAAATTTATAGTAGTTTTTTTCTAATTCTGTGAACAATGTCAATGGTAGTTTGCTGGGAATAGCATTGACTCTGTAAATTGCTTTGGGTAGTATGGCTATATTCGTGATATTGATTCTTCCTATCCATAAGGACGGAATGTTTTCCCATTTGTTTGTGTCCTTTCTTAATTCCTTGAGCAGTGGTTTGTAGTTCTCCTTGAAAAGGTCCTTCACATCTCTTGTTAGCTGTATGTTAGGTATTTTATTCTCTTTGTAGTGATTGTGAATGGGAATTCATTCATGATTTGGCTCTCTGCATGTCTATTGTTGGTGTATAGAAATGCTTGTGATTTTGCACATTTATTTTGTATCCTGAGACTTTGTGAATTTGCTTATCAGTTTAAGGAGTTTTGGGGGTGAGGTATGGGGTTTTCTAAATATACAATCATGTCTTCTGAAAATAGAGAGAATTTGAGTTCTTCTCTTCCTATTTGAATACCCTTTCTTTCTTTCTCTTGCCTGATTGTGCCGACCAGAACTTCTAATACTTAGGACAGGAATGAAAGGAACTAAAGTACACTTGGAAGAAGGCCAAGCGAGTGACTTGAGAGATTAAGTGTGCAGTTTGACCTTTTAACTTGGAGTTTTATATGATGACATGCTTCTGAGGTCCTGAGTTATTTCTCCCCTGATTCTTTCCTTGGGGTGGACTGTCTACATGCACAAAGTGCTTTTAGCACTTGGGAGGGGCCATATGTGCAGAATGTTTACTGGAGTTGCACGCATGCTCACTTGAGGCATTTTTTCCTTTCCAGTCCAGCGTTCCTAGAGAGAGATCATATACCAGTTAAATGCTCCCATTTTGCCTCTTAGTGGCATACATGAGACCCTTTGCCCAACTCGTGAAATCTTATTAAGAAGCCGCTGATTACCAGCTACAGGTGTTTCTGTGTGTTGTGAGACTCCCTTTCCCTCCTTTTCCTGGTTCTGGCTGAGACCAATTATTATTTTAGAGGGACAGCTTAATAACTGCCTGACTATCACCTGATGGTCACCTGACATTCCTGGTTTGTGGGACGGGGTGGGAGTCTGTCCTGCCCTGCTCATATCTGACTACCTACTATAATGCCTTCACCTTTTACATTTAGACCCATTACATGTGTTATTTCATCTGTACAGCTTACTCATTATTCCATAACTGGTTGAAACCATGAAATGAGGGAGATTGGCCTGGCATGTCATCCTTGGGCAAATTCTCTATCTCTCTGTCATCTAACATAGATAAACTCCTAACATTTCCTGATTGAATGTGGCAAGGAGGAAATAAAGCAAGTGACAAATCATCAGGTTTCACCAAGGTGGATGTTAGCCCTTTTCTTTCACATGCATATGAAAATAAAAGATTACATCCTAGATAGAATGCTGAAAGATGCTAGAAACCTCTTTCTCCCACTTCATCCTAAGTAGTAGAGTGTGATGGGTAGGACCAAGTGAAGAAAACAGAGAGGATCCTGGAATGTCCTTAACACAGAAAAAATAGTTTGGATGTAAGAATAAGACTCATACAGATGAGAAGCACACCAACAGATGTCCCTTTTATAAGTGAAGAATAACAGTATTCAAAAGTAATATGAGGTGGCTCCAGGGTTCAAACAATAAGACATCACAGCTTATACTGAGAAACCCAGGAGAAATCTTCCTGACACAATAGAATTTCTCCCAAATATTACTGGCAATGACACATTATTTTTAAGAAAAACAGTTTGTACTGATGAATGATCTCAGAAAAGAGAAACAAGAAAATTACTGTGAAAAATCAATTTGTTCTTTTTTCTTTTTGCCTGTTCAATAGGAAGATAATTTTCCTAGGGTTGGATAAATAGAATCAGTTGATAAAAGATTATTGAAAATGTATTTGTAATGATATTGACAACACAGATTCTCTAGTTGAGGTAGTAGCATATGAAGAGATTGATAGACATGAAGAGGACTGTGTATTTTTTAATAAATATGTCTGAAAATTGCATTAATTAACTTTGCAGTGATTAGAGATAGCAGTCAGATCATAGCTAGCTACAAAAGAGCATAAAATGCCAGAATCAATATTTCAGTAAAGATTAAAACTTCCTATCATTTTCATACATAAGGCCATGTATATACAGTAATTTCTTAGTGAACTCACTAGGGAAATACTCTAGTTTGGTTAAGTGAATCTTCTTGTTACATGCTAATTCAGTAACATTTCAAAGATTAGGCTAATTCTTTACTGAAGAATGGGACTTTGGCTTTGACTCAGTTTTTACCTATATGCCACTAAGAAACAAACTATCCATCTAGGATTTTCAGTTTGGGATAAAATGGAATAAACTATAAAACCTGGACAGAATACATAGAACATTCTTTCTTTACTTTTAAAAGTAAATAGTGACAGACAGATTGGAGAAAAAGACGAGAATTCAAAGTATGACGAAATTGGTGGTGACTTTTCTTTTTAAAAAATTTCTCCCTCCTGGACTTCAGGCAACCTGAAAGATGGATGTGGGTATCAGCAGGGACATTAGGAACACCGGGAGAAGCCTTCTTGTCTAGGCTTGAGAACTGAGAAAATGGTTTGTTAGTAGCAGTAGCAGCAGCAGTAGTGAGGGCTTGCAGCTACCCAAAAGAAAGGGCACCTTCCTCTCCGATTTAAGTAGCTGTGGCCTCAAGAGGGTGAGGCAAACTCACAGTGTTTTTACTTTATATTTGTCCACCCACCGCCTGCCTTAGTTATGGCTACAGCTTAGAGAGAAAGAGCACATGAGTAAGATAAATAAACCCCTATCTTTCTGAATAAAAGACCAAAAGAGGGAACATCAGGGAATTGGAAACTTCGGAGGACACGACAGAGAGGGAGAGCGAAGGAAAGCTAGTCAAATCTAGTAGCTTGACCCCTGCTGCGTTGACTGTAAAACAAAAATGGAGATATTTTTCATAAGATAATAAGACCCAGATTCTCAAAACAATACTCAAAATGTCTAGGATAAAATGAAAACTTACCTTCCATATGATTCACAAGGAAAATATCAACCCATATATGAAAATACAATAAAATAAATGCCACTATTGAAGTGACACAGTAATTAGAATAATTAGACAAACAGTTTAACAAGCTGTTATAATATATTCCAACAAATAAAGGTGAAATGTATTGCAGGAATGAAATGATAGAAAATTTCAGTACATTGGTATGATAGAGGATAAAAATGGAAAATGTAGCACTGAAAAAAAATCACGATAGGCACAATCACAGGACAGAAGTGACTGAAACAGGAGTCAATATGCTTGGAAACAGATAAATGAGAATTGCGCAAGATTAACAACAGAGAGAACCAAAATTGAGAAACATCAACCATTGTTAACTGGCCTTTGGAATAGTTTCTAAGGTTTATGATTTGCACTGGTATCCCAGAAAGAGAGGCAAAAAGTGCAGACCAGAAAAAGATATGTAAGATATAAAGGCTGAAAATTTCCCATGTCCAGTGAAATATATAAACCTACAGATTCAAGACACTCATCAAACCCTAGATCAGGTAAACCCAAAGAAGTATGGGCCCAGACACAGCATAATCAAAGAAAAGAAGAGGAAAGAGTCTCAAAAGCATCCAGAGAAAACTGTTTAAATGTTTAAAAACTAAGAAACATGGAGACATTCTGTTAAATGTCTGTCTGCAGATTTTTCATCAGAAATCATGGAGATTAGGAAGAGAGGAAAGGAAATATGTTCAAATTGCTGGGATAACTGTCCTGCCAGAATTCTACATCAAGTAAAAATGAGCATAGAATAATAGTGTTCTCAAATAAAGGAAAACTAACAGAATCGTTGCTGTCAGATCTGCTCTGAAAATATTGCTAAAGGAAACTCTCCACAGAAAGAAATTATACAAGAAAGAAACTTGCAATATCACAAATGAAAGAAGAGCAACAATAATAGCAACTATTGGAGTAAATAGGCTATTTTTCTCCTCACGATTATTTAAATTGTTTGGTAACTATAAAGTAATTAGATTTCTATGCTCTGGTTAAAATGCTAAAATATGAGTTTTAAGTAGACTGAGAAAAGTTAAGTATTTGGATAATCTCTAAAGTCACTGGACACATACATATGCTTGCAAATTATACAATGAGATACAGCCGAAAGTGCAGTAGGCGTATTTAAATAGAATTAAAAAGATGTTTTAATAACCCAAGGAAAATGAGAAAAGGTGAATAAAGATTGAAAAACAGAGGGAACAATCAGAAAACACATAATAAAATGGTAGACCTAAATCTAAGCATATTAATAAATACACTAAATGCAAAATGACTAAACACATGTATTAAAATACAAACATTGTCAAGATGGATGAAAATAGCATGAAATGACGATATGCTGTTTACTAAAAATTTACTTCAAATGTATGTGGTGATGTAGGTAGACTAGATAAAAAGAATGGGGAAAATAATACATGCATACACGAACAAAAACAGAGCTGGACTGGCTGTATTAGCTGAAGTAGGCTTAAGAAACACGACCAGAGATGAACAGGAACATTACATTAAAAGCACAAAACAATCCCAATGTGTATGAACCTAACAGCAGAGCTTTAGAAAGCATAAATCAAGTACGAACAGAACTGAAAACATAAACAGACACATTCCCAAGTATAGTTAGAGACTTCAACATTCTTTTCTCAGTAATCGATACCCTTTATAGACAGAAAATAGACAAGAATGTTGACCTAAGCGGTGACATCAATCGATCAGTTCTAATTGACATTGAAATACTCCGCTGAACACAGCAGTGTATACATTTGCCCCATATACACAAGGAACATTTACCAAGACAGCCCATATTCTGGATTATAAAGCAAAGGCCAACAAATACAAAGGAATTAAAATCACGCATAATGTATCTACAACAATAGCAGAGATAACAGGAACACCTGCAAATATTTGGGAATTTAACACATTTTCTTCTTTTTAAAAAATCTGGATCAATTTAAGGGGGACAAGTGCGGAAAACAAGGAACAAAATTACATGAATATATTGTATAGTGATGAAGTTTTGGCTTTTAGCGTAACCATCATCTGAAAAATGTACATTGCACCATTAGGTAATTTATCATTTCTCACCTCCCTCCAGCTAACCCACTTACCAAGTCTGCCAGCCTGTTATTCCACAATAGCATACTTTTAAACAATCAAAACATGAAAAGGGAAGTTAGAATACGTACTGATCTGAGGAAAAATGAAAATTCAGCATATCAAATTTGTGAGATGTAGCTAAAGCCGTCCTTAGCCAGAGACTTGTAGGAGTTAATGCTTATACAAAAAAGAAGAAAAGCTTCACATGAATAAGCCTAGATTATTTCAGCCTCTATCTAGAAAAAGGAGCAAAGTGAACTCCACAGCAAGCAGAAGTAAGAAAATAAGAAAGCGAAAAGCAGAAATACTGCCCTCCCCCCCAAAAAAAACAAGAAAACATATTAAAACAATAGCTGGAAACTTCTAGAAAGACTAAAAATGAATTGTCTTTATAGGTATCAAATTAGCAGTATAAAAAATTACAGATAGACTATCACTATAGACTCCAGAAACATTAAAACAATAAGACTATGTCACAAAAAATTTGACACACCAGAGTTTGTCATATTGCATGAAATATATTAATTCCCGGAATCTAGAAATCAATGCACACCCAAGTGTAACTTAAATAACCAGCATGTTCTTATCACTGTTTATTTTGTAGCTAATTTTCTTCTGCAAATAAAATCTTCTTGGCCAAGATTGTATCTGATAAATTCTAGGGAACATTTAAAAAAAGAGTTATTTTTTTGGTGTGTGTACGTTGTTTTGTTCCTGTTTTACTTTAATGCATACCAATTGAAAAGGAAGAAATTAAATTGTGTTCAGTCACGTAAGACATGTCCCATATAGAAAACTGAAAGGATTTCCAAAAAACTTCCGTAACTAATAAGATATTGTAGCAAGATTATAGGATACAAATTGACCACAAAAAATGAACTACATTTCTCTACAGAAGCAATGAACTGTTGAAAACCATATAATACCTCCAAAAAATAAAATATCTAGTTGTAAATCTAACATAACAAGTACAGAAACAGGATGCTGACAGGTATAAAACATTGGTGAAAGAAATGAAATCAAAAGAAGCCTAAATAAATAGAGATATAATATATTTATAGACTTGTCTAAATACAGTAATAAAGTCAATTCAATCCAAGATGATCTATAGATTTAATGCAAATCCAATCAAGTCTCAATAAGATTTCTTTCTCAATATGTAAAATTTGATTCTTAAATGTATATAGGAAAGAATGAAAGTGCTAAGATGAGAAAATGACCAAAATGATTTTGAATAAATACAAAATGGGAGACTTTCACTTTCTAATTCCAAAAAATTGTGTTGTAATCAAAAGAATACATTATTAGCTAAGGGCTGGCCACAGGGATCAATGTCACAGAAAAGATAGTCCAGAAGTATACACACAAATATGGCCAAGTTTTTGACAAAGGTGCAAAGGCAATGACAATAAAGGATAGGCTTTTCAACCAATGGCTTTGGAACGCTTGGGCAACCACGTGCAAAGAAAAGTGGGCACTAAGTTAAACTTCACAGTTTATCAACAAGTTAGCTCTAAATTGATTATAGATGTACATATAGAACAAAAAACTATAACACATTTAAAAACTGTAACACATTTAAAAAAAACATAGAAGAAAATCTTCATTCTCAGGGAGTAGAGTTGTTAGACCCTACAACTAAAGCAAGACCATGAAAGGCAAATATATATATATACACATATAAATAGGACCACAATAAAACCTAAAACTTTTGTTCTGTTGAAGTTAGGTTAAGATACTTTAGAAAGTCTAGAAGTCTCTTAAAGTTACTGTCAACGTTAACGGTAACTTTGACAAGTTAACTTTAACACTAACTTTAAAGAGCATAGAAAGAGCAAAAATATGTTCAAGCTACGTATCTGAAAAGGAGCCTGTATTCAGAATAGGTGAAGAAATCTCCAAATGCAACAGTAAGAATCAAATTTAAAAGGAGCAAAATACTTTGAACAGATGTTTCACAAAAGACATGAAGTCCTGTAAACATGAAAAAATGTTCAAAATCAAAACCACTAGGAAAAAGTAAATTAAAACTGTAAGATGTTGCTATACATCTATTAAAACAACTCCCACTAAAAAATGTACTAACAGTTTCTGGTGCTGGTGAGAACACAGAGCAGCTGGGATTCTCATACATTCCACTGGAAAATAAAAATGATACAGTCACTCTGTAAGATAGTTTGGTAGTTTTATGTTAAATTTCACATTCACCTACCATATGGCCCAGGAAACCCACTTCTTGGTGTTTACCCTGGAAAAATAACTTAGATTTATACAAAACCTACATATGAATGTTTATAGCAGTTCTCTTCATAATTGCCAAAAACTTGAAATAACCCAAATATCTTTCAGTGGTTGAAAGGATAAGCAAATTCTGATATATCCGTACTATAGAATACTGCTAAGCAATTAAAATGTGTGCATTATTTTGTTACACACAACATCTTACATCAACCTCGAAGGCTTAATCTGAGCGAAAGAAGCCAGTATCAAAATATTACACACTCCATGTATCCATGTGTGTTTTAATCTCTAAAAAGACAAAACTGCAGTGATGGGAAACAGATCAGTGGTTGACAGGATGTAGGAGTGAGAAGCAGTGGGGCTGTAAAGGGATAGGATGAGAGAATGGGCTCTGGGGAATGGGACATAACTGTTCTGCCTTCTTTTTGGAGCTGGCGGCTACATCACCATGGACACAGGAGAGAACTCATAGAACTGTATGCCATATTAAAGGTCAATTCTATTCTACGTCAATTTAAACATGAACTTAAAAGTAATCATCCACTATATACCAAACTTTTCTTGTATTTAATAGTAGCAAAAAGCTTGGAAGATGAGCTGCCTGAAAATGCAAAGTAAAGGCTGTCTCTGAGGACTTTAAGAGAAGTAGAATCATTATAGGAACTCACACACTTTTTCAAAAACGTCATATGAATGAAAGAGCTCTAGAAAACAGTATTACATTGTGTTTTTATTTCAGAAATTAAAATTTCAAAATAAAAGTTTGATTAAAATAACCTAAACTAAGGCCAGGTTAAAAATTAAAGCCAGTCAAAAAAATAGATTACATAAAATATTTTTTAAATAATCATTGATTACAAAATTGTAACTAAGAAAACTCTGGGTCTCTTTCAAGCCAAGTAAACCCTAAATAAAGCATGTTCCCCATATAAATTCTTGAGAGTGACCAGAATATGATTTAAACATAATGGTTAACCAAACTTACAACTTGCAGCTCTTATTTGTGGTTCTGAGGAAAATTCAGAGAGTGAAATTCCAGCCTCTGTTTCTTTTGTTTTGTGGTCTTTCAAATATATGACATCCCAGAAGAGAAAGTAGGAAGCTCTTCTACCTTGTATCAAGGCTCTGGGTGATTTCTTTCGAATCTTCTTCTACAATTGATTCACATATAATGATTTTAGGTTCAAGAGTATGTCTTACTTTATTACCATAGGCTGTTGCAGGATTGATTAAAATTTCTGGAAGCAGAAATGAAAAAATTGTATTATGGCAAGAATATATTTTCTAAGAATCAGGAGGCTCTCATTAGAATATTAGAATTATATACATACAGATGATTGTACTGAAGATATTTCTCCTTAGTCTGTGCCTCTGTCTATATCTTGATTTTGCCATTTCCTTGGTCACCTCAAGTATGTGATTCCCTAAATCTATGCATTTCCACGTCTTCATGCTTTGCACATGCAGCTTCCACTGTCTAGAATATTCTTGCCTCATTACTCACCCTCATCGTTTTTACACATTCTTCTAGAGGCTATTCAGGAATTCCTTTCGTTGGTAAACCTGTCTTTACTCCCCAATGAAAGATCAACTACTTCCTCAGCCACACCATCCACGATTTGTCTTCCTAGTACATTGAGTTTGCCTCTAATCTTACCCGCTTAGAGCAACACAAGAAATTTTTTTTTCATCTATTTACATTTTTACTTTTGTTCTCTTGCCAGCAATAGCTATAGAAATTCAACAAATGCTTGATGAGTAAATGTATAAATGAAACCATGAATGAATGAATTTAGCTTTCTTTGGCTTGAGCCCTTTCAGTATAAAACATCTATAAAATATTCTCCACAAATATTTTTTTTCATTCTATAGTTGATGTAGTATTTGAAAACGTGTTACTTACAAAAGCTGGCAGAATAGATGAAATCCCTTCTCACATAAGAGTGTGCAATTGTTTTCATGACCAGTTTAGCCAACACTGAATAAACTCACACCCACTGTACCTATAACATCTCTGCTCTGATGTTGGCAGAATTTCTAAAAGCAAAGTAAAGTTATTTACAAGTTATGCCACTGAGAATTGAAAATGTTATAACTGGTACATGATTTTGTAAGGAAAAAAATGTTGAAGTGCCTTTATTTAGAATTAAGTGGAAATAGCTTGGCTGATACATAGGAATAAAACACACCCTGCACAAGTGAAAAACTTCAACAATCAAGACAAAGCCTCATACATTTAATGGTTTATCTTATTTTATTATTATTTTGCTTGAATTGTTGTGTATTTGAAAATTTATGAAACCATTTTATGTATATTGAATGTATCTATTGCTGAAAAGAAAGTCCTCCTTTTAAGATTTAACACAATAAATGAGCAATCATTTGTTAATCATCCAAATATATACAGAACATCACATTAGACAAGTAGGTACAAAAATTTTAAAGTTCTAATCAGTGTCCTCAGCATGGGTACAATAATAATGATTATGGACAAGCATACACAGGATTATTAATATAAGAAAGCCAAAATGTATTATGCATTGTGTATGGTTTTAAGAGTTTCACAGATTTTGGACAATCCAGTGTTCTCAATAACGGTGAATTGTGTTGGAATTCACTCAGGGTGGCTGACAAAATATTAACAAAATATTGGGGGAAAGTTATAGATTAGTCTCAAACCTTTTGGAAGGTGGAAAGGTTTTATTGGGGCAGGCCAAAGGCAAAACCTCTCCCTTTTGATAGTCTGTCTCCTCTTACATTTTCTTATCTTTTTCTTTTTTACCTAAAGACAGCTGGTCCATTAGGCAAAAGAAGTGGATGACATTGTTTCACATCTGAGGAAACACAAGTACAAAGATGTTAAGTAACTTGCCCAAGGACACACTGTCAATAGAGAAGCTGCCGTTGACTGTGTGAATCTAGAGTTCAAGTTCTTAGAATCTATGCTTTCTAGATGAGATTAATTCTGTCTTGAAGTTTCATAACTTTGCAGATAATTAGCATGTTAGCTGGAAACCCACTCAAAAGTCATTCTGTTTGCAGGCAATACATTAGTCAAGTCATAGAAATAAAATAACAATTTAATAAAAATATTGATGTGATTGGAAATAGTGAAAAATTTGACTGTGGTTATGTTGTGATCAAACTAAAAAAGAAATTGAAATCAGAGGATGATTTTGAAAGATATGGTATTAAGCATTCAATTTACTCATTCATTTCTGCATTTCTCTCTGAAGGACTGGGCATCTCCTCTGTGTAAATCTCTGTTGCAATCATTGAGGGTAGAGAAGTGAGCAAGATAGAGAAAAACCCTGTGCTTGGGAAGAGAACATTCTAAAAAGAAGGACAGACCGTAAATATAAATACATAATATCTGCCTCATAGTAATAAGCACTGTAACCAAAAAGAAAGTGGCTGAGTAATAGAAGTTTAATATGAAGAATTCCATGGTGTAGCCTCTATCATGGTTTTTCCCTGCCTCAAAAATTATATCCCGGAAAATCAATCTGCTAATCATGTTCCTGTACACTTCCTGGTATTTTTAACCCTCCTCCCCCTGTCTTTTCTGTCTGCTCTAATGGGAATTCCTTTCTCCCTATTGCTTTTAATTATTGCTGACCCTTTAAGCATCAGATAAATCTTTTCTTAGGTAAAATACTATATTACTCAAAAGCTTCTCTCTGGTCGATTCCCTCTGTCTCATTATCTTATGTTTAACGTTACCTCTCGACACACCTCTCCCTTTGATAGTCTGTCTGCTCTTATATTTTCTTACCTTTTTCTTAATTTTTCATTGCTTTGTTCTTTCAGTGACTACCATCGTACCTCACACAGAGGAGACATTCTACAAATATTTTAGGACTGGAAACCAGGTAAAGATGTGACAGAGGTAAAAGAGAAATGACATTTAAAATTTTTCCTTCAGAGATGAAAGTTAACCGTATGGTGATATGGCATCCAAGGAAGACAGAAATAACGGACTACAATTTCTACAATTGTAGAAATAACTGTCTGCAATTTACCAGCTATTTAAAAGCAAGCAGACAAAGACATACCTTCATCCCTTGGGGGAAAATCACTATTTTTTCATTGTTCACTCAACATGGGAGCAATGAGAGATGAGAGACACTGAGAAATGAGCTGTAGACATGAATATTTTTGCTCATTCTGCTAGAAAATGTAACAACAACTTAGTAGAAACAGATTCCTGAATGAATACACTTGAAATAAGCAATCACATTTTACTAATTAACATGTTACACACTATATATACACTCTAGATGTCGTAAGCTTAATATTCCAGATTTTATGAGATTTTGAGGCATGTTATTGAACATACAAATAACATAAATAGGGATGCCATCCTAATCCAAGGGTTACTTAGAAAACAAGTAATTTTTGAAATATAATTAGCAACATTTTCTTCTGACAACATATTTTCTTATACACACTGGTTTTACTTTAAAAATTGTTTCTAGATAAACGTAACTTTTTCCTCTTTTGCTGTTTATTTTTGGAGAAACTGTAGACATCTTTATGTTTAACCTTTTACTTAGAGGTAACTCAACTTCATCTTTGCCCACTTTCAAGTAAAGTTCAAATGAATTAATTTGTGGGTTGTCAAAATGCCCACCAGCCTAATAACTTAACAACCTCTTAAGATGTCGGTAGGTTGGAATAAAAGACCTACGTGGAAGGGAATGATGGGGAACATGGCAGCAGGGAATTTTGTCTTAATATCCTTTCTTAGAAGCATGCTTTCTGTACTGAGCTGCATACAAACAACTGGCTTCAGAGAGCTACCTTGTACTCCATCCTTAGGAAAGTATTCATTCAATTGCAGTGTTGCCTATTGTATATACAATTGACATAAGCCCTCAGGACATTCAGTCTTCTGTTACTGAATTTATGTAATATGAGCTCTCCTGCTGGGATCAAGACACCATCTATAGAAATTGGTGTTATGAACCCACCTCTAGGTTACTTTAAATGGAGCCACACGGCTCTGGCTTGTAGATCTCAGCGGTATCAGTGGCTTATGCTGATTTTCCACCTACAGCGGACTATGAGAATTCATTTTTCTTAACTTCAGAGTGAGATGTAAGTAAGAGTAACTAGATTGATAGCATCTCTGTTACCAAATCAGTCAGTCCATGGCCTCAGCATTCTTTCTAGGGTATGCAGCCTGTCTGAGCCTCAGTCGACTCCTCTAGGAAATGGAATGAAGTGAGGGAGGATAAGATCGTACTATGATGTGTGGACCTTTCTATTTTAAAGGTCCACATTAAAGTAGATCATTCCCATCATTTGAATTCAATGTTAAGATTTTAGTTAAAACCTTTGTTAATGTCTAGATTGGTGTCTTAATAGAGGCATCTTACAGAGAAACGGATGAATTCATTTGATCTGAAACTTTAGGGTTTTCTTTGGTTTGATATGTTTAGCTTGGCTTTTAAAATTCTTGAACAGCCTTTATTTCTATTCTTACTATATTTTTCTATTTTAATTATTCTGGCTTTTTCTCCAGTAAATCTGCTAATTTTAGAATTGATTTCTATCTATTATCTCCCGCAGTTGTGTTGGCTCTCCTTTTATTCTTGGTTCTTCACTTCTGCATTCTGGGAAACCATCTCAAATTTGTCCTTCACAGCATTGACTGGACTTACTGTACGTTCCAGTAGCACAAATGTATATTTTTTTTTAATTATGCTTTATTCCCATTGTTGTCTTTCTCCAGAGATGTCTTAACAGTCATACTTGTAATTACTTTATGTTAGTTTTTCATCTGGGGATCTTCTTTACTAATGGATTTATGCATTTATCTCAGAGGAATAAGCTGTCATTTAACCTACAAATTAAAAATACCAGCCGATTAAACAATATCTCTTGTTCAAGGGCAGATTTCTGTGGCCATTTTTGGATGATGTTTTACTTTCTCTTGTACTCTCATACTTTTCCCATAAACTCCATGGTTCCTCATGTGTTTTTCCCTTTAACCTTAAGAAATGTAAATTCTTTTGTAAAGTCGTTTTTGTTGCCAGGGCTATAATTTTCTCCTTCTTCTGATACTTAGCTCTTTGACATTTTCTGTCGACTAAGGGAGAAACTGCAATCATCAGCCCGTGTGACTCCTAGACCCTTCCTGACTCCATCATCTCATGCGGCACTTCCCTGTGATCATTTTACATCTCACTAGGTTCTGCTTGTCATACGGTGAAAGAGAGAGGTGGAGTGCAGGCTGGAGAAGTGGGCGGCAAGTGGTCTCAAAATAGAACATCCCCGTAGTGAAGTTCTGGGTGACCTGATTTCTACTTGCTTTGTACCTTGGGTATCTGGGCTGGAATCAGCAAGTGGGAAAGAAGTAAAATAGCTCCTGACCTTCTCTAAGTCCACCAGGTTTATCCTGTTTTCAATAGTAAAGCATGTATCAATGAGATATTGATGACTTTTTCCAGTCTAACCCATTTATCTTATAGTTAACTGAATTTTCTCCCGGATTCTGCCCTGGCAACACTTAATCGTCGATCCTAGTATTTTTTTTTTATTTTGTAGATTGCATGTGTGTGTGTCTGTCTGTCTGTCCGTGCCTGTTACAAGTTACTGTGCATGTTTTTAGTATTTCCAAGTCACTTTAAATACTTTAGTGGCAAGTGGGGAGAAGCTACAGAAGGAGCAGTTAATAACACTGCATTTAAAATGAGAATCCCTCAAGCAACAAACAAATAATATTTTAAGGATAATATGTGTGAATGTTTCAATAGATAAAATATATCTTACAATTAAGACAAAAATAAAATTATCTCTAATAAATTACTATAAATACGCTATCAAGTGTATCAACATTGTAGGCTTTTTGAGAAATTTACCAACATAATGATCATCTGAATTGTAGTAATCCATATGTTGATCGGTTACTCTTTCACCTACTTCTTCATTTTTCCTACATCAGTATCCAGTTAGATTTTCTGTATTTTCAGTGTTCATTTAGAAGAGAAGGGAGGGTTTCACATTATTCATGTTTTGGAGGTTAACGATATAGTCAATCATCTGAAATTCACATGGATCGTTACTGCTTTCACATTAATTTATGCTCAATTAACATGCTTAGAATCAGTTTTCTGTGGACTGCAGCCATTTGGCTTTATAGCTTCTGTCTCTGCAAGGTTCATTTTGTTCTGATCATTAGTAATATGAGTAGCTACAGTCTTCCTTACTGTCATTAAATGTCTACAGGGGTTTGGTTTTGCTCATAAATTGAATGGGGCCAGCACATGATGGGATGCTGTGACAGAGTTCCTGGCTACAAGGCAGATTGCTACATCCTGGCAACTGTCCTCCATGCAGATATGGTGCTCAGCCAAGCAGCAGGGTCACAGGTGTACCTTTGTGCTGGTGTATGGGAAAGGTCATGGGTGGAAGGCCTTGTTACACTCGGATGGGAAGACGTATTGTCTGCACTTGAACCTGTATGCTGTTCTCTTAGGAGTAGGGAGGGAATCAGCAGGCCTTATTTTCCTGTAGTGAAAATCAGCAGGAACATGACTTTTTCCATATTGAACCTAGAAGTAGCATTTTAGAAATTATGCACAGTGTGCCTAGGGTTCTATTAAACATAGGAGAACATGTAATCCTTTCTTGCCCGTTTAGGTGAAAAACGAATTTATAATGAGGAAAATTGAAAGTATTATGAATCAATTCACTTGGACTGCTGTCATAGTTGTGGAAGTAAATAAACTTGTTTCTGAGCATTTTTCCATATCCTGGTAAAAATCTAATGTTTTTTTTTCTGTTTTCTTTTTTATTTTAAATTAAGGCATATAAAACATTTTTCTTTCTCTCATGCTCTCTCTCTCTTTCTTTCATTCTTTCTTTCCCTCCCTCCGTCCCTTCCTCCCTTCCTTTCTCTCTTTCTTTTCTCTCTTTCCTCTTGCAACTATGAGAATTTCAATAAGTGGTTTTACAGGCTGAGTATCTCTTATCTGAAATGGTTGGGACAAGAGGTGTTCCAGACTTCAGGCTTTTTGGGAGGGGGGTTGGAATGTGTGCGTATAAATAAAGAGGTGTCATGGGGATGGGATCCAACTATAAAGACAAATTTATTTATGTTTTATATACACCTATACACATAGCCTGAAGGTAATTTGATACGATATTTTTTAGTAATTTTGTTCACAAAACAATGTTTTGATAATGACTAATCACATGAAGTCAGTGCGGAATTTTCTACTTGTGGCATCATGTTAGTCCTCAAAAAGTTTCAGATTTTGAGCATTTTGAACTTTAGCTTTTCAGATTAAAGCTGTTCAACTTGTCTTAAAAGAAATGGCCTTTGAATATAGATCAACTAGGAATTTAGTAATTTACTTAGAAAAATCAGTATAAAGCAAGGGAGTAAGGCTAAAAAACAAGCAAAAACAAACAAATAACCTAGAAGGGGATGATTCTTGCTGAAAGTTCTTATCCCCCCACCCACCCAGGTCACATTGATTTGTCACCTGTCAGTGTGTGCTCCGCTGTAAAACACACACTGTTCTAATACACATTTCTCTCAAATTCACTGTTGCTGTTTTCATGTCAGGGATAAAATTCCAAGCTGGAAGACTAAGAATTAAGAAATATACTATGGTGATTTCAACAGCAAAATTACCTGGTGTGCTGTTCTAGAGAATGCTGAATATTTATCAGAAAGAGCCTGGAGAAATTTAGAAGTCCTTGTTTCAGGCTCTGTGGTCAAGCCCAGAAAATCTGGTGCAAAGAAACAATACAAAGAACTACCACTTTTTCCATGCTTACTTGGGCCCAAGGCATTGTTGTATGTGCTTTATCTTATCCTCTTAAACATATGGCATGGACACTATATTATCTCCATTTCATAGATGTGTAACTGCAGGAACAGACAGACAAATACCATGCTTTGGATGACAAAGGTAATAGTGGCAAACAAAGATTCTGGCCTCCATCTGCCCAGAGCGTGCTCATTCACCACAGTGCTGTGTGGCCTTCTAGAGAAGGGAGCCAGATGCTTTGTGAGGGGCAGAATGTCTAAGATCAGTTCTGGAACTACTTTGAATAAAACTAGGAAAGAATTACCTAGTGGGTCAGACAAAGAACCCATAAGACCCATTCAACCTTCTCCAATAAAGGAACTCTTGGTTCTGACCAAGAGTTCTGTTGTGACAAAGCACGACTCTTCTCTGTGACAGCACCCTGAAAAAGAAAGGCTCTAGTAACCACATATTTCAAGTACCCTCAATGACTATCATGACTCCCTCATTTGTCATGATGGGCAGACTCTGCAGAAATTCAGGGAGACAACAAAACATATTTGTTGAAAAATTAGTAAGCAAAAATGGTGAGGGGTAGAGAAAATGGAAGAACTTGGAGGATAAGTATACAAAATAAGCTCAAAATAGTAGTCAACATAAAGCCAGTAAAGAGAATAAAAAAGAGATGATATCTTTGCAGAAAAATGATGAGAATTTATTTTAATTCATTAAAACTCATGACATATATTGAGTGCTTTCTCTGTGTCAGGCACCACTAGGCTTAGTACTAAGAATAAGTAAATGAACATGTAATCCTTATACCCAAAGGATTTATAACCAAATAATTGATATACAGAAACATAGCTGACTATACCAAGAGAGGAGCAGAATTTTTTTTTTTTTTTTTTTGAGAATCTAAGGAAGAAAGTAAAAATACCCGGAAGATTAAAGACAGTGTGTACCTTAATGTGTTTCTTTCATCTAGTTCCATAGATTTTTGGGTTTTATCCAGGATAAAACATGAAGCTTTACACTAGATTGACATGAAGTTCTGGACTGAATTAGATGCTTGGGAAGGTGGCATTTTTGTCTGATCTATGTACGTGTAACTGAGAATACGGCATAGAATTTTACTTGCTTGTTTTTCCAAGCACTAGATACTTTTGAATGTCCTCATAATGTGAACATAAATTTCGAAAGCAGATAAAAGTACTAATTTATTTAACATGAATTGAATCAACAAACCTAGTCAATAAAACACAGTGTATTATTTTATTTACCACCAAAACTTGAAATCCTGGTTTATGAATGACACTTACAGGCCTTAAGACAATTACTTTTTGCATTCAATATTGAGGAAAGCATAATTCACAACACTACCCTCAGACCCAGAAGACTATAATTAAGTTATTCTAAAAACATGAAAGTAAAGTAAGAAACTTTTAATTAAAAAATTTCACTTGAAATACTACCAGTAACTACCAACTGTTCACATTTATTCTTATGAATATAAATAACAGACAAGAAGAACTTATAGCCTGAAAGTAGCATTAGACTTTTTCTAATGTGATATTATTAAATCATATATTCTGTATTTTCATATAACTATTAACTTCATGCCAAGACCTAGCTGTTAGCTTATAGGTACTTGAAAGCCTTGCTTGGTGTTTAATTGCACATATGGGTTACTAAAGCTCACCTACTGGTGCCATTTTGTTAGGTTCACCTAATTTTTTCTAATTTTCAATGTATATTGTAATTTTTAAAAATATGCACTGTTTTAGGAGGTTTTAGCATAAAACCTCCTCCTGCTACAGTCAAAATGGCTAAAACGAATTCCTTTATCGGTAAATATTTTTGGAAGATGAAGAGATATTTTTTGAAAATTTGAAGAAGTATTAGGACAAGTTATTCAGTGTGGAAAGTTTTCTGTAAAGCTGGTAAATAAAACATGTTTCTAATACATCTCGAATTAAGATATTTGCTAAATTCTGTTTTAAAATATTGAAACGCATATACCAATTTTTTTTTCCTGAGCAATAAAGGAAGTATAACAGAGAAAATATGTTTTTTAAAAAATAAATGTCTTTGGTAAAAACAATGGGAGGGATACCATGGGGAGAAATGCCAGATATAGATGAAGGGGGAATGGAGGCAGCAAATGACCTGGTTATGTATGCACCTATGCAACAACGCTGCATGGCCTGCGCATGTAACCCAGAACCTAAAGTAAAATTTTAAAAAATGTCTTTGGTAAAAACAATGTTTTATGGAAAACAATACAAATCAATAACTGATAAAATTAGAGTGACTGTACAAGAATGAATCTCTTCTATAACAACATATTTTTTTTCACGGTTAAGCTGCTTGGTTTAATTTTTTAGCACTTGAAAAAAATCATACAGTAGTTTGAACACTCAGACTCTGCAAACCTCCACTGAGGTCAAAGATTTCATTGATACATAAGAAATTAGTTTACCAATTGTTTTGCAGTTTCATCTTAGTAACCTGTTTTATCCTATTGCCATTGTCCCAACCGTTGAAAAAGTTTACAGTAATTTACATAGAAATATTTTCAAAGTGCTTAAGAATAGTGATTGTTCTCTGGGCTATATACAGATGGCCTATACAATGTGTGTACACGTGGTATGCATGATAGCACAAGTTTCATTGCTGGAATATGGCTTTCTAGGGAAAGTGCATATTTGGCCAGAGATGGCGATACTGTCTAGAAATTCAAGGGTACAGATACTTGGTAACCACATCCAAAGCTGAAGTAGAATGTGGACAAGAATATTTACAGTAATATAAAAACGGTAAAGTATACAAGCTTGATCCACGCAAAGGTATCTTGATGTTCTTCCAGACGAGAGGAAGAAAGAGACTTCAGCTGATGGCTCTGTTACCATTCCAATGGGGTTATTACTGGTTTAGACCTCAAAGGTCAAGACTCGTCTCAGAAGTCAAGCTAGATCATCATCTGCGCTTACAACTGATATTGCTGGGTATGTGTGTCCAACAGAAGCACTGTGTCTACTGATGTCTATGGAGAGGTCCTCTTCAGTGGTTTTCAAATACACGGGATTGTCAAAGTTCAAGCTTTTCATATTCTTGTGTTGCCAATTCCACCATATAAAGTAGCCACCTACTGCTGCTGTCACTAAGAGCAAGAGAGGATGAATGGCCCATGCAGCAGAAGTCCCTTCTGGGGGAACACTGACCTCTGATACTGCTGTGGTCACATTGATCCTTTGGCAGTCTTGGCCATTTTCCTCTAGATTGTACCCATTGGGACAGGAATAGGTGTATTTTGGAGAGTGATCGTTAATCTGTGGTGCTGGCAGGCATAGATATTCACATCCTCCATTCTCCATGTCTTCTTCACACCAATTTTTACCTGATGGCCGTACAAGCTCATGATAGACAATGACGTCTTGGGCATCATTAAGGTTGTTGACTAGAGTGGCTAGCTCTGATCCAGTGAATTTATTGGCTCCATAGACTGCTTCATTTTCCCCGTCTGTCCAGTAGACACGATCCTCAAATATTGTTAGTGCAAGAGGATGAGCTAGGAACTCCAGAGACCTTAGGACTATCCTATGATCTGGGCCATTCAAGTCCATGCTAGATAACATGTGCAACTTAGAATCAAGCCAATAGAGGTGGCTTTTTATAAGGTCTAGTGTAATTCTGCAGGCCACTGGATATCCACTGTCACCAGTGGACGTCTATCAAATCCATTCATTCCTGCTTTTTCTATTTTAGCTGGTTCACTCCAGTCTGATCAGTAAACAAAGCCAGAGAATGAATCCACAGTTACGCAGGCAGGTGCTCCCAAGTCAGAGTTAAACAGGAATTTTCTTTTGGTTCTGTCTAGAATAGCTGCTGCAATAGTCTTAGAAGCCGCATCAGTCCAGTAGATGGTCTTGTACACCCAGTCAACAGCAGTGGCTACAGGATTATAGACACTGCCGATCATTTTAACATGTCTACCGACCTTGTCATCAATTGAGGCACTGAAGATGGCCTTGTGGCTTAGATCAGCCCAGAAGAGTTTCTGAGCAGCAATGTCAGCATGGAGAGCCACAGTGTTTCTTAGCTGTTCAACTAGTTGGATATATTCTTTCCTCTCTAAGCCAATCTTCCTGATGTCTCTTCAATTAGTAAAGATCAGACTTGGCTCTTTGCCTACCGCCAAGAACCTCCTCAAGGAGGTGGATAACCTCCACAACATCAAGATCCTGTGACTCCCCAAGGCGCTGCATGAGATGAGCTGGCTTGACTACTTCGCCCTTGGAGGAAACAAGCAGGCCTGGAAAAGGCAGCAACAGCTGACCTGGATATCACTGAAATAAACAAACTAACAGCAGAAGCTATTCAGACACCCTGAAATCTGCCAAAACACGAAAGGTAATGCAACGAGATAAAATGATAGTAGAAAAGAAGAAAAAAAATAAACATAAGAATCTTCGAACTGCAAGAGTCAAAAGGTGTCCTCCATTCAAGAAGAGAACTCGGTCCGTACAAGAAAAAGGCAAAAGGAAAAGGTCAAGCCGTGCTAACACTGTTACCCCCGCCATGGGCCGACGGGAGGTGTCCATGGTCAAACCAATCCAGGCCTGACACCTAGGTTTGACTTGAGGGTCTTCAAGACCCCTGGCCTGCACACTCCAGCAGCAGGAGAGCGGATTTACCACATCTCAGGGAATGGCAGCCCTCTTCCAGACAGCAAAGAGATCTTCCTCACTGTGCCAGTGGGTGGCGGAGAGAGCCCTGTGATTATTGGCCAGTGACTTGCAGGGGCACAGTATTGCTCAGCTGGATCCAGAGGCCTTGGGAAACACAAAGAAGCTCTCCAACCGTCTCACCCAAATCTGCAGCAGCATACGGACCCACAAATGAGAAGCCAAAGTTGACAGGATGGACTTTTAATGGGCACCTCTGGGACCCTGAAGAGACTTCTTCCCTTCAGGCTTATTGTTTGAGTGTGAAGTTCCAGAGCGAGGACCTGTGTTGCGCTGGGGAAGTTCAGGAATTCAGACATGCCCTTCCCACACCAGTTAGGTAGAGCTGTACTGTTCAGCCCCCGCATTTCAGCCGACCCAGCCATTGCTTGCTGGCTCCATGCCATGGAAGCTTCCCGTCAGTCTCCCAGCTGAATCCTCCCTGCCTCCAAGCTGCTGCCTTCTGCCTCCTGTAACTCGGCAACCTCTTCACCCTGCCCTCCCTGCAGTTGAAGGGGTACAGAAGAACCCTGTGTTCTCGGGAAGACTACCTTCACCACCCCTACCCAGAGAACTTCTGCATCTGGTATCTCTGCTCTCTATGCTTGAGACTGGAAGGTTTAGGCTCAGATAAATAAGCTCTGGGCCATGAAAGGGCAGGTCCAGAAAGTAGGGGGAGCTGTACAGATCAGCAGAACAGGACAGTTGGCAGCAGTGACCTCAGCAGGGAACATGCCCATCTCCCCTCCCACGCTCATCACACCTCCCCCTCCCAGCCCTCCTCTTCCTCCTCATCTTCCTCCTATGGGAAGTGCTCAATGGGACTTTGGGGTCTTTCACCTGCTGTGCCCAGTAGTTCTTTTGAAATCCGCTTGTGGAACAGTATTTTGTGTTTATCCCTATTTACTGGAGACCAAATACTGGTTTGGAGACAACTTCCGTGTCTTGTTCTTCAACCTCCCCTGTTAGTGGGAATTTGGATAAGGGAATTGTAGGGCTTAGATTCTGGGGGTTTTATGTGATTGTCCATCGAATAACTGTCTCTAAGCTGTCCATGGTCCAGTGGTCAGCTTGGAGACAGTTATTCTATGGACAGTCACTTCAGAGAGCACCTCTTTCTTATGGAGCTCATGGGCACAGGGGCGGGGGTGACTTGCATGGTGGTCTCATTCCATGTGTGCCTGTGCCTGGGGCATGGGCTTTGCTAAACGGAGTCAGCAGTGAGGTCCTCATACTCTCCAGCCAGCCTCTCTGCCCTGGAGAATCATGCACTGTGTTCTAAAAATTTGAGAATTAGAGTCCTCACCCCCAGGCTTAAGGACACATGGCTTTCTCATGTATGGATCTTTGTGGTAGCTACTATTTTGCAACATGACAATTTTGGTAAAGTCCTGTTCAAGTTGTATTCTTTTAAGTTCTTTTATTCTCCTTTCCCTGAGATTTTTGTATGCATAGTTCTTCTGAGTAATGATATCTCTAAGCTGATCATTCTAGTCAGAGCTGGTACTGCTTTCAATAAATTCTGGTTTTGTGGAAAAAAAAATTGTTGGCAAATGATTGTGGCAAGAATTTGAAGCCAGAAAATGCAGAAAAGTGATATAGTATGTTATTGATGCAGTTAATTTAATTAAAACAAGACTTCCTTGATAATTGTAAAAGACATTTACTAATAGTTTGTAATCATGCTCAGAATTTTAATGAAAATTTGTTGTACTCAGATATTTACTATTTGCCTTCTGGAACTCATGTGGTGCTAAACTCAAAGATAAGTCACACTTTTTTTTTTTTTTTTTTTTTTTTAACAACAGCAACGACAAACAAGTATTCCAAATTTGCTAACATTTTCTGGGTGGACAGTAGGTTCTCAGTCATGCTATTTAGCTTAACATTTTACAATGTAGATACTTCATTTATCCTTTTATAGCAAAAATACTAGTTGATTGATATTTGACAAAGACCTCCCTTTGGTATGTAACTTGTGCAAAGTAAAGATAATTTTTAAATGAATATTTAGAAACATTTTCAGCAATTATTTGGGTATTTGATTTTGAAACTAAAATCAAGGTCCATTTGTCAATACACCATTTTCCCAATCTCCATGTTTCAAATATGTGGAAGCAAACTTTTAATAATTATTTTAGAAGTAAAATTTCTAGGTCTTCCAAATAAGTGTTTTAGTGAATTTTAAACTGTTGAACATAGCAAATGTAAGACAATTAAATTAGTTTGAAAAAAGATGACATCAAAGAACATGGAAATCAGCCAGCCACATTTCAACAGAAGCTTTTGTATCATAGTATAGATATTTACTCATTATAGTTAACAAATTAATTCTTTCATTTGAATTAATATTTTACAAGGCAGCTGTGTCAATTACATCACACAAGTTATTTCCCATGAATATAAAAGTGATGTTTAGATTAGACTGTAGTCCATTAAGTGCGCAGTGGCATTATGTCTAATAACACGTGTATGTACCTTAATTTAAAAAATATTTGTCAAAAATTGCTGACAATCATCGGAGCCTTCAGCAAGTTGTAATCGTTTTGTGGGTGGAGGGTCTTGCCTCAATGTTGATAGCTATTGACTGATGAGAGTGGTGGTTGATACAAATTGAGGTTGCTGTAACAATTTATTAAAAGGAGGCAGTGGTAAAGTTTGGCACGTCAATTGATGCTTTCTTTCATGAAAGTTATCTCTGTAGCATGACCATCATTAATGGTCACTTCATTTTAAAATTTGAAGGTTTGCAAGCTAAATACAAGGCCTAGAAGCAAATCTAGGCAAGAATTAATTTCAGCACAAGATATGGAGATGCATAGGGATGAATAACTTTGAAAACCTTTTAAGGCCTTCTTTATTTAAAAGTTAATGACCAACGCTTGGGTTTCTAAGTATTTTGAAAAATAAAAAAAGGTTGAGTGGGACTTACCAACTAAGAAAAACAAGATCATGCATTCAATTTTGTGTCATCTTAAATTCAAATGATTATTAAAGCAGTTACGGCTGAAAGGCCGTACCATTGCATGAAGCAGTTATGGCTGAAAGGCTGTACCATTGCATGGCACATTGCTGTGATTGATACTGCACAGTCTCCGTGGCCCTCCCATTGATTTTCCTCAATCATCTCATGGTGGATGATTTCTGTTCGGCCTACTACTTGCTAATTATTTATGAATTTCTGCTTTTATTGCTACCATCATTTGTTTAATGGAATCTACACAGTGGAGAGATTTTGCTCTATTTATCATAGTACTCTGAATTGTAAATAATGGATTCAGAGAAGAAAAATGTCACGTTTCAAGTGAGCATATGAACTGCCTCATTTGAAGATATCGTTTAATACAGTGAAGAAACTGGGAGAATCAAAATGAATCAGAAGTAGATTCACGTGTGTGTGTGTGTGTGTGTGTGTGTGTGTGTTAGAGACAATAATCAGAAAAGCTTAGAAGATACTATGGATGGCAGTTATAAGTGTATGAGAAGAGGTAACTGGCATAAATATAAGGAAAGTTAAATGTTTCTAATATGTCTACCTGGTGGAAATCATAACAGATAATCCACCTTGAATATTAATATTTAATTGCTCTAAAGGGACTACTGCAAAAGATAAGGGCAGTTTCTCTCAGAGCAGACAGTCGTTTGATGCAGTCTTCTCTCTTCTCCCAAAATAACTAGCAAAGGAAAGGTGGAAGGAGCTCACTTTTGGCACTAGCTCACAGTGATCTTACCCATGAGAGCCAATCCTGCCAGAAATTTACTCCGATCCCAACATTGACAGCTGTGTACTCCTCTGTATTTCAACTCTTCTTTACCAATCTGTTTCTTAGTCACAGCGTTTACTGTTCTTTCCAGTGCTAATCACTGAATATCTCTTTACTACCTTCATGCTCTATCAGTTATCATTGCAACTTCTATATAATAGAATCTACAACTTCTTGGTGTTGACTATCCCTTGATTACATAAACATGCTCAAGTTTATGTCATCAAGTTATGTAATTTCCTGTCTTAAATTTACTGCAGAAAACAGAAAACCTTCCTTGACTTCATGCTCCCCATTATATAATAGTCATTCACTTGTTCCTTTATTCAACAAACTTTGTTTTGCAAACCTATTGTGGTCCAGGCATTGTTCCACAGAATGGAATTATAGACTCACAGAACAATCAACATGCAGATGTGCAAGGAAATGGAAGATAATTAAGAAGGATAAGAAAAATAAAAGATATAAATGTTAATAGGCCAATTGGGTTATCGGTGAATGAGATATATGCTAAGCAAATAGTGCTGTCATAATCTGGGGTCAGTGTGCTCCTGGCACTCACTAGCTCCATAGATAGTGTCATGACCCTCAAATCCAAAAGGAGTTTTGACATGTTTGAAAAACAGAAATAAGTCCAGTGTGGGTGAAAGAAATTGGTAATCGGGAACATAAGAAAAGTCAGAGGATAGCAGGAGCCAGATCACACGGGACCTTGTAAGATAGGACCTTGTGGGATATGGAGTGTTGCTTTTATTTAAAGTATAAATGGGAAGACATAGGAGGATTTTAAAGAGGAAAATGTCAGATCACCTAATTAGGTCTTGTAGCCATTACTTTGCATGTTTTGGTGGGATGGAGACCAAGGAAAGAAGAGAAACAGGAAAACCAAGTAGAAGACCTCAGAGGTTTTAGGAGACTAGAGATAGAATTTCTGTGTTTCTACCATTACAGTAAGTGCAGACAAGTGTAAGGTTTCAAATGTGTTTTCAATTTAAAATTACCATCTTGAAGAGGTAGGTATTAAATATAATGGAAATCTAGGAATTAATTAGAACTCTTAAGTAACTGGGTATGTATTAATACCTATGCTTGTGACTGAGATGCTGAAGTATGGGTGAAGAACAAGTATAAGGAGGAACCAAGGGATATGTTCACGCTTGCTAAATGTACGGCAATTAGTTATATACTTCTGGAATTTGAGGGAATACTCAAGTCAGAAAGTCAGAGTAAATATTTAAACTGAAAGATCCAGCCGGGCGCGGTGGCTCAAGCCTGTAATCCCAGCACTTTGGGAGGCCGAGGCGGGTGGATCACAAGGTCAAGAGATCGAGACCATCCTGGTCAACATGGTGAAACCCCGTCTCTACTAAAATATACAAAAAATTAGCTGGGCATGGTGGCGCGTGCCTGTAATCCCAGCTACTCAGGAGGCTGAGGCAGGAGAATTGCCTGAACCCAGGAGGCGGAGGTTGCGGTGAGCCGAGATCGCACCATTGCACTCCAGCCTGGGTAACAAGAGCGAAACTCCGTCTCAAAAAAAATAAATAAAATAAATAAATAAATAAATAAATAAATAAACTGAAAGATCCCAAAATATATGAGAATCTGTAGGAAAAAAGAAAGGAAGAAAGAAAACCATCAACAGAGAAAGAGATCCCAAAGCAGAGCTCTGGGACCTACCACATTTATACGACCTATCACATTTGTAGAGGAGGAAAGGAAAGCAGTGTGAGAAAAATGGAGAAGTGGCATCAGAGAAGAGGAGAGGATGGTTAATAGGCAAAACTGTCAATCAAGTTGGATCCTGCTGAGAGGACGAGTAAAATGGGATGTAATGTATGGCTAATGTATTTGGAAAATTGAAAGTCACTGGTGTCCTTGAGAAGAGTAAAATCATTCCAGTAATGGATAGGTTATGTCAGGTGGAGTGATACAAGAAAACTGGGAAGGAAGAAGGAGGTGGAGATGGTGATTATAGCTCTTTTATTAAATTTTGCTGCAAAGGAAACAGCTTAGATTATAAAGCTGCTATCTCGATATCATTATTGTCAATAGAACTTAGTGCGGTCACTTCCACTAAGACACTTTCGAATGGCCTTTAAATGCATTACTTTCATGAGCTTAAATACTAAAGTTTTTAAATTTTGATTTATTAGGCTTAGTTTAGTTTCTATAGCATAGAGAAAATTATTAATTTCAAGCTACAAGTAGATAAGAAAAATATTGGTTGAAGAAAATATTTAAGTGTGACTTAATTGTGATATAAAGGCGATTCTACCCTGAATTTAAGGAAAATGGTTAAACTATCATTAGGTGGTTAACCACTGCTATTTCAATGTTGATTCATTCAATAATAATTTTAAGTGTAAAAACTGAATTTGTACTCATTGTCACTGTAATGTGAAACTTAGAAAAAATGAGTTAATTTGAAGTATCTTTCTATTCCAAAAACGTTAACTTCTGGAGAATTGAAGCCTAAACTGTTATCCAATAAAGGCTGTCTCTGTGCTCAGTGGTGCCAATTTTGAGCTTCTGCAAAAACTATAAAACGTTGTACATTTTAGTATGGGAATGCTGTGCAAAATCTGCCACCTGCTATTCCTATTACTGATTTTCTTAATTTTTCCAAGAATTATTAACATTTGGCTGCATTTTTATAAACTTTCAAAAGTTAATAAAAGTTTTAGCCATGCAGGTCCCTTTGACTAATGTAAGTCATTGCCAATTGGAATAAAAGTTGGCTTAGCTTACAGAGTTCCTTTATAAAACGAGCCATGTAGAACCCTATGGTAAGTCAATTTTTATGACACTCCTTCTAGAATTTTAACTACAGAGTTTTCTTTCTTTATTATGGGATAGATACAATTTATATTAATGTCTAATATCTCTGTCTCTAAATGATAAAATATGTATTAGAATTAAGCATTTCAGGACCTATCAAAATTTAAATGATTTATATAAATACTGTATTTCTTGATGAAGTGATACATTAAAATCTTAAATTAACCCACGGTCTTTAATAAATGCTTAATAGACGTTCTAAGGAAAGGAACTTTTGGACTGTAACATGAATTTTAAATTTAATTTAATAAGGTAAATGTATGTAGTAAGTGTTCTTTAAGCAGAAGCAGTTTAAAAATTGAGTTCTTTTATAGTAGTGCCTTAAATATGTCACTAAAATAATTCTTTCTTAATAGGGTACCCATATTTTATAAAATAGGGTTAGATTATTTTCTTGAAAGAAATAGGCACTTTTTAATGATCATAAAGCTTACAACTCATGCTTTTTGTATGATAAGAACTGTGAAAACCTAATGAAGTAAATTTTAGCTTAAGTGCGATGTACCGAATTATGACTGCATCACTGTCAACCCATTTTACATTGGAAAAGAAGATGCTAATTATGCTCTGCCAATTATATTTACATGCTTTCTTTAAGATAGAACATTTAAGACTGCATCTTGCTTTTTAGAATACTTCATAAAAAACAAGAGTCCAAAATACTGGGTTGTTAATTGAAAAGATATATAATGCAGATTGAGATATTTTAACAGTTAAAATTTGGCCTTCCTGCCCAATATGTTAAAAGTCTCAGTGCAAGGGGTCTCAAATCAATAATTTGTGTGGATTCAATATGACAAGTAGGATGAGTCTTAAAGACATTGAATCTATGAAAATAAAACAGCCATTTACCTTAAGATATATTGAAGATTTTATTTTGTTTGTCCAAAGTAAACAAATGAACTCCAATACCATACACAAAATAATAGATGTTATGGAATATTATTTAAGGTCTTAAACATACTATTTTTACATATCAAATCTCAAATAACTGAAAAATTAATGATTCAATCAGCAACAACATAATGAAATAAGCTACAGACACCTTAAAGAATAGTAACTGTCTCTAGGTGGCACAGTATAACACAGGAATGTAACCAGCTGGCAAGTAACCTGCTGTTTAGCTGCTCTGCCCACTCTAGCCTCCAGAATTCTGATCACAGTTCTCAGCTGATTTACCTAATTTAAATATTCTTCCTAAGCTATATAAGAAAACACATTAACTTAGAATTTTACAAGGACAACAAAAAGAATTGTTAAGAAAAATTATGATCACACCATAGAACTAGTCATATTAAGCATTAAAATCTACAACGCATTATAAATATGGCTGGGCATGGTGGCTCTCACCTGTAATCACAGCACTTTGGGAGGCCAAGGCTGGAGGATCACTTGAACTCATGAGTTCAAGACCAACCTGGGCAACATGGCAGAAACCCGTCACTACCGTAAATTTAAAAATTTAGCCCGGCAACGTGGTGTCCACCTGTAGTCCCAGCTACTCTAAGGGCTGAGGTGGGAGGATCGCTTGAGTCCAAGAGATGGTTAGGGTGAGCACTCATCATCCCACTGCGCTCCAGCCTGGGTGGCAGAGCAGGACCCTATCTCAAAAACAAAAACAAAAGAACAAAACAACAAAACAATAACATGCAGCACTGTCCTAAGCATCATATCAAAATTTTCATTACTAGAGAATGTATGGAACACTTACACATTTTAGACAGGAGGTGAGCTATTACATAATAAAACACACAATGAAATTTTAGGAGCTTCCATGTTACAAAGTGTCACTATTTTCCTCACGCATTGGTTCAATTTAGGGCATATGCATTAGGGGCAAGGTGGAGGGGAGGGTTTTGTTCTCTCTATTTATTCAAAGACACATCTAGTGCCACTGCCATCCACCCAGTAACACCTGAGAGTTCCCCACTGTACTTTGTGAATGCAGCCAGTGGAGTAAGAAAAAAAAAGAAAACATGAAGAATGGCATTGAAGTTTTTTTGTTTTGTTTTGTTTTTGTTTTTCCAGCTCAGAAAGTAGAATACATACTTCCAGCCAATTATATTGGTTAGAACTCCCTCCTGTGGCCTCAAACAAGTATATAGGAGCCTGGAAAATGCAATCTAGTTGCGTACCAGAGGAAAAGGGCTTGATAAACCCAAGGCATGATCTCTAACATTCAAAGTTTCTAGTTTAAGTAAAATATATGGGTTGAGTTCTTTATTTTTCCTATGTCAACACCATTTTCACACCCTCATGTGTGAATAAATGCCTTCCACCATACTTTCTTAAGAATTCACACATCTGCACATTTCTGTATGTCTCTCCTATTGCTACCTTATTTCAGGGTCTTACTCTTTCTAATTGAGATTGATGAATCATCATATAAAAGATGATCTTCCCCTGAATGTTTTCCAGGGATCTCTATATAGATTCCCAAGTGATCTTTTAAAAACACGCATGATCCTGTCACTTTCTGCTTAAATCCTTCAATGGTTATCTTCCTCTATAGCTAAAGCCCAAATACCGAGCAGGTAATATAAAGACCTAAATCCTTAGCACAATATGACAGAAATTGAAGTTTCTAATATCAAGGCTTTCATTCTGGTTGTAGGATCTTTCTTGTTGTACCACATCTTAGATGTTCAACTTTGGCGGATTTTCCTGAAGCCAAAGGTTATACTCTTTTCCCACTGCGACAGGTGATAAGTTCATGTGAGCCATCTGCAATCTCATTGATCTCAAGGAATCATACCCATGTGATAAAAGATTAATATTTAGTAAGAATATTGTTACAATGGAGATTTGGGCTACCTAAAACTAAATAATACATGCTTTGATATTGAATAAATCACTAGTTTTAAGATATATTACCTTTACTGTATTGCTACAATGAATATATATATTTAAAATATAGAGATATAAAAATATATATATTTCATTGTATGCAATCCAGTAAAAATAGTACACTAAATATATACATATAGGTTTGCATATATTCATATAAAGAGATATATGTTTATAAAGATACAGATGTATATATATGCATCTTTTTATATATAAAGATACATACAGTGTATGTCTGTATAATTACAGACACAAGATTAGACCTTGTGATCATCATCTTCAGATCTTGCCAGAAATGAGTGCCCCATACCACATGCTCTGCCTTGCTTCAGTTCAAGAACCATTCCTCAAACTCTTCTGCTCCTCTTCCAGGCAATGCTAGGATTCCATTGCCTCTGTTGACAACAAAGACTGAAATTCTGTGAGTACTGATGTCTACTCACAGTGATCAGGGCAGGTGTTGCTTCTCTGGCATTCTGAGGGAAGGATACACTGCCACTTTTATATTATGTTTTGTCACGCATTATGTTGTCCTAAGGGTAGGAGTGACATGGTTATCATGTCACGCAGTCCAGCTGAGATCAGCTTGACATTTTTATTTTAAAGTAATCAGATTTTGACATTGGATAGTATAGTGTCATTAAGCTACCTGTTAACTCTTGTACCTCCCCAGATGCACCTTAGAGAATTTTATATGGTTGCTTCTTTTTCTCACCCTGAGGATGCCTCTAATTAAAGGCAGGTGGCTCATCCCCTATATCCTTATATCCAGCCTGCAAACAAAAATGTATCACTGACTTCCAAAGGAAAGAGGAAGTTTCTATTATCCAGTTTCCTAAGTCCTCATTTAATTCCTCAGAAGTGATACAAATGACAGTTTCTTTTGGGGAGACCCATATCCCCAGGGCTGTAGTTTAGCTCTTTCACCTCAGTAAGGTAACCATATACATAACTCCAACATTCATCCATTAATTCAATATATATAGCATACCAACTGTGAAATAGACATTGATGATTATTACAATCATGAAAACAAACTGTCTGATCTCGTTGAATTTATTTTCTAAGAGGAGTAGATGCCCGTAAATAAAAATATTTCATGTAATAGATTTGGATGAAAGACAAAAGATGATGCAAGTAGCTTCTAATTTATGAAACAGTCAAAATAGTCAGTATAATATCCAAATGTAGGTTACTAAATCCCAAAGAAATAGAAAACGCTGTATGTGACACCAAATAGGATTGCTGCAAACTGACACCAATTCTTTTTATCACTTATCAGAGGATCCCCAGCAAGACTGCAGTCTAATCTCTTTCGTCTTCATTTTATAATCTCTAAATCTGGCTTATTCAGGGATTCGTAAAATTATGGTAATACAGCATGAACTGCATGAAGATTCAGTTATCTTCACTGTGGTTTCAAATCCAAACTTCTCCATTGCTTATTTATATGTTCAAGAGTGGTTATTTAATATTCTCGTTTCACTTTCCTTCAGGACCCAATAAACTAATTTACTTGTAAAACAAAGCATCTTTTGCAAAATGAAAGAGCATAAAACAAACAGCATTATAAACAATCAAAACAATGTGGGTTGAGGTAGATCCTAAGTGGCAGTTTTATTAAGCTGACATTTTCCTTTTTTGAACCACTTTTCTTTGGAAAGTACTAACATAATCCTTTCTATATGACAGTCTCATTTTATGACAAATTATAGAATATTACTGCTTTTTTGAAAAAATATATTCATTATAAATGCAGTTTTAAAAAGTTGGCTCATTTCTTCTTCATATTTAGTATATAATGGGAATTTATTTTCAATTTTGTTGCAGAATCTAATGGGGAAAAATTTAATATGCAAATAATTACCTTAACCATACTTTTAAAATAAAATACGTATGATGAAAATACATGTAAAAATTTAAAGTTATTTCCACATTTATTTTATCTTGCTACATGTTCTCATACCATAGGTTTCGTAAGTTCATCTTTTTAAAGCTAGCAATCATATCTTGATAAATCGTAAAATGTCCCTTTAATTCTCTTTTCCTAAATCTAATTCTGTCTTCATTAGCATTGCCATCAGAACATTTCTTTACATTGAGTTATTTATAATGGGAACATTCATTTACTTTTATTATTATTGTGTCTAAACATTCTATTGAAAGAAAGAAGCTAACTGATTATGCTGAAGCCAGCATAATATGGCTTTAAGTATTAAACACAACTTTTTTTTAGATAATAGTGAGTTTTGGAACCTAAAACATATTTCCTCAGCCCCACGTCTTGGTTTAACATACGTTCAGCAGGCATTCCAGTTCCATAGCATTAAATGGAGGGTAAGTGCGTGTTTGAAAAGGTCTCATTGGTGGGCTTCCATCAGAAGAACTACGTTCTGGTATGAAAGCCATTGCTTTATGAGAGCAAAAGGATTAGACAGAGAAAAGTAGAATTAAAGGGAATTCATGATGAGGGGGTCAACTTTTTTATTTCTTTATTTTTATTATAGGAACCACATCTATTTTAGGGTCCTTGGAGAATATTTAAGATTGGAACGGTTTATGTTACTAGTAAAACTTTTACACAGATTAGATTTGCAATTCAAAAACCTAACTAAGTGTGTGAGTTTTCTGCATAACAAACCGCTTTTCTCCAATACTACTTGGGTGCTGTTACTAAATGACAGAAACAGACCTGGTAAGGTGGCTCATGCCTGCCATCCTAGCACTTTGGGAGGCTGAAGTGAGAAGATCATTTAAGCCCGTGAGTTCAAGACCAGCCTGGGCAATATAGTGAGATCTCATCTCTATAAAAAGTTAAAAAAAATAACTGAGCAGGATGGCACCTTGTTGCCCCAGCTACTTGGGAGCCTGAGGTAGGATGATCGCTTGAGCCTGGGAGGAAAAAGGTTGCAGTGAACATACCACTGCTCTCCAGCCTGGGCAGCAGAGTGCAACTCTGTCTCAATTAAACAAATGACAGAAGTCAGGCTTCCTTGAAATATGGTTTTGTCCTGTGCAACTTTCTTCCTTTCTCAAGGCCTTTCACCTTGGACGAATATACGTCTGCACCAAGCAGAGAACAGTGACAAAAAAGTTAGGCAAAGGAGGATGATGGCATGTAATCATTTATTTTATATGTGTTCTGCCTTATAACAGTAACTTCCTAGACTGTATTTTTCATACATAACGTTCTACATGCATCTCACAGCCCTTAATGGGACAAAGAATCATTACTAGTTTTTTTTTCTAAGGTGGAAAATGGAAATTTTAGTAAGATAGGAAAATTCCCTAGACCTTTTTCTGCAAAATATTAATTCAAGTAGCTTTTAGCGAGTATTTCATATAAGGAAAAGTATAAGATTATGTGATGTGTTCTCTGTGCTCAAAAAGCTCACAAGTAGTAGAGCAAACAAAATATGAATTAGACAGTAAAATGAAATGGTATAGAATTAAATTTTAGAAAGGGTTATATATTAAGATATAAAACGATTCATGAACCGTATAAGACAAAAATAATGAAATGCCAAAACATATGGTACAAGAAATAATGGCTAGAGAGGATGGGAAAGAAGCAATAAACATATCCAAAGGTTTAAGGACAAAGGCCATATTCACTTTCAGTTATACCTCCAAAGATACCTATGTAATCATATCTTTGATCTTAGATTGAATCCTTCTGTGCTAGATTCTGGCCCACAAAGTCAAATGAGATGTTATCAGAGTTCTAGTCAAAATTCATTAAATTGCAAAGAACCAGTACCCGTTTAAATTAGGTTAGTTTCAACGGTTGCTTTGAATTATTCTGGGAAATGTCAGGAACTTCCACGGTCAGGAATGTGGCTGGGATTCATGGAGTCCTGAGGGGAGAAATGGAAACCAATAAAGACCTAGAGTGCTGTGGCTTCTCTCTTTACTCTTTCTTCTCTGAGTCCACGTTTTTCATGTCTGCTTCTTTCTACTTTTATTTTTCTTTTATTGAGACAGAGTCTTGCTCTGTCGCCTAGGCTGGAGTGCAGTGGTGCGAACTCAGCTCCCTGCAACCTCCGCCTCCCAGGTTCAAACAATTCTCCTGCCTCAGCCTCCCAAGTAGCTGGGATTACAGGCTCATTCCACCATGCACAGCTAATTTTTGTAATTTTTTAGTAGAGATGGGGTTTCACCATGTTGGATAGGCTGGTCTCAAACTCTTGACCTTGTGATGTGCCTGCCTCGGCCTCCCAAAGTGCTGGGATTATAATTAATCACTCTCTTCAGTGCTACCAAAATACCAAGGGTTCAGTTTAGGTCTTGCTGCTCACTGCACAGAAAGGCAATCACTGAGACAGTGATTATTGCCAGGAAAGAAACTTTGATCAGGCTCTGCAGCCCAGGAGAGGGGAGCTCAGCCTTAACTCCATCTCCCTGACTGGTTCAAACTCAGGGTTTACGTAGCGGGAAAGAACTGCAACAAAATGTAAGAAAACAGGAACTAGGGAGGGGTCCAGAAGCGATCATGATGAGTGAGGGTTCTGGCATCTCATTGGAGGCAGTGATTTGGTAAGTTTCTGTTCTTTAATGCTTTTTGAGAGTCTGGAGAGTAAGTTCTTGAGGAAGGAACTTAAACAAATACACGTTGTAATCTTTAAGCCTAGAATAGTTCATTTCTCTCTCTCTCTCTCTCTCTCTCTCTCTCTGTGTGTGTGTGTATACATATATAAACTGTCTGTGGGAATACTGGGTTGGTTTCACATGATCCTGTTTGCCAGTAACTTACTTTGCTGGTAGCTTTCATTTGCTCTAGAAATGTCATACTAAAACACCACATTCCCTTGCACTTGCATATTAGAAATGGAAATGCCGAAGCATGGAGTTTGGAATTAATATAGCAAGTTTGAGAATGATACAAAAGCTCACCTCAGTAGAACACTGTGAGCATTGATAATCATGATTATTGATAATCATGATTATTTTAATAATAGTTATTAAGATGCAAGCATGAAAAACTGTTTGCCAAAATTAGATGAGGAACAGATATATTTAATAGTGAATTTCCAGTATATGTTCTTCATGTAACATTAGCTTACCAGAATATTAAATTATCAGAAAAATGGATGAGTATTAAACTGCATTTGGATTTTTTTAACATAATAGTGTTCAAGTTTATTTAGTGTACATCATCTCCAAGCCTTTAATAAACTAATATGTAGTAGTATTCTTCAGGGCAGATAGTAAAATGCAGCATTTTTAAAACAATTTGACTAACATTCCCAACTATCTTTGTCAGATACGTTTCCAATAGTAGTGTTCGGTTAGTAGTTTTAATACATACTGAATATATATACAGATATAGAAATATACAAATGAAGGATGTATACCAGTAAAAAAGTATAAGAACCCAATGTTCATTCCACTATTAATAAAAGGGCAACAGATTTGAAGAAGGGATTATTTTAATTTCATTAGCATACTTTTTGTTGCAAAGATCGGAATATTCAGAGATAGGCCTTCTTACCTCTGTTGTCTCCTAATTTATACAGAGGGCACTGAGAAAATGCAAACTATTTTTTCCATAATCACACTCTAGGTGTCCAGCCTGAGGTTAAAACAAAGGCGAAAAGAAAGTTTATGAGGGAAGATTTTCATTTTGGCATTGTTTATAATGACAAAAATCTGAAGCAAGTGTTCTCAGGTAGGGAAATTATTAAATTATGGCATATCTACAAATATAACCTTCAGTAACCATGAATATCATGATTTTTTGAGACTGATTATCTGGACAAAGTCTTCTGATATAAATTTAATTCAAAAAAGACCATAAAATTGTATATGTATTAATATAATAATTTTATATACATTAATCATAGAAAAAACAGTCAAATACAATATATCAAATATTAATCATTTTTGTTATGCAGGTTTATTAGTGTGTTATGTCTGTCTAATTCTTTGTAAGTTTTGATCTCTTGGCATTTTTCAAATCTTCTGCTTTGTTCATATTTATCAAAGAAAATATGTAATGAGGTATGTTGCAGTTGTTAGCTCTGAAAAGATTTACATATCTTTGTTTTTGGCTTACAACGAAGGGATGTTCCAAGAACTGCTACCACTTTTAAAATTCCATGTCTAAAGTAGTATGAAGAGAAGGAATTCATTTACGTCATGTTTTAGCAACTCATGAACAATCTTTTAAATGCAAATAGCTGAATGCATATTTCAATGTTAAAAATTAAAGCATTTTCCAAGTGCAGATTTACAGCAGTGTAGTTGGTGTAAGCATCTGTGAAATAAAATTTATCATGTCAGAAAATAATTGAAATTGTGACGGAAAGGTTCCTAAGAACAACCTTTTTATCTGTGGCTTAAATAAATGCTTTCCATTTCAAAGGCAACTCTAACTGCACCATATAGCTCAAGTGATCAGTAAAAGTAGACAACTGACTTCTTCAAGGAGTTTTAATTTTTATGTGATTTGATCAACTCACAGAGTGTAAATTCCACTGTCAGAGCTAAACATATGCAGAGGCTTATCTGAATTCTTGTATTCCAGGCATCGAGTAAAATATGTTCATGTCACTAGCTTCTTTCAAGTAGTGTTTATCATCATCTCCCTGATTGCCTAATATAAGTTTACAACCAGTCTCCCAGGTGTACTAGTACATTACAGCTCTCCCACAGATATCATAAACAGCGACATCTTTGGTAATGAATGTCAGAATCCTGCCAGCCTAAGAGTATATTATCCATCTCCATGTTTCATTGCTGACATACCAAGTGAGAAGCTCATTCCAAACTCCTTAGTCAAACAAACCTTCAGATACAAAGTTGATGGTAGTTGTATGAGGAAGGCGTTTTATAAATCCAATCAATTATAAAGACACTGAAAATGTCTCATCTAAATAGCGTCACTGTCTTAGTCTTTTTAATTTTTTTTATTAATGTGTCTCCTACTATGGAAATTTTTGAAAGGATAGGATTTTAAGGCTAGAAGGAACCTTAAAAATGCCAGCCTAAACATTTAATTTTTCATGCTAAGAAGCTTAAAGAGGAATGAGGTTAATATATTTCTTTAAAATTACCCTGGAAGCTAGTGACCTATTTAGAACTACAACTAAAGTATTTTGATTCCCTGCCTGATGCTAATTTCATTAGACCAGGCTAGCTCACCAAATAACTTGAACTTTTCCAAATTAATCTGTTTAGAGTAACCACATTTTACATATTTATAAATGGATTATCTATTTCTTTACCTCCACTTCCGTTCCCTTTCATCCTTTCCCCACCTGTCCTTCCTTCTCTCCTTCCTTCTCGGGTCCCCTTTTCCTCCTTTTTCTTTCTTCCTTTCTCTTTCCTTCCTTTTATCTATCCCTTTTCTCCTCCCTCCCTCCTTCCTGTTCTACTTTTCCTTTCTTTCTGTCTCCTTTCTTACCATCTCTCTTACTTTACCACTTTCTTCCTTCCTCCCTACCTCTCTTCCTCCTTTTTCCCATTTCTTTTTTCTTTCTTCTGCTTCTTCTTTTTGCTATACTTTAAGTTCTGGGATACATGTGCAAAGTGTTCAGATTTGTTACCTAGGTATACACATGCCATGGTGGTTTACTGCACCCATCAACCTGTCATCTACTAGATATTTCTCCTAATGCTTTCCTTCCCCTTGCCCCTAACCCCCTGACAGGCCCCAGTGTGTGATGTTCCCTTCCCTGTACCTATATGTTCTCATTTTTCAGCTCTCACTTATGAGTGATAACATGCCGTGTTTGGTTTTCTGTTCCTGTGTTAGTTGGCTGAGAATGATGGTTTCCAGCTTCATCCATGTCCCTGCAAAGGACATGAACTTATCCTTTTTTATGGCTGCATAATATTCCACAGTGTATAGGTGCCACATTTTCTTTATCCAGTCTGTCATTGATGGGCATTTGGGTTGGTTCCAAGTCTTTGCTTTGTGAATAGTGCCGCAATAAACATATGTGCTTATGTCTTTATAGTATAATGATTTCTAATTCTTTGGGTATATACCCAGTAATGGGATTGCTGGGTCAAATGGTATTTCTAGTTCTAGATCCTTGAGGAATCACCACAGTCTTCCACAATGGTTGAACTAATTTACACTCCCACCATCAGTGTAAAAGCGTTCATATTTCTCTATCCTCTCCAGCAGTTGTTGTTTCCTGACTTTTAATGATCTCATTCTAACTGGCTTGAGATGGTATCTCATTGTGGTTTTGATTTCCATTTCTTTAATGACCAGTGATGAGGAGCTTTTTTCCTTATGTTTGTTAGCCACATAAATGTCTTCTTTTGAAAAGTGTCTGTTCATAGCCTTTGCCCACTTTTTGATGAGGTTGCTTTTTTCCTGTAAATTTGTTCAAGTTCTTTGTAGATTCTGGATATTAGCCTTTTGTCCGATGGATAAATTACAAAAATTTTCTTCCGTTCTATAGATCACTTGTTCACTCTCATGATAGATTTTTCTGTCCTTCTCTCTATCCTTCCCTTCCCATTTTTCTCCTTCTGTTGCCTCCTTATAGCCTCCTTTGCCCCAGTATCTTGGTAGTATTGTTACTCACATCTCTATCTGCACTTATTTTACAGAACACATTTTGATAATGTCTTCTATATAATTTTCTCTCACCTAAACATTGATTTTGAGAAGGAGGTATATCAGGGCTAGTAATTTTTTACTGCCCTTCAATTTTCTTAATTCATTGTCTTAAATCTAATGAAAGAACCACAAAGGCTAGAATTAATTAATAATTCTATTTAGTTGATAGTAAGATTCTTTTCTGAATTTTCTAGATTATTAGAGAAACAAAAATTTTCCTTAATGCACTTTTAAGGACATTATAACACTAGTTTTAGATTAACTGACTTTGGTTTTTACATTCATTATGTAACTGTTTACAAATGTTGGGGGCTTTTCACACATGAATTGCAAAATAACAATATATTGATGTACATTAAAATAAATCAAAAAATCTCCAGCATGCTCATCTCCATTAATCAATATGAAAAGCTCTATCTTGAATAATGTGACAAACCATATGAAGACAACAATTTTAGACAAAGCTAATAAGTAGTTTTCTCTTCTTCTTTCAACACATAAATAAAAGCAATTGCTTTGCAGCTTCCCAGCTGTATGAGATGTGCCTTAAGGTGTTAGATGAATATAAATATGAACAAGATAATATTGGACCTATAGAAAAGCATAATCAGGAATTCTGAATTAAAGAAATAAAAATATAATGTAATAAAATATTAGTGTTTGTTACTAGGGGATCCAAGTTATTTTTTACCATTGATATTTAATAATGTTATTTAAAAATACATTTAAAGTGGATCTAATCTATATTTACAAAATTGTATCAATTTGTAAATGTCTGGGGTACTTTACTGATTTGACCAGCTTACTTTTGCAGTGGCCAGACAATTTGCAAGTGGTCCAGTTCAAAAATAGATTTGGTTGATTAGGAAAAAGAGAAGGAAGGTTTTGTGAAAGAAAGAAACTTCTATTCAGTAGAAAATAATTAATGGCTACATATGCCTCTATACAAAATTATAATGATAAATACTCCCGAGACTATAGAAAATATGATATAAGGACAACACGTATATTACATTGTAGAGAACTTTTACTTTTGTTGTGTGACCATTGTCCCTACAACATCTCAGAATAGTAATCATGTTAATAAAATAATGAGAATACTAAAGTCCAAGAAGGCCAGAAGACTTACCTAGTTGGGTAAAGTATGGTAGGTGGACTAGTAGGGACTACTAGCTGGTTCTAAAATGTAAATGTAGAAAGTTACATGAATACTCATAGAACTTTAGGTTTCCATATTGGATAGAACAAATGAAGATTCAAGTAAACAAGGATGTATACATATGATTTATTATAATGTTAATTTTAAAATAGTTTTTATGAAGATTATAGAGAAATAATGAGATTATAGTATTAAATAAATAGAATATATGAGAAAAATCTTTTAGTAACTATAAGCATATTTTTTAAATGTTTCTGAAATGCTTGTAAGATGGTACATAAAAATATAGAAATGAATCCCTTTTGGCAATGTAGTACAAGATGGATGGTTTTGTATCTATGCATTACTTTCCAGTGTTTTAAAAATATTATATGAAAAATATACTATATTTCTTATGGGGAAACAGTAACTTAAAAACATAAACTTGTATGAAATTAAAAAACACAGTTTGAAAAAAAAATAACTTACTGCAATGAACAGTTAAAACATTGATAATATGCACATTCCCTTTTTTGTGTTTAATTCTTTTTACTCAATTTCATTTGATTTTCTATTTTTTTCTTATTTTAGATACTAGTTACATTGTTAACATCTCTCTTTAGAAATTGTCTTCTTTGCTTTGTTAGTGGTGTCTTTAAATGAACAGAAGTTCTTATTTTTAATGAAGGCTATTTTATTGATTTTTTTCTGTTACAAAGAGTGTTTTTGAAGAATGTTCATGACCATACCAAGTTCATGAGTATTTTCTCCTACCCTATTTTCTAAAAGATTTTTACTTTGCTCATGTATGCCTACTAGTCCATATGGAATTCATTTTTGTGTCATGTACATTAGAAATCAAGTTTCATTTTATTTTTTCCACAAGGATATTCAGGTGCTCCAGTACCATTTACCAAAGACATTATTCTGTCATTTCATTCCAATGGCATGTTTGTGTTAGATCAAATGACTAAATATTTGCAGGTCTGTCTATGAAGTCTATTCTCTTCCATTGATTTATTTCTCGGTTCTTTTACCAGAAAGGTCTGTTTTAAATACCACTGTTTTTATAACAAATTTCCACTTTTAAAATTTTAATTGACACATAATAATTGTCTATAATATGGAATAAAGTGTGATATATCAATACTTGTATACCATCTATAGTGATTAAATCAGGGTAATTAGCATATCTGTCACCTCAAACATTTATCATTTCTTAGTGTTGGGAACATTTAATATCCTCTCTTCTACCTATTTGAAAATATAAGTTACTGGTAACTATAGTCACCCTCCAATGGTGTGGAACACTAGACTCTATTCCTCCTATCTAGCTGTAATTTTGTGTCAATTAACCAACCTCGCTATGTTTTACCCAACCCCCACCTATGTTTTCCAGTCTCTAGAAACTACTATTCCACTTGCTGCTTCTATAAGATCAACATTTTTGGCTTTTACGTGAGTGATAACAGGTAATATTTTTCTTTCATTGCCTGGCTCATTTCACTCGACATAATGTCATCTCTTATCATCCATCTTTGCAATTTGGTGGTTTTCTGTAGTTATAAGTTTTGATTACTTTGTCTTTCTCGTTTGTATATTTGCTCTACCAGTGAGTTTTATACGTTTGCATTTTTTCATGATGGTAATTATTATCTTTTTTCTTCCAGATGTAAGACCATTTCTTGTGTGGCAAGCCTACTTGGAATTAGTTATCACAATTTTTGCTTGTCTGGAAAAGAGTTTATCTTTCATCCCTGAAGTGTATTTTCATTAGGTACAGTGTTCTTGGCTGGCAGTTATTTTTTTTTCTTTCAGTACTTTAAATATATCATTCCATGTTTTCCTGGCATGTAAGATTCCTCCTGAAAAATCTTTTAGGCTAATGTTTTTCTCTTGCAGTTTTTAGAATTCTCTTTCTGTCTTAGAAATTTGACTATATTATGCCTCAGAGAAAACCTTTGTGGATTAAATTTATTAGCATATATTTCAGCTTTCTAAATCTATATGTCCATATCTCTCCCAACATTTGGAACATTTTCAGTTATATTAAATAAATTTTGCATGCCTTTTCTCATGCCTTCTTCTGCAATTCCTGTAATACAAATATTTTCCTGTTTAATGCTGTGGCACAACTGCTGTAGACTCCCTTCATTTTTTAAAAAATTCTTTTTTTCTATTTGTTTGCCAGGGTCATATCAAAAGACCTATCTTCAAATTCAGAAATTTTTAATTCTGCTTAATCTAGTCTGTTGTTTAAGTTCTCAATTGTGTTTTTTATTTTATTCATGAAATTCTTCAACTCCAGATTTCTGTTTCTTTTTTTTAAACCTGTCTCTGTTAAATTTCTCATTCAGATCATGAATTGTTTCTCTGATTTTGTTGAATTGTCTCTGTATTCTCTTGTGTCTCAATGAGTTTTCTTAAAATACTTATTTTGATTTTTGTTTTCTGATGATTTAAGCTTGTAGGGGAAGTGTGGGACTGCTCTGGGTATGCAAAGTACTATTTTCCCAGAAAGTAGGGTACTGTTTTAGCTCAGGGATAGGGGATATGACTACTCTGAGTGGCTGTGACACCATTTTCCTAGGATGGATGGTGCCACTTCAGTTTCAGCTTAAAGTCTAGGGCACAGCATTTACTGGGAAGAATAGAAGAAGAGACTCTGTCAAGGCACTGATTTTACAGGAGAGAGTGTACAGCTGTAGCTGGGATCTCAAGGTACCATGTGCTGCAGTGATTGGGAAGGGTAGATAGGGTAGCAAACTGGCTCATGGATGTGGAGCCGTGGGACGGGGGTGGTTCAGGAGCAGCTAAGGCTCTGGAGTGGAAGGATGTCATGGACAGTGGCCTGTGGAGCAGGACACAGTCTAGTAGTTCCAGCTCTAAGATGAGCATAAGTTGTGCCAGCAACAGGGGTTGGAACACAGTGCCAGCTTCTTCTTCAAGGAGAACACAGCTGTGTGAATTCTAAAAAGCTCCTCCAACTAGGCTTAGTGTCTCCAAGGGCTGCAGGCGTTCCCCCTGGTAAGGCTGGAAATGCCCAAGATGGTGAAAAGGCTGCTGGGATCCTTCTGTTTACTTTTCCTCTGAGGGAAAAGTTGTTCCTGGCTTGAGCTGGTTCTCACTGGGCGATGGAGACTAGATGGTCCCTTCTATTCTCTATGTGGCTCTCATGGGTTGTTCTATAGGGTTTCTGCTACTCCTTTGATGATCCTTGGTATTTTTCTTATTTTCAACAAAATGTAGTGGTCTATTTGTTGTTTTGGCTGTTTTTGTGGGGAGGATGAACATTAAGAGCTTCTAGTCAGTCACCTTGCAGATGTCATCCTCTATAACAAATCTTTACATCAACTGTGAAAGCGCTTTACTTTTATTATGTTTAAAGATTGTCACAATTCTTAGTCCTTTGCATATAACTATGTTATAATTAATTTGCTAATTTCACAACAAAAACTAACAAGCAAAAATATCTACTCTGGTTATGATTGGGATTGCATTAAATCTGTAAATTAATTCGGCAAGGACTGACTTGATAATATTGAATGTTTCAATTCATGAGCATGGTATATGCATATACTTCTATTTCTACAAGTCTCCATTAACTACTCTCCATAGGGTCTTATATTTCTATACTTAATATTTTGCATGCTATATTTCAATGAAATATTTAAAAACCAGTAATATGCTTCATATATACTTATTACATAATAGTAGCTAATAAGAGTAAATATTATTTACAGTATGTCTGACCCTGTGCTTTCACTCAATTTTTAGTATTTTATTTTATTTTCATTACAGTATTATGAGTAAATGTTTTGGTTATTCTCATTAAATGTAAACTGAGATTACATAGGTTATCTCAGTTTACATCGAAGGTCGTAACTTATCTAAGGTCACAAAGGTGGTTTGTGATAGTAACAGAACCCAAATCCAGGTCTGCCAAACATCAAAGGCCATATTCTTAAAGCCTATACTCTAGTTTTCAATAGATGCTCCATTTATACTTGTATAATTTGAACTACAGCAATGAATGGGTGGATTTTGACATTTGTATTTCCCATATTCATTACTATTTGTTAAATAAATATTGATAAGCCTTCCGATAAAGATGTATTTAGAGAGTAGCATAATTTGACAAGGAGTCCTAATTTAAGTGTAAGATGTCCTAGTGATATAATAGATCTTTATGAATTACATTATTGCTTTGAAAGCTTATTTCTTTAATATATATGTTACAGCAATATCTGGAGTTTTTGATATAATGATTATTTTGTTGCCCCACATCTGACATCCTTTTCACCAACTTATTAATTCTATAAAATAAAAAATAAGATTTTGCTTTCTTTATGTTTTATATTAGGTAAAATGATCATATTTCCTGGTTTTCCAGGGGTAATCTGGGTTAATTTATATTTACCCCATCTAATGATTAAAATAACCTCCTTTAACTCTAACGAGAGAAAGGATTTGAAAAATCATATGGATACCTTAATATTAGGTGGAGGTTTATTTTCTTTTTTTTTTTTTAATGCAAGGAAGACTAAAATTTGTCATCTAAATGTTGCCTTTTCTATATATTTCACTTAGGCTTCAAAAATATGCCTCTCTAAGACTTTCTATGTATTTAAAATGGACATACGCTTTTAAGTGTTATTTTTCAGCTAGATTGCAGTTTACCCTTCATAACATAAAAATGCATCTTATATGTATAGTTTAGGCACAAGATTCTCCAGTTTCTGTATACATATCAAAATATGTGCTGATTTTATGTCATTGAACTATATTGCTTTGTTTTGCTTTTTTTTTTTTAAATATTACATTGCCAAACTGAAATTTCAAAATGCCAAATAGAAGTACCCTTGATGTAGTGAATATGTAACTAAATAAGTGAAGATGTACAAGTTACTTGGTCATACTGACTGATATCAACAGTTAATTATACCAAACCTGGTTTGAGAGGGGGGTGTGCTTTGTAACCTCAGTTTTCCATGATGTTGAGTTCACTTGTAGACTTGCTTAGTATTTCCATCGCCACCCTTACTGGATGTGCTAATAAACAGTAAATAAGTTTTTGAAAGGAGCTAGCTAAAGCCTGGAACAAACTGTTCCAGAACCATAGAAATTCTGGAAATATATTGGCATTTAATAGAACGGTGGTTTCTTAATATTTTTGTAATTATAAAAGCTCACTTGGGGAATTGTCTCATAAAAATGTGACTTTGCTCAAAGGAACATTTAAATGTGCCCTCTTGCCAGAATGAAACTGCAAGAATTTTCTGACAGTTTTTTAAGAGACATGATTTGGATGTTATTGCTGATGGTTTTTATCTTCTGCTTTTTTTTTTTAATGTTTTTCTCAGCTCCTACTGTTTTACAACCTAAGTGGTTTTTGTTTGTTTTCCCAAGTCGTGTCAAATAATGCACGATGCAGCTGGCCCTTCCTTCGTTTTGAGTGAACCAAAACTGTAGGACCAACTTTTTTGTTGTATTAATAGTGAAACATAATTTATTTTTATTTTTTTGATCGTTTTAATTAATATTTGGAAAGAAGCTTACACTAAATATGTGAACCAAAATCACTAGCTTGATACAGAAATATAATTTCCATATGATTCAGATAATTTCTCCATTTGTTTTGGGATCATCTTTTCCTTTCTTATGTGAATGCAGGGGGTAAAGTAAAAAAATATTTTGACATTGAGAGTTAAGAAATTTTCTCGTTTCAAAAGATATTTTTGCATTATGATTCTAGGTGCATTCACATTTACGGGGAAATAGATTGGTGCTGATGTTTTTTAATGAGAAAATGAAACAGCATTTAGATTAAAAGGGAAATATTAACATTAGTGAAAATGAATTGTACTTCCTTTTAAAAAAGAGAATAGAGAAATATGGCCTAAAAATAAACATAAAATTGAATCAGTGAAGGAATATATTTTTTTCAAGTGCTTTAGAGAAAAATTTAACTGCAAAGAAAGACTTTACCTGTGAATGACATTACTCCAAATTTTCTGCTATTCACAAAGTCCTGAAGTTGATACAGATGCTTGAGGTATTTTTACCTGTTTATTTTCAGCTGACTTAGTCACTGGAGGCAGATGTGGAAGGAAGGACGTCAGTCTCTTTCAGTGACTCATCAGAGAGACTCGAAATGAGTTTCCAGGAATGAAACAGTAGAATTTTAAAGAAATTCTCTTCTTATATTTTGTGCACCTGTCAACCTCAGACTGGATAAATTAATTATGCTCTGGTAGGATAGCCCCAGACAGCCAGCCTTTCAAGATCTATTCTTCTCTATAATCAATATAGCAATTTAGCCTTTAAACCTGCCTCCTAGCAAAAGGGCATAAAGCCAACTGTGAAAAATCTTTGTATCCTATTCATAGTTTCTCTTTGGCAATGGAAAATTATTTTTAAAAACTCACAAATTAAAAAGAAAAACTATGGCTATTATTCTTTTCAAATTGAACATGAAAGTTGAGATCAACCTTTAAACTTCTAAATTCAGGCAAAGGACACAAAAATTGATGAAGATAAAAAGTCTGGTTGATTTGAAGTGGGAAAAAACATCATTTTTATTTAAAGAAAATAAAATATTGGAAGTAAATGTACCAAGCAAGAATTATAGAATTAACATTATCAAAATGACATGAATGCTCTCATACGCTAGGCAATACTTCCATATTAAAAAATAAATTATATAGATATATAATGTCAAATTAAATTTTAAATATATAAAATACATTACATTTAAGTTATGCTAAACAAATAACAATGTTTAACAATTGCCAGCAATAAAATCTCCAAGCCTTTCTTTCTGGTATTTGTCAAATTTCACACACAAGAGCTTTAAACATTAATGACAATTACAATATTTAGAAATACAAAGTTTGAGTAAAATGTATTGTGTACTAAGCTGCGTATGTACAATTTTTATGTAGAAAAGCGAAGACATAAAAACTTTAAAACTATCCCCAGTTTGCTTATATTTTTCTTGTTCATATGGTGAAATCCCAACACCTTAACCTTTCCATTGTTTTTCCCAGAATTCTTATTTCTTGGTTTTATTTCTTGGTCTACTGTGTTAATATCAAATCTGCTCTACAAATTGGATAACCCATTCTCCATGATGTGCATATTTCACATTGTACGCATGTATCAAAACATCTCATATACCCCATACACCTAGTATGTACCCACAGAAATTAAAAAATTAAAAAAGACTATAAATACTGAAGGTGACAGGTGGTACAATGTAAATGAAGTTTAGAGATATGCAGCATTTAAAATAGATGATAAAATATCTCCACTGGGCAGCCTTTTCCAATACCCAGTGTTATTTCTGGCTATATTTAAAATACGAATGCTCTCATTTTTTGAAATGAAAAAAGGAAAAACAAGATGGAAAATAAATAAATAATTTAACTATAGGGACCTCTTTAGATTGTGAGCTTTATTGAATAAGGTCCAGGCTGCAAACATAAAAGTATTATACTTGTTTCTCATTCAACATATCAGGTCAAAGAAAATATAAGAAATGAAACTATACTCACTAATGAAACTATACAGCTAATTTCTATGTGGCTTAATTACTTATCTAGTCATGCTAACAGAGATAGAAAACCTTTTTTATTTTTCTGATGTTGCAGATTGTGAAGGATCTGTATTTCCTCTTTAAAAATTATCTTTGACTCAAGTTAATAATTCGTATTCAAGCAAAACAATATGGGGTTTACCACTTTGCAAGCTGTTCTCTCTATGGGTTTGAAGGCAGAGTTCACCTCTGTTTAGATGCTTGAACCAAAGCCAAGTCAATTTAACATTTATCTATGTATTTCACTGTGTTAATGCCATTTTCTGGCATTGAAATGACTTAATATTTGTATGAATGACTGTCATGCACTAGTATATACAGTGTTTGAATGTTCAGCAAATGAGAGCAATGCCTCCAAGAAAAATAACAAACTAGAACTTATTACCCATTAACAGCAGAGGAAAAAATTAAGTCTGCTAAGAAGAAAGTATCCTTCCATTTGACATCCTCAAACAGTTTGCCTTTTTTTGATTTGACGTTCTGATTTCAAGTGATTTTAAAAACCTCTCTTTAAAATAAGAGTTTTAAGCAGGACGGTAGGGGTAAAAAGGGTAAAGCTTCTTTTAACACACACACACGTGAACACACACACACACACACACACACAGAGAGAGAGAGAGAGTGAGAGTTCTTTTTGTATACCTTGACTTTGGAGGCTTAATAGAACTAATTATCTGCAATATATAATATCACTGGCAACTATAATTCAAGTATGCTGAATGATTCCCCATTTCTTAAGCCAGAAATATCTATTCTTCAAAGAAATAAAAAATGTTTTTGTTTTTAGTGTTTTGATTTTAAGCATTTTAAATCTATAGATTGTGAATTTTTTATCTTACATATAATTTGATTCCATTTATGTTATTTATTTATTAATTAATTCCAATAACAGAATTATTCACAAAATGAACATATAAGAATCTTAGCTAATGTTTTAATGCATTCTCAGTAAGAAGGAAGCATTATTATCGAGGTCAACAGCCTATATTATTTATTACATTACTTCCATGGGAATGGGTTCTTTAGCCCCAAATGATTATGTTCCCTCTATTCAGTATATATGTCTCTGAAAATACCTTTGTCATTTTGCAGAGTAGTTGGTAATATCTATGAAGTTTATGGCATGTACAAAGTGAGAGCAAAACTATAATTTTATTAAATTACAGAAATAACTAGTTATCAAAATGGATCTCTTTTGTCTTGATATTCAATCAGGATCCAGAGCCAAAAGTAAAGAATGTTTCAAGTAACATATTCCAATGGCAGGTATTATCTATGTAAGACCTGAAAAAGGAGTAGGAAAAAACTTACTTTGAATCTATGTTTTGACTCATGTTTAGGTATAGAAGTTCGTCAAAACTCAGTAAAGGTACACAGAAGATTTTTGCATTTATTTTTTATGTAAAAACTACTTGATTTATGGCACTTGGAAAGATAGATCACTATGTGTTTACATCATTATCAGCAGCAACAACAGCAGCATGAACAACATAATTATTTTCCTGATAATATTTGGATCAGTGAGGCAGAAAAGAAACACACATCCATCTGTTTTACTGTTTTTATTTTGCTTTGGTTTGTTTGTTTATTTTTAAGCTCATCTTTTAGAAAAAGCCAAGGGATTAATATCCCTACCAATGTTTGAGTTAGACTCCCACCCATTACTTCTAATCTTGGAACATAATCAAATAGAGCTCTAACTAGAATGTGGAGCATACTATGTGCAGAAAACAATGCTGACGATGCTGTTTAGATTTTGTGATAATCGTGAATATTACATATATTCATACTTATGTTCCCAGGACCAGAATTCTTTGAATTCTGAAACAGAGAGAATCTCTTTACGTTTTGAAACAGCAAACTGACACAAGAACAGAAAATCAAACACTGTATGTTCTCACTCATAGGTGGGTGTTGAACAATGAGAACACATGGACACAGGGAGGGGAGCATAACACACTGGGGTCTGTTGCGAGGGACTAGGGTAGGGAGGTTGGGGAGGGATAAGTTGGGGAGAAATGCCAGATATAGGTGACAAGGGGGATGGAGGCAGCAAACCACATTGCCATGTATGTACCTATGCAACAATTCTGCATGATCTGTACATGTACCCCAGAATGTAAAGTACAATTAAAAATATATATATATATATATAATTTTTAAAAAATGAAGAATTGAAACACACAGTGCAGCCCAATATATGATAGTTTAAGATTTTTTGTGTCACTCCGTCATGCAAACTGTGACATTTATCATAGTTTGGGTGATCTAAAACCAGGTAGCCAAAAATAAAAAAAAAGAGAGAGAAAGAAAACAATTAAATAAAAATTGAGATCTTAAAAGCTTTCTTAAATTCTTTAAAGTCACAATTGGTCAGATTAAACAGATATTTTTTAAAGAAAAAAAATCTTGAATAACAGTGAAATTTGAGATGCTTAGCAACCAAGAATTTCTCCGAAGTCATTTACTTTGCAAAAACAGAGAACTGCCATAATTTACTTGCACACAGGAATATAATTTCATCTGAAGGAGCAACTAAGAGTAAGATAAAGGCTTAGTGTAAAGACAAGAAGAAAGCAACCTGTTTTTATTTTGATTTAGATTTGGCGTGGCAGAGCATGAAAATTGCTTCGCTGGGGTGAAACATAAGGGATCTTAAGATGAAGTCTAGATGTTAAACTCATTTGATATTGAGAAACAGTAGGAGGTAGGAGGTGTAAGAAGAAATACTCCTGATGCAAGAATAACGTGAGAAGAACCAACAAACCAACAAAAAAGGAATTATGAAACTCTCTATGGAAATAGAAAACTAATCAAAATGTAGACTAGTTGGTGGGAGAGAGAAAAGAAGTCTAGCAAGTCTCTCAAGACTTTCCCTGAAGGGCAAGTTAGAAATAAGTTTTAGCTGTTTAAAGAGTTTACCATTTTCCAATTAGTACTACAGGATACTAATATGTGTTAATTTAAAATATTAAAATATTCAGGGATTTCTCTGAGATTTTACTGTGCTAATATAAAATTAGAAATCTCCAGAAACTGAAATGCTATAAACTGTTTCCCAAACTTGTTTAATGAAAATGCATTTTTAACTGTGAGAATTTGGTGTAATATTTCATAATACCGTCTTGGAAATACTAACTTAAAGTACGTGTGAAGAGTGAAGGAAGAGAATAATGCCTATCGAAAATTTCCATTTCAACAAACCCATATTGAAATGGGAGCAGCTTTTTCAGCACCGTAAATACTGAAGAAGTAAGTTACAGTCCTTGCCCTTAAGAGCACATATGTGGTCTCAGAAAGAGGTCACAAAATAAGGATTAACAGAAAAAAAAAAAAATAAGAATGACCAGATAATATATTTGTGGGATCTGCAGGAATCATATTTTCTCACTTTATAAAATTGAAGAAGAGTCGATTTTATATTTAAAGAGCAAGAAAATTTTTAAAAAACTAAGTTACTTTGTAAGAGGAAGATAGATGGAAAAAAATAGCTTAAAGGCTAAACCAGTGGTAAGGCTCAAATTTGCCAGTGACATCCGAATGTTAATTATTTCAGAAGTCATGAATTTTAAAAGAATTTTGGGTTAGTTCAACTCTTTGAAATAATTTTCTTTCATTTCCATGCTTTGCAATGATTGCTCTACTCCGTGATCTCTCCATCCTGGACTCACATTCCCAGGAGATTTCTTGACTGTTTCACTGTGTCTTCTTGGAGTCTAAGTCCAATAAATGCTTTTCTAGCTTTTAAATAATGTAACCTGTTTAGAATACTAAACTTTGTTGGTCACTCCCTTCATTGGCATGTCCTTACTTTCCATGGTCATCTCTCCATTCTTTCTACTTTGAAACTTGTATGTCTTCTTCAAAGAGTTCTCTCTTACTTCTAAAGATTCTCACTTTTACTTATTATTGTCCTCACTGTAGTGACTCTCCATGGCTGAACTCATTATACTCTCAAGGCTTTATTTATCACTATTTTGATTAGACCAAGGGGATAGTCTTCTGATTTCTAGAATAGGTATCTGCATACCTTCTAATCATCTCAACCAATAAGCCACATAAAGTTGAAATTTGCATAATTGATGTTACCATTTTTTCTGCCATTTGTTTCTGCATTTATTGATCAATATCAATTAATACAACCTTCAGAGAGCTTTTCTTACAACACAGAAAACTGTTAGATAATACTGACTTTAACCTGTAGCCCATTATCAAACCTGTTAGTTTTAACTTGTTCTCAGAACTAATTTCTGTTCTGTCACCTATGCCATTAGTGTATTACTTTAGTCCTCACAATTTCTTACCTAGATGATTATACCAACCAACAAAACCCCTATTTTGGTATTGCTATTGCAACATCAGAAACTTTGGAATTTGAGTTAGCTACCTGGACGTAGCCCTTTTGACATGTAGACATTATGACTCAAATCTATACAAAATTTAGGCTTTCAATAAAATTATATGGTAATGTCCCCAAACGGTTTCACCCTCAAGGCATACTCAAACCCTGAGAGTGGGATCATATAGGGCTGTGGAGATAGACATACAGAACAGGTCCAAGCCAAGGGAACCGAGAGGAACCATCTGACAGCCGAATCACACAATCAAACCAGATGACTCAATCTTTCCGAGCAAAAGTGCTCTTTATCAGCTCCCAACTTTGTAGAACTTTGAATGGTTTATTTTTCAAAAGCTCTGGTTTCTTCAACTTTATACAAACATGGAAAAATTTATGTAGGCCACAGTATAAGTCCTGCTTTCCTCTCCAGAATCCACAGGAATTCCTCAGCTAACTTTTTAACAGTTCTCCCAATGTATCCCACAATCTACATACCTCATATTTAATGACATCACACATTTATGATGATGTCATTTGACACTGTGACTGATTCCTTCTCAGAGGCAAATATGGCCATAACCAAAATAGTAAAAATATTTCTGTGGCTCTTATTTTAATTACAAGACATGTAATTAGTACACTTATGCATATGTATTCAAACAATATACAAGAGATGACAAAATAAAATTTGCTTGTAATCATGGTTCAATAAGGGGCAGAGTAAGAGGAAGAGTTAGGACACATTATGCTCATATGATTTGATAACAAAGGTAGAAGTTGTACATTTCAAGTAGTTTACAGTCATCAGAACAGCCATATCACAAATGGCTTGGAAAATTACATGTGAATCAAAGTATCCTGCTGCGTACTCTTCTATCTATAAACCACCCTCTGTCTTTTCATTCAAGTGAAAATTTTAAAAATAATGGTTCTTTTCTTTTGAGTATAACAGTGTTGCATACTGATTCTTGATAGCATCAAAAATGTAGAAAACCTAATGTTGAAGATTAAAAGCAACAATAAGCCAACTACATTATACTTTTAATTTTGATTTATGTATTTCTGTTACATTTTTCTATCTCTATAGATTTAACCCAGGAGGCTAGAGGGGGAAAAAAAAAAGCAGAATGATCCAATATAATTAGATGTTCAGGAATTATTTTAAAAACTTAGTGAAAGATTCATCCTCAAAACTATTTATTTGAATGAAACTAATAAACAATAAATTATTTTTGAAATATAAATGACAAAAAGATTCTATTACCATAAGAGAAAAATGGCACAACTAAAGATAAAAATATGAAACATTATATAAAATATTAAATAAAATTTTCTTAATATACATTTGAAATTTTGATATAAAAGATTATATATAGATATATTTAAAAACAGTCAATAAAATTTTGTATACGAGTATATGAAGTTACAAGGCAAAGAAATTTGTATGGATGAGATCTGTTAAATCTACAATTAATAGATAATTTTCTCTTTTTTTACAACCTCATAACCTCGTGTGAGTTTTTAGAAATTTTTTTATTTTTTCTTTATGTTCTGGCACTGTTTAAAATCCAGAAGTGGGAAATAGGGAGATAATTGGTACAAGGTTTCTTTTTCAAGATTATAAAAATCTTCTACAATTAGATTATGGCGGTATTTGCACAACAATATTAATTACTAAAAAGCATAAAATTGTACACTAAACCTGTGAACATTGTGGAATGTAAATTATATCCCAAAAAAACTGTAAGACGGTGTATACACATTTGTCTCTATCATATTTTCACTATGAACATATGTGTAAGTAGTAGATGATACTCCCAAATCAACAACAGCAATTTATTGATAGAATAAGACATCCTGATTACATAGGATTTATCTCAGAAAAGCAAACAATAATAAACTTTAGAAATCCTCATTGAAATATATTTAAAATAATATTTAAATGATAGTCTGAAAGATATGTAAAATTACTTAGCAAAAGTCAGATGTTCATTCTTTATTTGGTAATGAAACATTTAGCTCATTTTAGAATAAAAGAAAATGACAATCTTATAAACATATGGATCAAAACCTACATAATTAAAAGAAGAAAAAATTTAATAAAGTCAGCAATGAAGAAATAATTTACCATTACCATTGAAAATGTTCTGTTTATACAAATAAAATTATATAAATACATAATATAAGATAAATACATATAATTTATTTTCAATTTTAATTTAAAAATTAGACATGTAAGAATATGGGATTTTAGAACGAAAGCACATATTGAATAAAACATAAGCACAATGTGTTATTATATAAATGTATACATTAATATAATATATAGATATATATAATAAATATGTCAATATATGTGTTACATATATCTATATTTCATAGACTAGCAAAATACATCTGCTACATGGGTTGCATTCTTGACTTGGTAAAATCTATTAGATTAATACATTAGAGTGCAGCCAAGAGGGAGAGTATTACATTTGTAACATTACTAGTAGGAAATGTATTTCATATCCAAGTGTATACTATAGTGGAGAACATGGAGAATAATATAAGTAATCTTCTTGGGCTGTGGCTGAATCACTTTCAATCACTTTATTTGATTTTTTTTCATGAATTGATGTTTTTATACTCCCCTTTATTTCCTGTAAATTGAGTATTTGGAATTTATATGGGGCAATAAATAACATAATTGGGTTTCTGTTTTGTTTTTGTTTTGTAATGGTGGTAAAATATCTCCTGCTTTTCCTTTTTACAAGTATTCTAGGAAGACTGTAATGAATCTACATTCATACCATCACGCTGTAAAACAATGTATACATCTGCTAACTTACTAGGCAAAATTTGTATGATCTGATTTTAACTTTATTTTAATTGCAGTTGGACTAAACATTTAGAAATAGTTTAATAATTCAGATATCTGAATAGTCTGGACTTTTTAAAACATTTTTCTACTAGAGTACGAGTTTTTTCTTTTTGACTTGCAAACATTATTTTTATATTTGTAGACATTTTTTTCAATGTGTGATTTTAGAAAAAGTCCTTGATGAGATATTCATTAATATCCATTATATGACAGGCAGTATACAGAGATCTAAGGTATACAGTTGCAATCTTCCATGAATGTACGGATTGTCTGTTAATGCAGACTTGAAAACACCCAGTCTCAGTATTAATGTAATAGGTGCTCCTTTCATAACAAGCAAAAGTTGCCAGAGAGCAAAGAAAAGCGTTCAACCACATTTATTAATGTAGTAATTTTTTCTTTTCCTAAAATTACCTGCCTAGAAAGTCATTGCCCATCCAGAGAGCAATTAAATATGTACTAACCTTTTGTTATAGATTATCATGTGTTCTTAAAACAGTGTTAATCGTCTTTCATTGTAGTGCACTGTGGTCTGAAATGTCACCTGTACAGTTTCTGCCCTTTTTAATATGTTGAGATAGCCTATGTATTATAGTCTGGTGTATAAGTGGTTTTATAAAAAGTATTCCCCTATAAACAGGAGAGGAAAAGATTTCTCATTGCCATTTCTAAAACAAGAGAGAAGGAAAGGAGAGACATGGGAAATGTTTTAATCTTTGCAACAGATCAGATAACAGAACTGACTGCTCTCAATATTTTTTTGTTGTTGTTAGCACAATTTTAGGATCTCAGAGAGAGAAAAAAAGTGGAGAGGCAGAGATCTTGTGGAAGGCTATAGTACTTTCCTAGCCTCTTTTGATGGGCCGAGTTTGTCTTTTTTGTCACGTAAGTATAAATAGCCTACCCATTGTTTCTCTCAATCCGGCTTCATCAGTGATAACGTCAACATTTTTCCAGATTTTGAAATATTTGTTCTTCTGTCTTACCATGTGGATGTGGTTAAAGTTTGATTTTTTTAAAAGCTATGTAGATTCTTTACTAGACGTCTAGGAGGAGCACTGGTAGGCATTTTTACAAGATCAAACTTTGTATAAGAAGCCCAAATACACATTATAAAACTAAATTAGATTATACTTTATCCCAATTGGAATCTCATTGTCTTATAAATTGTCAACACCTTGTATAGCCGAGAAATTCATTTTAAAGACCCTGGCATATTTTCAAACACATTTCTAAACTTTTTCATGAATTGCAGTCTATCCTGAAACCCAGATGATTATTTTCAGTTGCCAAAACTGTTTTCCTCATTCTTCAATCAAATCTAACATTTATTGAACATCTCCTCTGTGTCAGACACAAGTACCGTATAAGGGGCAGGTGATATACAGGTGGATAAGTCATAGTGCTGAATGCCTGACTTCCACTAATGATTGTAAATTGGCTCAGGAATCACTTTCCCTGGCAAGCCTGCTTAGTCACTCTCAATCATCATGTAGGCTTACCTGGATTATGACAATCATCACCTGCTATTGTAAGTGCTTGTTTGCTCTCAGAGGACTTGGACTCAGCATCTTCAGGGACTGGAACAGTACCTGGAATATCAGAAAATGTTCCTTGACATTTAGTAAAGACTGTATTTGAGAAAAAAAATTACATTCTATATCCAGATTAAAAAAGGAAATAATAAATATAAAGAGCTCAGAGTTCACGAGAGCAACAAGATGGGATCCAAAGTACTAAAACAATATTTATTTACATCGTCAAGAAAACAGGTAACTGGAAAATTAAGAGAAGATTAACACTGGCAATGGAAATATGAGATAAAAGATAACTGCTATTTAGAGACTGGTGGCATAATTGGTAGCAAATCAAGCATACGGGTCTTTAGGAAAGCTGATAAGGATAGTTCTTTCAATTAAAGGAAGCTAGCTTTTATATAGACTTGGATTCTAAATGCAATACATAAATTACAATGATTATCTCAATGTTTTTCATTAAATTTGTAAATTTTCTGATAAAATTATATGTGAATAACATATCTTAGTCTTGGTTATTTTGTAATTTTTTTCCAAAAATGATACACAGAAGTGCACATAACTACATAAAATATCCAATGCCACTCACGTATTATGTGCATTTGTGCAGTTGTTATCATAGTCAAAATGATATAAGGGCTTGTTTATTAATGGACTAAGTAAGGTAGCTTCTCAGGGCTATGTTTGTTATGTATATACCTTTTTAAATATATGGTTTCTTGGAAACCTTCAATGTTTCTGAAATGAGAATATCACTAGGGTAAGCAGGGAAGATAGTGATTCTTCTGTACACTTCTTAAAATTGTAAATACAAGACTTAGAAAACAAAGTAAACTCTGTTGCTAACCCTTAGAACATAACCTAGGACAACATTATTATTTAGCATATATAGTAATAGAAACAAAGATAAAACAAATATCTGAATAAATATTGATGTCTTCTCACCACATGCAGGCAGTTGGCTACTGAACCCCCTGAAGCGTCAGGGCTCTTTGTGATCCTGGTGCCATGAAGTCAGCATGGCAGATTTCTAGAAAGTGTTTTTCAGGCATGATCAGCAGGGAGCAAGCATCAAAAAATGATCTTACAGTAACAGTATTCGGGCCATTGGACATTCTGTCTAAAAGACTAGGACCTCCTCTTTCAACTCCTACTCAGCCAGCAAGAGACCAAGTCCCACCCATGGTGCTTGGCTTATTTCCCCTCAGAACTACAGGAGCATACATCACCCGACAATAGATGAAAATGAAAGGGACAACTTCAGCACGGTATCTTTAAGGTAGTGGAGATTCCTTAGATTTAATGGAAAAACATACAATGCACGATGAAAGAGGTGGGCTAAAAATATATGTATAAGCAATGATATATCAGCATCTGGACAGCTACCCTGACTTCTGCCAGATGCTCTTTGTAGTGTGTGTGTGTATGTGTGTGGTGGGGGGAATGGGTAGTGGGTGAGGCCCGGTAAGTTTACTGTTTCCTGAATACTATGATGTTTTGACATCTTAAACATTCTTTCTAGCTAAGGAGAGACTGCCTCTCCTGCCTCTCCTCAATTCTTAGAGATGGAAGGGCCTAGCCGGGAGCACACCTTCCATTTGCAAATCTGCGCTATCTGGCTGTTATACCAACACAGGCAATATTCTTCTGCCTGAATCATTCCAGGGACAGGTACCAGGTGACTAAGGACCACTCTGTTGCTTAGAGCTCACTAAAATTATTCAGACTAGCTAATCCTAAACTCATCACCTTGCTGTACCTTGCCGGGGAAACTCAAAGTCTTAGGCCTAAACTTTCCCCTTGCTCTTATCTTCTGTCTTCTGACTACCCTGTTTTTTTCCACATGGTCCCATTTGGTATCTCATGTCTACTGTCTACAGGGCCTGTGAGCACAATAAAGTTTGTTACTGGACTCTCTCCACTGCCTCCTCATGTGACCACATCTGACTGTCCATCACACTAAAGAACATGAAACACTCTGTCCCCTTTCTGCAGGCACTCAGGAGTTCAGCATTAATTTTTAAAATGCCAGCAGAAAAGACTCTAGGTTCATTTGTTTTTCTACTCCCTTTTCCCACAGCATATCACTTCATAGCAGGGATTCCTGACCTTTTGGGTTGTTACCCAGAATATGACTTTATTGGCATAAATGAAGGAGAATTATTAAAGATAGCAATTATCTTAAATCTTGTTAGCAAAATACAAACAAATCGTGATAGAGCCTATATTTATTTTTTCAACATATGAACTGATAAAATCTATAAGTAAGTAGAAGAACTGCTTTGATTACAAAGGATGTGTAGATGATATTTTGAGATAAAAGCAAATAACTGATAAGAAAATATTGGATTTCTGCTGGTGACAACATCACAGATCCTCATACAACATTTGTGGTTTTCGGCCTACAAGGTCTGCTGAACGATTTCTGTCAACACCAATACTGCAAACCAGTATGGCCCCTACCTCACACACGTTTCCAGGTCCCACTGTTTTAACAAGCAGATAAACCAGAAAGTCCCTGAAGGGGCCCCAGCAAAATCAGTTAAGGTTTGTGATTGGCTGTCACATTAATGTGGAAGTAGTGAGAAAGGAGATGGGTAAATGGAGCAAGTCTAGAATATAATTGTTCTCTTTATCACTGGCGTATACATTAGCACAATACTCATAGATGAGATTCTATGCCAGTCAAAAGGTGGAAATGTCCCAGTTTGGAAACATTCTCACCTTATTTTACACATGACATCTTCCTTCTGCCTCAGATATGGAGAATTAAAATGATTTCCCTGGATTCTGGGAAACGTCATTCTTAAGGCAAAGGAAAAATGTGTCTGTTTTATAGTGAAACTTTAGACAGGAAAAGGCCAGCTCTCCTCAACAAGTATAAATGTTAGAGAAGTAGAAAACTACATGTATATGTGTATATGTATACACAAACACATATGTATATGTGTATATGTATACACAAACACATATGTATATGTGTATATATATATGTATGTATATACACACATCCCATATATATGGATATATACGTACACACATCCCATATATATGTGTGTGTATGTATGTGTGTGTGTGTGTGTGTGTGTGTATATATATATATGGGATGTATGTATATACCTATGTAAATATACATATATATGGGATGTGCATATATACATATATATCCCATATATATGGGCTGTGTGTATATACATACATGCATATATGTGAATATACATATATACACACGTACATTCAAAGTAAAACACAATATAATTTATGCAATTAACCTTTGTGATTTATGGAAAGAGCATTTCCTTTGAGATGTGACCTTGGCTAGTTATCCATGGGACTAGCCATAGTAAAATCCTTCTTCAGTGAAGTAATAATGTAACATAATATGCACAGTTTGCTGTATTTTTCAACCTACTTAAAGCAATTTTCTCTTTTCAGTAAGTTACGCAGGACTTATTTACATATGATCATTATGTTACTTGCCAAGATAATGTAAATATGAAGCATACCTAATACATATTTTAATTAAACATACTGTCATTTCAAGTCAATAAAAGCAACATAGGTAGTGGTTGAGCATGTGATCTCTGGCTCAGCATCCCATCCCTGCCATTTGCCAAAGATGTGAATTTGAACAAGCCACTTAACTACTGAGTGTCTTAGTTTCTTCTATGTAAAATGAGAATGATCCCAACAGAACCTATCTCCTGAACATGTTGTAAATATTGAATGGTTAACTGTATGATGCAGTTAAAGTAATGCCTGGCATGTAGTAAGCACTATACAAATGTCATTTATTCATTTCCCTACATGCTACATGGTCATAAATAAACTCCTAGATTTCTTTCAAATGTGCACCTGTGCAGCGTTATCACTAACACCAACGAAGCTTTTCTTCTCCCTCCACAACTGATTCAGTAAAGTTGTCTTCATATTAGAAAGGTTGCCTTAAATATTTTATCATTAAAGAAAGTTTAGAAGAAAAGAGAGGGTTTGGAGCTTCTGTGGCAGGAGAGAAGCTGCTTTTATATAGTTCAGTAAATCAATCTCTGTTGCTGAGCATGAGCCTCGGAGGAGATAAACTTGGGAATGATTAGAATGGAAAGAAGAATGCACTGGTGAATAATATTAACCAAATTGACTGTTGTGACTGAAGAGACCAACTCATTAGATAAATATCTTCTCTTTCCTGATATCTCTTTCTTTATATGACTGTAAACTATCAATTTTAGGGACCCACTTGTTACAGTAGCTGATGTATTGCATAGTTTAAGAAGACAGTTTTAGCCTCCAATAGGAATTCAGAAATAACTATAGTTCTTCACTGTGCCTTCAAAGAACATTAAAATAAGGTCCAAACATATAACACAGCAATAGTTAACAAGATAGCTTCTCACCTGCTCCCCAGCTCTCGGCAATTCCGTAGCCTCTTATGAATTTCACCCTTACCCTGTGCGTTTTTTACCCAGGCACACCACTTCCTTCTTGTGACGTTCCCTCAATATGTCGGTTCTTGCCAGGAAGTTTATGTTCTCCTTCCACCATATTCTCTCCAAATCTCAGTCCTTTTGGTGCCTGTCACCTCACATAGGTCCTCCAGCTCCACCACCTACAAGGCTGAATGGTGATGTGGAAGCCATTCATGGGCACTGAGATGGCAAAGAATTATCTTTTGTATTATTTCCTGTAAAAGGGTAGAGGTAGATTCCTGGTTTCTAAGTGTCTCTGAAAGCTCTGAAATACTCTGTCTGTTAATAACCGGAGTATTTTGACCTTCCAAAACACAATGAAGAGAACCCCATGTGGGCTCCTCTTTCTTTTGCTTCGTTATTTCTTCAGTATACTGAAATCATCTTTGCTTCATCATAGGTCTGGGGGCTGGATTCGAGTCCAGGAGAATTATATATTTTCAGATAACTATTCTTAGGTTTTATAAAAGTGAGTAAAGTTATCGAAAACAGTAACACATCTTGTTTGACTTCGTCTTTTATGCCTATAAAATGGCACCATTCATTAAGACCACGGTAATTATACTGAGTTTAAAAATATCTCAGGACTGCTTTTTTTGTGTGCGTGAAAACAAAAGGTTTGGCTGAACAGTAAACCATCATCTTATGTACTCTAGCAGTGTAGCATAATATTAAGGAAGCTTCAAAACACAAGACAGCTCACTGATGACCAACTCAATAATACTGTGTAATAGCAAGAAGAAAATAAAAGATCTCTAAGTACCAAATTCCCCCACTCCAATCTGGTGATGGGCAGGTACCAATCAATATCTTTTTTCTATAATGGTCTTAAATTCGTAGGACCTGGCATATAGCCAATAATAATAGTGCAATTATTTCCTTTCTGTTTCTTGCTTTATTTCATCTGTAAAGTCTAAGATCTCTTAGCTTTTTAGAATTAATATGTCCATGCAAATGTCTCACATAAAATAGGATCTCATAATACTGAATAGTGTTTACAAAAGAGCCCCTCTCCCCCTAAAAAAGCTATTTTTGTGTTAATTGTTCTATCTAAGCTTTTTATCGAATAGTTTGTGAAAGAAACTGATGACTAAACGTAAAAAGAGTTCCAAAGGCCATTTACCATTTGAATTTTTCACATTTATTTAAATGCAGTTTTCTGTTTAATTTTAACTTGTATAAAATAACAGTTTATGTTGAAAAGGACTTGATTAATGTATTCTTTCTTTGCTTGTACAAAGAAATCATGAATATATGTTGGACTAACTCCACTGTTAAAATTTAATGCCTAATATTGTGTGTTAGTCTGTGTTAAAAAGTATAGAAAAACTAACTTTTTATCAAAAGACAAGTAAGATAGAAGATGTACTTTGAATTCCATTTTGGTGAGTGAAAAACATATTATTCAATCTGAAGTAGTAAATAGGATTAAGTTCTTTTATTATAACAATGATAGTATTTCTCACTGTGTTTAATTGATTATGGTGATATAAGATAGATAAGCTTTCCTTTGACATCACTATTTAATTTCAGAGTTAATTGAATTAGTATTATTACAGCCTTTCTACATCCTAAACACTTTCATTCATTAATGCAAACAAATAACATGTTTTATTTGGATTTAAAACCAGCCTTGTGGATCTAGAAATTTACCTACAAAGAGAACAGTTTTGAGTGGTCTTCATCATCATCTATTAATTATTCATCAATGTTTTATTATTTCTAAATACAGTGTAGTTAATTTTTTTAAAAAAAGAAATTAAGATACATCTCAGTTATAGAAAAAAAGTCTTGCATTTTTACTGTGCTATTTCCAAGTATCTAGAGATAAATTACTACTTCAAGAAGTAAAACATTATTTTTTATTTTTAAATTAAAAGCAGTTCTCAGATAGAATGTGCTTTAAACATATGAGCAGACATATGCCTTCCAGTGCTAGTTGTTCAAATGGTCACTTAGCAAGAAATAATTTCCATTTCTGCAGGTAAATGGGACCCAAAGCAACCTATTCTTCCCTGTGTCAATAGGTTTTGCATAGTCTATCTGTGAAACAAGAGATTCTAAGTCATCAGCATCCTAGATAATGAGATTATACAATTGTAACTTTTCTATTGCTTTATTCACTAGCCTAATGAAGACTGAGATATTGAGGAGATTTATCCATGTGTTTTGTGTTGATGTTTTAATGCAATATGGCTAGCCCTACTGTTATTTTTCTATTTTTTCTGCTTTATTTTCTTTTTCGGTGTTTCATTAATTAATTTCTTCATAATTTCAGATTTTATTTTAAATTCAGGGGTACATATATATTTTTGTTACGTGGGTGTATTGTGGGACATTGAAGTTTGGGATACAAATGATCCCATAGCCTAGGTAATGAGCAGAGTACCCAAAGAGTAGTTTTTCAGTCTTTGTTCCCCTTCTTCTCTCCTCCCGCTAGTGGACCCAACTGTATCTTGTTCCCTTCTTTATGGTCATGTGTACTTAGGGTTAGCTCACATTGGCACAGAACATGTGGTATTTGTTTTTGTATCCCTGCATTAATTTGCTTAGGATAATGGCCTTCAGCTAGAACTATGACTTTTAGGCTAATTTACTTCAGATCAAGTTGGTTTAAATCCAAATAAAATATATTACTCTTTCCTTATCCTAAAAAGAAGACTTCAGGAAATAATCAGATAAACTTTACAATGGGCAGATTGAAGGGAGAACCGCATTAAACATCCAGATGTAAAAGTATGACACCTCTTATACGCTTCTTGCATTCACTCTTAGGCAAGAAAAGCAGGGTTCTTCTGTAAGGTAAAAATGCACTTATTTCCTTTTTGAAGACTCTTAAGCCATCTGGAGTCCACTAGTGCCTAAAGTGTTTGCAAATTAAGCATATTTTTGCCTGAAATAGCAAGCTTTAAAGGAATACTTACATATTTTAATGGAAACTAGATTTTGAAGAAAATCAACACAGTTCTAGGTAAGTTTTCCAAAACAGGTTATATATTATTCCAGAAGGAAAAAGAAACTACCATTTATTGAGTGACTATACTACTCCAGCCACTTTCACCTTGATTTCTTTATTTCTTCTCTTAAAGATTAGTTTTAGAAGTTTTATCTTTTTAAATAAAAGAACTGAATCTAAGTGGTTAAGATCTCTTTCCAGAGTCATGCAAATAAAAACCTGCCAATTTCACTTCAAGGCCTTAGTCCTTCCCCTTGGATGACACTGTCATATATAGCTTTTTCTCAGTGCTATAAAGTGTGTTGAGCAAGGGTTCTCAGTGCTTTGGAGTTATAGTTAAAATTAACATAAAGAGTTAATAGCTTTCAGTAAAGTTGTCCTGTGTCTCAAACTAAGACCACAAAATTTTCTAACTCTGTTAGAGCACAGAGTTGTAAAAAAAAATTATAAGAGCATATATTTACATTTTATTTCAGTTAAATATGTAGAAATGTACATTCATTTCCAGCACTTAACGACTAAAGCAAGTTATTTTTTGTTTTTTTTTTTTTTTTTTAGAATGGGCCTATTGATTGAAGTTTCACTTAATTTTTTGTTTTATATAAAGGAAATATATTTTTCTTTTAAGTTCGATTTTTTAAAGATTTTTTAAAGCAACATGAGTTCATATTTTTACCCTCCTATTTAGAATTGTGTCTCTCATTTCTCATTTGACATGAACATTTTGTGATTAACCTTTAGTAGATATTACAATGTATTCAATATTGTTCATGAATTCAAATTTATTTTAGTCAATAGTCATTTTAATAATTTAATTAAATTATATAATTACTGTATAAAATACAAACTGGTGAGGAAATAACTGTAACTCAACTAATGGGGTCAGAGGTCTTGAGTGTGGAAGTTATCATCATTTAATTTTGATAATCTGTTAGAGACCATGGAAAGGTGAGTGTTTCAGACCACTCAAAGTCCTATACACTATTGAAATACTGATTTTCCAGGCAGAATTTGATAACAGTTCAGCAGGAAGATGATCCATGCTCACAAATTGTTGAGTAGTTATCAACTTAGAAATCAGCACCCGTCATCTTCTCATGAGTAAAAATCAAAATGTTTGGAGATACACAGAACTTGATTGAAGAGAATATTGTTTCCACTAGCTCAAATTACCTTTCAATATTTTTAAAGCTAAAGGAATCACATGAAGACAAGGAGATTGAATAGAAGAATATTGAAAATAAGCTGATTTGGCCAATTCATTACATCATGCTCCACAAATTTTCAGGCCCCCAAGGGAGTTGAAAGTTTCAAACGTATTGATCAAGGCCCTTGAAGAGCCTAATGGATTTTAAGTCAGTCCAACCATTAGCAAATAAATGGAATGGTCCTCAAACACATTTTAGCTTTTTTCTTGATTTTCATGATAATCTGGCTCTATTGTTACAATTTGGTCTTTGGCAGTAATAGAGTAACTAACAAATCCATCAGTGCTCCAGTGTATTCTATTTCCTCACCTAGAATGTAAGAATTTATTCTTCACTTCTGTTGATGCATTTCGATCTTAGCTTCCAATTCTCAACCAGAAAAGCCAATCTGCAAAAGCTTAATAGCATAATGCAAAAAATGTAAATATATATATAAAATATATATGTAACAATATTAAAGAAATTACCAAATTGGTTAAACTTATTCTGTTTAATTCTGAGTTTAGGTTTTTTGCTTTTTTGCTATTAGTTGACCTAGAGGATAACATATAATACATATTTGATGACACATTGAAATTCTTCATGATTGACCTTTAAGATCTGGTGTATTAGCAGAACTTTCAGAGAGTCTTTGATGCCATCTACAAAGACAGCTTTCATAAAAGTTGATAAAAACTTGATACTTGAATGCTTCTTGTTTGAAAGGGTGAGGAGTTCTTTACCCACATCAGGTATTCACACAAAATGGACAGTTATTTCCTTAAAGCCCATGTGAAAATCCACTCTTTCAGTTTTGTTCCCAGTGCTAAAAATTTCCTGAGGCCAACATTTCCTAAAGATTTGATGATATGTAAAATACTTTTGGCATCGTCTGCTTCACCTTGTGCACAGAAAACCCATCATCTGTGCTGTTCTTCATCATTTGTAAGCAAAAGGGAATTTATCACTTTTTTTCACGTAATTGGTACTGTAATGACCCAGTTAGACACAAGATTTCACAGGCTGATAATATAATCGCTGTCTGTGGTGGACAGAATAATGCTTCCTCCCCAAAGATGTGCGTATTCTAATCGTAGGAACTCTGAATCTGTTCAGTTACATGATTAAGTGGAATTAAGGTTATAAATGGTGTGAATGCTGTGAATCAACTGATGTTAGAATGGGGAGATTATCCTGGATTAACAGAATGGGCTGAATGTAACCAGAAGGGGCATTAAAAGTCAAAGCATAAAAAGTCAGTATCATAGTGATGAGATGTGTGAAATGCAGATACCAGAGGAAGGAGCCCAGCAGCCAAGGAATGGGGGCAGCCTCTAGAAGCTGAAAAAAGAAGAACATGAACTTTCCCACAGAGCTTCCTGGGGGAACACAGCACTGTTAGTGTTTGATTTTAATCCAGTGAGGCCTGTGTTGGCCTCTGACCTACAGGTCTGTAAGATGTTAAATTTGTTATTGTATGAAGCCACTCAGTTTGTGGCAATGTGGTATGGCAGCACTGTAAAACTAATATACTGTTTTTTTGGCATTTCTTAATTCAGCCCAACTGATTTAAATGAATGACAGTGAAAGGAAGAAAAATCCCGGAAATTGAAAAAGAAATATTCAAGTTACTGGCTGAGCAATAGAGACTAACAGAATATTTAGTTTAGTTTGTTATAATACTGGCTGAGCACAGTGGCTCACGCTGATACCCCAACACTCTGGATGAGGTAGGAGAATTGCTTGAGGTCACAGAAGTTCGAGACCAGCCTGAGTAATATAGCGAGACTCGGTCTCTAAAAAGGAATAAATAAATGTTCAAGTTACTACTACTATTTATTACAAATGCAATGATATTTTGCCTATTAAAATTGAAATGGGAAAAAACAATGTTTTAACCCATCTGTTACCTTGAGAAAATTCTAAGTATGCCTACCTGACAATTCCCCATACTGAGCAGAGAATGGGATATTCTTTGCACAAAACTAAAAGTAAAAGAGAAATTTAAAACTACCAGTAAAAAAGAAAATTACATTTAGTATTGCTCAGCATGGAAGAATACTTTTTTTTTGTCCACTGTCAATTTATGATAAAGATATTTCCAGCTTGGCTTGTTTAAAATATATTTGTGACAACAGAATATTTAGTCTGTTATAATATTCTTATTTAGGTTTCTAACTTTCACGACGTCTTAAGATGACAATTTTTATTTTACCGACAACACTCCGTTTGTTTTGAACAAATATATGATGATAGTAAAGACAACATGCATTGACTGTGTGCTTATGATAATATCACTAAGGGCTGGCCCTGTGCTAAGTACTTGATAAACATTAGTTCATTTAGTCCTCATAAGAAATCAGTGAACACGATGTTATTATTAATCCCACTTTAGAGCTAGGAAAATCAAGGCACGGAGAAGTTATTTGCCCAATATCTAGCAGCAAGCAAGTGGTGGGGCCAGCAAGGTGTGTAGTGTCTCTGCTCCCCGTCTAGTTCTGGCATATTCTATACATCTCATATGCATTGTTTCAATGAATGCTCACACTGTCCTCTGGTAGGTACTACTGTTAACTCCTTTGCAGAGGAGGAAATTGAAGCTAAGCGACTTGCTCCACTCACTCTGTTCCATAATATTTAATTCCACCAAATATGCCCTTGTATTCTATGTTACATTTTTCTGATGGTATGCCAGGATTTAACTGTACTAGTTACATAGCTAGAACATAATACGGTCAGTCAAATAGGAGCTCATGAGCAACCCAAATCTTTGCCTCATCTTAGAATGTGTTGTTTGTGCTAAATAAAATTGCCAGCCACTAAATATGGGTCTTGGGAATATCAGAGAAAGTCATCAGAAGCACCCGAACACCTGACTAGAATGAATGGGGAACAGGTCACGGACATTACCCTTCCGCCAGCAAAGCAAAACTAAACTCTGTTTTGCAAGTACAGTGCACCAGGATTATGAACATTGAGAAAGAGAATTTTAATGCCACTGTACATCTGCAAGAAATTGGCCTCTTCTTATAAAAAAAAAAAACTAAGACATATTAATGTTTTAAAAATGGATTTATATTGCTTACTTTGATTATGAACTGACACAGCACAGAACTATCAGGAGCCTGCCTCCTTTTAAAATATAGACAGTTACATTGTGTTCTTTCCTTCCTATAATCGCTTTATGATCAAATGCAGAATATTTCAGCCTGCAATTTCCAATTTAATGTGTGTCCTCATTTGAGCTATTAAATTGGACTCCATTTCAGCAGCAACTGAGCTGACACTCGATCCTCTATTACCAATGGCTGTGGGTAGCCATCTGCTTGAATGATTTTCACCATATGTGTTTAAAGAAAGACAATGTTTTATACGTGCTAGCTGTAGATAATATTTAAAAATCATAAAAGAGAGCAAAATCAGAGTCAGCTGTAAAATTAGGAGGCAAAATTAAAATCCTAAAAATATATTTGAAATCCCAAGAGTTAATATTGGCGTATTTTCTATAATTTCTAAATCAATTCAAGTACGATTTGAAGAACTAGTTTTGAAACTGAAAGGAAAAAAATTTATCACAGATTATGATCTGTGATTAACATTTTAAAAATTCTGATCAAGTCAATTATGATTTGAAATAATTTTTTTTTTTAATCTTCAGTTTACTGAGAGGATTGTGAAATAATTTCCTCGGCCCTGCAGAATTTAGTTTGCTTCCTCCAAAACATTTTAGTAAGATATAAGTAAAGATTATTTAACTTAAAACTTTTAGCAGATATTGTTCTGTAACTCAAATACAAATAAATTTTTTTTCTGATTAAAGGTTTGTCTAAGCTGATATAATTAACCTTCAATTAATGTTAATATTGTGATATGTTTACATGTAAAAAAAAATGGAGAGATTAAGTCCAAAAAAGTAGATATGGAGGAAAACATGTATGCAACCAACACAGCAGAACCTACCAAATATTCCAAAGAAAATGTGTCTGAATTGAAATGTATCAACTACAATTATGCCTATTAATGTTATTTTTATAATGTACATGTATTTTTATGACACCTTTACCTACGCTGCTAGAGTTGACCTTCACAACAGCAACCCAAAGTGCTGAGTTCAAATATCGTCTTAATTTTATCAATATGGAAACTGAAGCTAAGTGCAATAAGCCAATTGCCCAAAAAACGCATAGCTGGTGAGTGAGTCACTGCTTCCTTGATTCCAAATTCTAGGCCCTTCTCACCAAGACATACCACCATCTCTGTTGACTCTTAAGTCTAATATAGTTTGTGAGACATCCCAACATTAAATATGCAATCAGTTGTTGCATACATGATTTGAGAGGGGGCCAGTTTTGTCCATTTCTGAAAATGTGGGTGGGGCATACAAACAGCTGAGACAGGGATTCCGAGAATGATTAGACTAATATCTCACAGTTCATAAATTGCTGGCACATACATGGTTCCAGTTCTATGCCCAGCATCATTCTGAAGTATAAAAAGACAGCTACTTCTTGCATTTCATGATAGGCTTGCGACTTGGGGTTAAATGATTTGAACAGGATGAAACAAGCAGTAAGTGGAAAGAGGAACCAGGCCATGTGTGATGGTGTATATTAAAGTGTCTTCCCAGTGCTTGATCCTTTTAATTTCATATGTTTCCCGAATAACCAGATGAATCCAAATTTAAAATATGAATACAAAACTACATTCCAAATCCAAATATGGCAAATTCATTTTGAAACATCCGTTATTTCAAGGCATCTTTATCAGGATTACTTTTAATATTACAAAAATGTGAGCTTGTAATCCCAGCACTTTGGGACGCCAAGGTGAGTGGATTGCCTGAGGCCGGGAGTTCAAGACCGGCCTGGGCAACAAGGCGAGACTCCATCTCTACAAAAATTAGAAAAATTAAATGAGTTTGGTGGCACCTGTGGTCTCAGCTACTTAGGAGGTTGAGGGGAATGATCGTCTGAGTCCAGGAGGTCAAGGCTGCAGTGAGCCATGATTGCACCAATGCACTCCAGCCTGAACAACAGAGTGAGCCCCTGTTGAAAAAAAAAAGGAAGAAAAAGTGAGCTGTTAGCCATGTGAAATCTTCTTAGACTATAAATCTACTTCATCTAGGTTAAATATGATGATTGATAAACTGTTATTTTTCTGATTGAGATATTTGAAAATAAGCATGTGCATATTTGAAAATACTTTTTTTTTTTTTTTCTTTTTGTATGTTGACCTTTCTTTAGAATTAAATATCTGGTCCCCGTTGACTAAATAAGAGAACTACTATCTCTTCATTTTCATAGTAAAAATACTATGCTAAAAAAGACAATTTTCCCAACGGCCCTTCTTTGTCAGGAAGCTTCTGAGTGTTCAGGCATTGTTGTCCCTTTGTTAATGATGTCGCCTTTTGTTGGGACATTTTGCCCTTTCACCATAAGCTGAATACCATCATTCTTTTTTTGCGTTCTTTGTTCTGTTTTCGGCAGGGAAGATGGATACTGCTGTGGTGACCCTGGCCTCTTGAGAAGGAAGCCACGCTGATGTCACAGAAGCATTTCTATTAGGTCTGGTTGGATTCATTAGGCAAAAAGAGGGGTTTCTTTTTGAAAATAAAATGACATCAGAGTTTCTTTATACCCTGATCAATGCTAAGAATGAAGCTTTAATAATCCTTTAAGAATAAAAGACAATGAAAGAAGAATTCTTTTTTTATATTAACCTTTTCTCCCAAGATGTTCTTCCTCAACGTATTATCTCACCATATGACACAAAAAGTCTAGCTTCTGATTTATTATTCTGTATATAATAGAAAGCAAGAAATACCTGTTAGCAAAATAACAGCAAAAACTCAACCATTCTACTACAGGGATTGCAGTTCTCTGTTCCTGATGCTCTTCCAAACCTCCACCCCCCAAAAAACAAAAAGCAAAATGATTATCACCTATAATAACTGTCATAGGAAGATTAGGTATTTAGATATTGACTTCTCTGAGATGATAAAGCACAAATAATCTCTCAAGTTACTTATTTTTCAAAATATAAATAAAAAATTAATTGGCTTTGATGTGATCAGTTTAACTTGGCCAATAACTGCTCCCAGGATCAATGCTTAAGTTTTATGAGATTTTTTTAATAAGTGTACAGAGGTTTGAATTTTATCAAAACCATCATGACATTAATCCAGATAGACCACTACCTCTCCCTCAAACCTTCACTAGCATGTGGTTTTAAAGATTGTGGCTACTGATCTGATGGAAATATATGGTAAATAAAATGAGTGTTAGTTTCCTCAGGTGTACGTAATAATGGGTTTTAACTAAAAAGCGTATAGTGCGCATTTAATAGGTTCATGCATCTAAACCATTTTTAAGGGTAACAGGCACTAAACTGTTAGCTATTATATTAATAGTCCAGTTATGAGAGACTTAAAATTTAAAAAGTAATGCTGAACATTTATTGCCTCATTGTACTACAGAGATGAGAAGGCAGATGATTTTTAATTATACAATATTTTTCTAATATGATGTTTTTATAGTTATCAGTTTTTTGCCTCTTAGCTTTAAATTCATTCTTGACTATTTGCTCTGTGCTAATGAATGGGATTCCTTTAAGCGCTTCTCCCGAACGGTGAGTACATTGTTAAAATTTCTCGGTAGAGGGCGATAGAGTGACATTGCAGGGGGAAGTGGGCCTCTGCCGGCTCAGGCTGCTGCACCCTTGGTCAGCAGAGCATTTGTGAAGACAACTGGTGATAGCTCCTACCAGATGGCTAAAATGCATGCCCCCTTGGTAACCTTGCAGTCCCAGTCCAGCCTAGTAACCCCTTCCTAGAGCCCTGCCTATATGGACACTGCATATTTCAGTTGTCATCAGCAGCATAACAATGCCTTCTGCATACCTGCCCAGTTGCAGTCCACCTACACCATGAAGAGAAACGTCTTACTTGCCTAGTGAATGGGCATCAGATCTGGTCTGGGCAAACCAAGGAACGTTTCCATTGTCCAGTGAACAGCAATCGCACCTTCTCCAACCTCCAGCAAGGCCTGAACCCGAGTCCTGGGGAGGTATCCTTCCAAGTTCGTCGTTCCTAAATTACTCTCCCTCAGGCCTAAGATACCTTATAGCTTTCCATTCAACTGTGTAGTTATGTTCCACTCATTGCTTAGTACTTCTTTATAACAAAGCTTCTCTTGTTTAAAATACTACAGGTCTGTCTACTGATTCAACTCCGAGTGGTACAGATAAAGTAGAAATCATTTTTTCCAAGGAAATAACTTTTATCTAAATACTGAAAGAGAGCTGCTCTTTATGCTATCACCTTTTCAAGTGCATTCATTTAGAAACCTATTGAATCCTCTAACAACTCTATTTCTTGGACAGGGAAAATTGAGGTAATTCCTTGAAGAATTTCATTCAGTTTCTAGAACATAGTAATCTCTTTATAAATATTATAAATTGTCATAATTGATATGAAGTATCAGGAAAATCTTGAGCATTCTCATAATATTGGGTTTTCTGCATGTGTCTCATGATCTTTGATTCTCTATGTACATGTGAAAGAACTAGATTACTGACACACATAGCTTCTAAACGATTTTGTTGCATTTGTGAATGATTTCATCATCAGCAGGTCTTCTGAGTGGGCAGGCTGGCTCGGAATGCTATGTGCAGACAGGCATGTCAGGACAACTTTGATGTGAGCAAGAGAGCAGCTAAGATTACGCTAAGATGCTGGAGAATCATAATAAATCAAAGGACTAACCTCTACTCAGGAAGAATGTTTATTACTTGAGAGTGTTATTTGCTGCTCTTAGCTAGCAAGAAGGTCAGGAGTAAACACACTTCTGCCAGCTTTTATCTGAGAATGGGCAAAAAGGAAGGAGGAGAAAGGGACGTTGGAAAGAGACACAACTATTCATCCACAAAACCTCAGTGATTTCCCTGATTTCTGTTCCATTACAACTTTGTTCTGCTCAGTTGCTCACGTGAAGCTTAAAGCCTCCTGAGGCCCTACACTTGACAATAATTTCCATTTTTCCTACTTCTTCTGCTCCCTTCTGGGCAAACTTTGGACAACAAGTAGCGCTGTTCTCTTTCATTCTTTTAATAGTGTAGCTTGATTGAATAGTGGCCTTCAAAAAGATGTGTTCAAGTCTTAATCCTGGAAACAAAATGTGATCATCTTGAGAATAGGGTCTGTGCAGATGTCATTAAGTTAACATGCTAAAAAGGAGGCCATCCTGGATTTAGGGTCCTAATTCCAGTGACTGCTATATTTATAATTTTTTTAAAAAGGTAACTTGAAACACAGACACATGGGAAAAAGGCCATTCATGCAGTGAAAATGGATGTAAAAATTGGAGTTACGTAGCCATTAGCCAAAGAACACTTCCAGTCACTAGAAACTGGAAGAGGCTAGGACTCTCCCACAGCCTGCAGAGGGAACGTGGCCCTGCCAACACCTTGATTGTGGACATCTGGCTTCCAGACCAGCGTGAGAATGCACTGCAGTTGTTTTAAGTCACCAAGTGTGTAGTAATTTGTTATGGCAGCCCTAGAAAACTAATATAAATAGAATCCCATTAACTTCCTGTCTTTCAGAAGTCCTCCAAAAACCTCTGAGCCGCTTGTGTAAACCCTGGGCCCATATTACTCTCAGCACTGCTGTGTATTTATCTCATTTTGTTTCTCCTGACTAGGACAGAAGTGAACTAGTTTCAGACTGCATTGAAATTTTTTAAATAATACTTAATATTTACCTATAGTGTATCTTCACTTTTTCCCTAGAAGCCAGATTCAGATTCAGGCTAGTCTAAAGGGAAAGCATTCAACTACAAGGAAGGAGGTAGAATTTTTGGTTCCCTGGCACATAGCGTATGCACTCCCCAGATGCAATAGTGTCAGGCCAGGTGCATTTACGATGAAAGCCATTCAAGACTGATAGGTTTGACAGCTACTTACTCAGCTTCAATGGCCCCCATGCCATCTCATCCATAAAGGTGTGTATGTGTGAGTTTCTAATCCTTCCACTGGCTTTGTTTCACAAAATCCCTCCAGATATAACCAATACTCATTTTAATTTCAGTCAGAGTAAGTATAAAATCAGTTCTCTTCATAACATTAGTTTTTGACTTCAAACCTTCAGAGACATAAATGTGCTTTACAAAAAGCTCCTACTATTTCTTTCCTCCAGCAAAAATCATGCAGTGATCTGTTTCCGCCAGTGAAGAATTAGATATGTAAATGGGAAGAGGGCATTTGAAGGCAGACGGTACCTAGGAATGGATGGGCGGTTGCATGGGTTTTTCTTCATTAAGACATTTTAAAGTTTGATTCTCAGTGTGAAGATAATTTAAATTGAAAGACATTTTGTACCTTGACACTGCAGTAAGTTTCCTGTACGTGCATAAAGTTTTACAAATGAGAAGCTGTGTGGCGCTTCTGATACAGTAAGGTGTTCAGCACTAAAGCAACAGAACATCCCTTAAATATCTCCCTTTGATGTCAGAGCCTGAAAATCAGACATTAAAAATGAATAACCCTGCAACTCTAAGAAAAATTAGAGCAAGTAAAATATAATTTAATGAATCCCTATGTGATAGGAAACCATAGTTCAAATCATTTGATATCGGAAAATACCCTCCATCCCTTAACCTCAAAATATGTTAAAGCCAGCACAGATCACATGATTGTTAGTGAAACTTCTCAGACAATTCCAGCCCACGTTGATCTCTTTCTCCAAAGAAAGAGATCAACTTTATCTGTACTTATCTGTGTCAATCATAAATTTGAAATCATGTACCAACTTGTAGCATTCTCTAAACTACTTCACCTGCATATAGCTTGTTTTCCTATTGCAATTACAAATTCAGCAGAGTCAAGAACCATCCCTGGCCAGGCGTGGTAGCTCACGCCTATAATCCCAGCACTTTGGGAGGCTGAGGCGGGCGGATCATGAGGTCAGGAGATCGAGATCATCCCGGCTAACATGATAAAACCCTGTCTCTACTAAAAATACAAAAAAAATTAGCTAGGTGTGGCGTGTGCCTGTAATCCCAGCTACTCGGGAAGCTGAGGCAGGAGAATCACTTGAACCAGGGAGTCGGAGGTTGCAGTGAGCCAAGAATACACCACTGCACTCCAGTCTGGTGACAGAGGGAGACTCCGTCTCAAAAAAGTAAATAATAAATAAATTAAAAGAACCATACCTTAAATCTTCTTTTGAGTTCTGCAATAAGTATTAAAAAAAAAATGGAGTGTTGTAATCTTCAAAATAAAATGGATTATTCAGATACATTAAGATTTTAGCTAGCAAATTCCCAAGATAGTAGGCTGTGTCATTTCATCTGCAATATTGAAAGCTATAAAAGGCCACTTACTTTTAGTCATAAGTCATTGGGAAAGCCATGTGGGTATATTACATTCTAACACATCCTACCTGCCATGCTTCTCTTTTGAATTCTCCTCTTGGAGGTTTTGGTCCCGTTTACTTAGGATTATTGTGAAGGCATGTCTAAAAAATAATTGACAAGACCTGCATTTCACCAACCCACCGCCCCAGTCATCAATCTCGCCTTAGCCCAGAGTTGGCAGGCTATTAGTAGCTACCTTTTTTGGAGCACTAATATATTCCAAATAATATACAGATAGATACAGACATGAGTGAATTTATGTATGTGTGTATGTTTTTGTCAATGACCTTGAAAGTTTGGTATTATTAGCCTTGTTTTGCAGACACATAAATAACTTTCTCAAGATCATACACTAACTAAACCAAGATTCAAACCTCAATGTCCAAAATCCATGGGTTCACATTAAGTCACCTCCCTTGTTAGTAAAGCTTCGTATTTCAGATCCTACACAGGTAAATTAAAACTGGAATGTACTAAAAGCTCCTTGATTTCCTGAGTTTATAGTTTTGCTTTTATTTATTTAATTAATACCCCGCAAGTCACAAAGTACAAAATCTCATCATGAAAAGCAGTGAATAAAAGTCATGTGAGAGCAAGTTTACGGAAGAAAAAGGAAATAGCAAAAGAAACAGAGACCATGTAAGAGATTGGTCTGGTTACAAGAAAAATAAAACAAGGAGCAGAAACAGAACACAAAAATATTGACAATAAAGAAATGGCTTTATTATGTCATTTTTGAGTCAATGATATTAGCACATACTATTTTAGACTTTTTAAAAAGATTTTGCAAATATGTGCTCTTGGGTGTCAGTAAAGATGGCAAAGAGGGATTATTTGTGAAAATGCCGGTGATTGCAAATGCTATAGAACTCTACAAATCCTGAATGTACTTACAGTAAGATTGACCATTGGCTCCCAATTTCATCCTGGCTCTTTTGTAGTAGAGGTGGAGAAGCGTTCTTATTTTCTGTTGTAAATGGTGCAGTTGGGATTATGGAAGTCAGGGTAAGAGGAACAGGGCAATGTCCGGGTCAAAACCCTTTTATGTGTGTTAGCCACAGACAGCACTAAAAGCAGGCAGCTTGGTTTCCAGGACTCCTGAGGTCATTCCAATTAGCAAACAAATTTGAGCACTGCTACTTTAATTTCATAGGATGGTATATTAATCGGGCTTCCCCAGAGAGACAGAACGAGTATGATACAGATTGATTAGATAAATAGGTATAAAGAAAGGAAAGAGATAGAGATGCGTGGGGAGATACATTATGGAAATTGGCTCACCCAGTTATGGAGGCTGAGAAGTCATAAGACACACCATTCACAAGCAGGAGAACCAGGGACGTCTGTAGAGTAATGCAGTCTGAGTCTAAAGGCCTGAGAATTTGGAGCTCCGTTGTCCAAGGGCTGGAGAAGCTCCCAGCCCTTGGGAAGTTCAGGCAATTCTCCTGTCCCAGCTGCAGAAAAGACAGCAAATTCACCTTTCCTCTGTTGTTTTGTTGTGTTCTATCTAGTCCCTACATGGATTGGTAAAGGCAGGTCTTCTTCACTCAACCTACTGATTCAAATGTGAATCCCTTCAAGAAACACCTTCACAGACATACCCACGAATAATGTTTTACCAGCCATCTGTGTATTCCTGAATCCAGTCAAGTCGACGACTAAAATTAACCCTCCCAGATGGTGCCAGCATAGTGACTTGGCCTAGAAGAAAACATGGATTCAAGCAATAGGCTCAATAACCACATGGATGAATGGCATTGTTCAGTCATCTTAAAAATACTTTACATGATCCAATAAGTGATAACCCCAGAGAATTCAAATAGAAGACTCGAATTTTTTGGCAACAGTTATATAGGAAAATTAACTTAATAGTAGTAGCTTTGCAGGACACTTGTAGTAAAGTTATTGAGAGGTCATGGAAAAGAAAAGCTCACTGTCAAAATTAATATTCTTCAATAACACACTTATCAAATTCCTTTTAGATACATATTAAGAAACAAGAAGAAAGAAATGGGGTAAGGTAGAAGGAGGTAGAAGGGCCACCCTCCCCGAATTATAGATTTTAGATTAACACATTAACATGTTTATGTGCTCTCTCAGTCTCTCTCTGCTTCATCACCCTTCCCAACTGATGTAGTCGTCTTGATGAGTAGAGTTGGCATTGAATAGATGATGCTTGGGGCAACAGAATACACTTGCTGTTTTTGAGATAATCAGGCAAGTATTCCTGACTGCAGATGAAATCAACAGTTAGCTTGCTGAACAGGCATGGGTTTTATCTGTATTTATTGGGCATAGCATATATGGGGGTAAAAGGGGACTGTGGCATGTGCTACAAATGGGCAGTGAATTTAGAAATAACTGTGAACTGAGAGTATCGTATATTGTGATTCAACCTCTCCATATTTTTTAAAAGAAACTCTTGTATTTATTACATAATGTAACCCATTTATTCTTTCTTTTTTTTTTTTTTTTTTTTTTTTGAGATGAAGTCTTACTCTATCACCCAGGCTGGAGCGCAGTGGCACAATCTTGGCTCACTGCAACCTCCGCCTCCCAGGTTCAGGCAATTCTCCTGTCTCAGCCTCCTGAGTAGCTGGAATTACAGGCATGAGCCACCACACACAGCTAATTTTTGTATTTTTAGTAGAGATGGGGTTTCACCATATTAGTCAGGCTGGTCTTCAACTCCTGAGCTCATGATCCGCCCACCTTGGCCTCCCAAAGTGCTGGGATTACAGGCATGAGCCACTGCACCCGGCCTATTCTTTCTATCTTTAACGTATTTTAGAGATTACCATTGTACATCATTACAGGCGTGCGCCACCACACCCAGCTAATTTTTGTATTTTTAGTGGAGAATTCTTTTGAATTCTGCCTACATAGCAAGAGCTACTTGCTTATACATACCTAGACTTAACACATCCTGTAAGATTTATCTCTGTCTCCCTCCCTCTAGCATAAGCTAGCTTTCTCACTATGTGTGCTTAACATTCTTATCAATTGTATTACTCCTGTTTATTTTCTTTTTGTCAAAGCATTGAATATTCTCAAATAAGAAAGCGAGCATATATTCTAAAAACTTTCTCCGTGTTTGAATGACAAGACTTTATTGCAGAGGTGAGAGAGACCTCTGTCACTTTCATTACTCACTTAGGATAACTTTGTACATTTTTAAGTAGAAATGTAACTGCTGTGTACAACCTTTGTTAAAGACAGCATGTTCGAGGGGAAAATGCTGTGGGCAAATCAAAGAAAGCCAAGTTGAAAGAAGGTGGCAACTAAACATTAAAGCATAAAAATATCTCATTAAAATAAACATTAAAGCATAAAAATATCTCAAGAATGGAATGTCCCATGGTGAGCAAAATTTCAGGCTAAGCACAAATCCAAAAGGGTGACATTTTGCAAAAACTGGCAAATGTAAATAAAAGGATAATAATTCATCATAGGAACTGTGGTTTCTGTCTTCCCAATTTGCCCATTGGGTTGCATACCGAGGTAGCATTTGTCATCAGAAAAAATATTTTATATCTTAATAATTGTGTATAGTATACACATAAACACAAACATAAAAAATGCAGATATCTCTTCAATATACCAATTTCATCTCCTTTGGAAATATGTCCAAGGGGTAGAATTACTGAATCATATGATAGTTCTATTTTTAATTTTTGAGGGAGCGTCATCCTATTTTTTATAATGACTGTACCAATCTACAGTTCCACAGTTAAAAAGGTTTCCCCTTTCCTCACATTCTCACCAATATTTGTCATTCAACATTTTGATAATAGCCATTCTAGCAGATGTGAGATGATACCTTACTATGGTTGTAATTTGCGCTTCCCTGATGATAGGTGATGTTGAGGATTTTTATACCTGCTAGCTGTATGGACAACTTCTTTTGAGAAATGTCTGTTCACATAGTTTGCCTATTTTTAATCAGATTATTTGTTTCTTATTTTTGAATTCTTTATATATTTTGGATATCAACTCCTTATCGGATGCATGGTTTGCAAATATTTTCTCACATTCTGTGGCTTGTCTCTTCACTCTGTTGACTGTTTCTTTGGTTATGCAGAAGTTTTTTAGTTTGATGCAATCTTTTTTGTCTATTTTTGCTTTGTGCTTTTGAGGTCAAAGCTAAAAACAATTATTGCCTACATGAATGTTGTATAGTTTTGCCCCTATACTTTCTCTTAGTCATTTTATAGTTTTTGGTTTTAGGTTTAAATCTTTAATCCCCTTTAAATTGAATTTTGTATTTGGTGTAATATGAAAGTTGAATTTCATTTTTCTGTGTGTGGTTATCCAGTTTTCCCATCACCTCTTATTGAAGAGACTGTTCTTTCCCCATTGTGTATTCTTGGAAGCTTTATTGAAAATCAATTGACCAAAAATGAGTAGATGTATTTATTTGTTTAAGCCTGTACCATACTGTTTTGATTACTATAGCTTTAGAGGAGATTTTGAAATTGGGTTGTATTATTCTATCAGCTTTGTTCATTTTGACCAAGTTACTTAGGCTATTTGAGATTCCACACAAAGTTATTGAGTGATTGTTCTATTTCTATAAAAATACCATTAGAATTTTGATAGGGATTACACAGAATCTGTAGATTGTTTTGGGTGGCATAAATTTTAACAATATTAAGTCATGAACTAGAAGTTCGTGAGCACAAGATATCTTTTCATTTATTTATGTCTTGTACAATTTCTTCCATCGTGTTTTGTACTTGTCAGTGTGCAGGTATTTCATATCCCTGGGTAAGTTTATTCTTACATAATTTTTTTTTAACTATAGTAAATGGATTTGTGGTCTTAAAATTTTTTTCCAAATAGTTCATTGTTACTTTAGAAATATCTTTTTTTTTTTGTATGTTGATCTTTTCATTCTGCAACTTTACTGTATTCTTTATTAATTCTAACAGTTTCTTGGTGAAGTCTTTATGATTTTCTCTATGTAAGATCATATCATCTGCAAGTAGTGTTGATTTAAATTTTTTCCTTTCTATTTGATGCCTTTTATTTCTCTTTTCTATCGGTTCTGTCTAGGACTTCTAGTACCATGTTGAATCAAAGTGTGAGAGTGGACATCCTTGTCTTGTTCCTGATCTTAGAGGAAAAGTTTTCAACTTTACACCGTTAAGTATGATGTTAGCTGTGGGCTTGTTGTATATGGCCTTTATTGTGTTAAGTTACATGCATTCTATTCCTAATTTATTGAGAGTGTCTATCATGATTGGGTGTTGAATTTTGTCAAAGATATTTTCTGCATCTATGGAAATGATCATATTATTTTTGTCTTTCATTCTGTTAATGTGGTAAATAACATATATTGATTTGTGTACGTTGAACAATTCCTGCATCCCAGGGATAAATCCCACTTAATTATGAAAATTATCTTGCTATTTAAACTGGTAGCTTCGTAATTCCTACTATGTCAGTCGGTGTACCAGCAGAAAGCAGCTGTCACAAACAAGGAAAGGTAATTGGAGAAGATTCAGTAAAGAGCCTATTTACAAAGGTAAGAACAGCATATAGTACAAGAACAGAGTGAAGTGCCCTGTTCTAGTAACAGTGGAGCCATTACAGGCTAGAGGATGAGTTTCTGGAACCCAGCATGAGACAGTTGTAAGGAAAGGGCCATCTTGAGAGGAGCTTGGGCCTGTGAAAAACACATTCAGTCTGAGGTTACTAGGCAAGAAGCTATTCAGAAGAATCAGTGCTGGGTGAGTTTTGTCTCATTTAGAAACCTGGTGATATGGTATGACTGTGTCCCCACCCAAATCTCATCTGGAATTCCCATGTATTGTGAGAGGGACCCAGTGGCAGGTAATTGAATCATGGAGCAGGTCTTTTCTGTGCTGCTCTGATAGTGAATAAGTCTCATGAGATCTGATGGTAAGGGGGAGTTTTCCTACACAAGCTCTCTCTTTGCCTGCTGCTATCCATGTAAGAAATGACTTGTTCGTCCTTGCCTTCTGCCACGATTGTGAGGCTTCCTCAGTCAAGTGTAACTGTAGGTCCAATCAAATCTCTTTCTTTTGTAGGCTGCCCAGTCTTGGGTATGTCTTTATCAGCAGCATGAAAACTGACTCATACACTGGCGAGGTTTACAGAGCTTAGTTTATATGCTGACACTAATCATTTGGTAATACATGCTTAAATCTATTATGAACATACAACTTGTGTAATGATGGATTAGTCATGTCTGCTTTCAGCCTGAGAACACAGAATGGTGTCAAGCTTGAGAAATATTTTCCAGCGTGTTCACCGAAAACATTATGATTAGAGAAACTAGAAGGAAATTTCTGAAGAAATTCTGAAGTGAAGAGTGAGTTCTCATAGGTGAGGCTGAAAGATATTTATGAATAAAGCATAGCATATGCAAATATCAGGAGAAATAAAGGATCATGTGCTATTCTTAGAATTGCAGGTAGCCACAATATGAACAGAAAGCGTAACAGGTGAGAACAGAGTGTGAGAAATATGTCCAGTAAAGCAGTTAGATAATGAAAAGCCTAGAAGCCTAGCATGTGAAGTTGGACATCTTAGCCATGGATTGTCATGATGAAATTTTGCATTTAAGCAGTCACTTTGGTGTCAGTGTACAGAATGAAATGAATCAATGAGCCGAGTAAGTGGAACCAGCAAAGCAAACTGAAGAAAAATATCCAGTGAGTTCAGATTTACTCAGTTAAGCTTCACATTTATGGGTGGCCATTATGTGCTGATTCCATGGTAGGTGCCAAATGGATGGTTGTGAATATGACACAGTCCTGCCCTGCCCCTAAAGACTTTACAAAAGACAAAAGCAATTTCTCCAAGTGCCCTGGGAGCAGAGTACTAGGAGAGAAACAGAAATGAAGGTGAAATAGGTCAAGCATGGCCATTCTCTGTCAGCAAGGCCAGTACCAACTACTGGGGCTTACAGAGTTCCCCAGAGCTTTCAGCATTTCTGAACCAGTTCTCGAAGACATCACAGTACATTTGTCTGTATGTATACACATACACACACACACACACACACACACACACACACAATACACACAGGAACACAATTTAACTTAGCTCTTTTCTTCTTGAACCATTGATCAAAACATCTCCATCAAATCTCCTAATTGAGAATTAGTAAATATATATGGTTTGAGAAGACAACTGTTATCTTTTAAGTAAAATATTGAATATCATATCTTGTAGTAAAAAATGGAAGAAAAAGATTTTTTGTTTTTGTTCAATAATATGAATTGACATCCTATATAAAGAACTAAAATATAAATAAAGTTAATAATTACTTACATTTGTAAATCTATAAAATTATAAATAATACATACTCCTTTTTAATTTATCTTTACAAAGCTCTGGAGGTACATGGGGATTGGTATTCTTTTATTTTAATATGCAATGAAAATTCATGGAATTATGTGATTCTCTCAAGGTTTACAAGTAAATATCATAGCCAGGACTTGAACCTTAATCTTCTGTCTCCAAAGTGAGGATGATTTTTATTATACCACCCCATTGTCCAATAGGCAGTGTTTTGTTAAAAAGAGAAAAATCTTATTGTACATTATTTATGGTACTCCCGCAGAAGAATATTTGAGAGAATGGCTATGTAAGGAAGACAGCATATTGTCTAGTCTCAATAAAAATTTAATGTTTAAAATTATTGAGCCTATGATTTGCTATAAAAAGAAAAATAAAGATATAAGTACAGTCTTTCCATCACTGTTCCAGCCAGTAACTCTGATCCCCTTAAATGCCCAGCTTCCTGGGCATTCACTGCTGGAGGCAGCCATGCTCTCTACCCCGGTCTCGACCCTCTAGAGCGGTGTCGTATATTCTCTGTGGTTAGGGGTAGTGTGCTGCTGGTATTACTCGGTAGAGATCATAGGGGTCTTTTGTTTGGTTGTTTGGTTTTCTTTTTTTGTTTTTTTGTTTTGTTTTGAAAAGGCTATTCTTTTTTGTTGTTGTTGTTACTTTAAGTTCTGGGATACATGTGCTGAATGTACAGATTTGTTACATAGGTATGCATGTGCCAGGGTGGTTTGCTGTACCAATCAACCCATCATCTAGGTTTGAAGCTCCACATTCATGAGGTATTTGTCCTAATGCTCTCCCTCCCCTTTCCCTCAACTCCCCTGACAGGCCCTGTTGTGTGATTGTGTGATGTTGCCCTCCCTGTGTCCATGTGTTCTCATTGTTCAACTCCCACTTAGGAGTGAGAACATGCAGTGTTTGGTTTTCTGCTACTGTGTCAATTTGCTGAAAATGATAGTTTCTAGCTTCATCCATGTCCCTGCAAAGAACATGAACTCATTCTTTTTTATGGCCACATAGTATTTCATGATGTGAATGTACCACATTTTCTTTGTCTAGTTTATGATTGTTGGGATACCCAAAGGATTATAAATCATTCTACTGTAAAGACACATGCACATCAATGTTTCTTGCAGCACTATTTAAAGTAGAATTTTTTTTATAATTATCTGAAAATTGTCGTGGTCCCTGATAGAGGAGGGATTAGCTCCATACAGTTGGCACCCTGGGTCACAGAGCAATGAAATAAATAGCTTAGACCTCTAAAGCAATTGTTGCTCAGATTTCTAATTACTGCAGCTCTATGTAGAAGTCTCATTGTAACCAAGATGCATGGAAATCTCTCTCACGAACATTGGGAGAACATGTGCAAGTAATGAGAGGCTTCAGGTAAATGTGAGGGGGGTGCTTTCCAGAATTATATCTCAAAGGAAGAAAAAGATGTGGCAGTTTCTTTGTATCTTTTACTAGAGGAACCATTTATCAAGCAAGTTGACTAAATATTTCTTGACTTTGGTTACCAAATGCTTCATTGTAGATCCCAGTTAGTTAGCGCTAATTTATGTTCTGTTCCTATGAAGGTGTTTGTAACCTTGCGTAACATTAGAAAGATTTCCATATACCATGTATACCAAAACTTGGAAGAAGCCTAGAGAATATTCCTTTTTTCCTGTCCTTTCAAATGAGAAGATTTACTTGAAATCTTGAGAATCATTAGTTCAGTGTGGCAAAAAAGCATCATGCATTTACACATAGTGCTACGATTTTCTACTGTTGTTTTTCATCCCTGAGGCTAAAGGCAAAGGTCCATTTTATTCCCCTGTTTTATTCCACAAAATTGGATCCTGCCCTGTTATGCCCAGTATTTCTGATCATATCTTGATTTCTTTTATTTTAACATCATAAAAAATACATTTTTTCTTTGTAAACATCATTAAATTGTTAGTGAGTAGAAGAATAATTCATGAGATTTTACGATCACGGCACTGGTGTTATTCTCCAACCCAAATAAATAGTTACTTTTCTAAATACTGCCTTGCCAAATTCCATAAACAGTTTCATTCTTGCAACACATAAGGTAATCAGCTCTGTAGTGACCCAATCAACTAACAGCTAACAACTTCTCACTTGCATAAAGTTAGTTAAACTAGAGAGAAGTCCACATAAGATTCAGAATTAATATTTTGTATGCTAGAGAAATACGACATTCATCATTGTTTCACATGTGTGTAAAGTATGATCCTACTTAGTCAAAATGATGATCACTGGTTTTACAAAATGGACATGTTCTAAGAACCAAGTTAACTCGTGTGCTGCTTGTTGTTCGGACTGTGGGGTCAAGGTGAAAATGTTGATAAGTGCTACCCAGGGAAGAGATAAGTGCATCGTTAGAGGTTGTTGGGAGCAGGCAACATGCACTCTAGGAGGTTAGTGATGCAGCTTTTATAGCAAGAATAGAGAGCACAAGATTCAGCTTCCTGCAATACTTCAGGCCCCCATGGCCAGGGATCTATTCCCCAGCCAACGTGAAGGGATGATTTAACTGCACATAGCCCACTTCTTGCTACAGTGAAAGGACCTCAACACCTTCCCCTGGGGAAGTCTGAAATACAGAAAGCTAGGGGCATGCATGAGGACCACTGAAGCAGAGTAAAAGAGGACACACTGAGTCTGAAACATGGAAAGCTGTTTTTACACAAGGTGACAAACCCAGAACAGGCTGTGAAGACGGTTTATCTATTGAAAAGAGAGCATTACAGTCCTAAAACTCATTCCTATGCAGCTAAGCTGGAGTTGACAGACTGCTCATAGGAGACCGTTTCCAACATTAACTTTTCTGAACAAAACCTTCAAGGGGATGTCATTTCTCTCTTCCTTTGTTTCTCCCCACTGCTTTTCTCATGGTGGTTTAATCCACTCTCAGGGCTGAGTCCTGACAATTGACACTTCACTCAAACATTCCTTCTGAATTCACTTCCTCTCCTCTTTCGGATCACAAAATACCTGGACTTGAGGACTCCTCCATCAATTCGTTTTATGATAAAGATCTCACCCCACATTGTTATTACAGGTTCAACGTTATGTGTGTTACTCTGTGGAACAGACACTTGAGTCATCTACACTGCTACCCACTGTTTTGTTTCCTTATAGGGTTTATTTATTGAGCGCTTTCTGTTTGTCAAGCTCTGCTTTAGAAAAGCCCTCCTGAATAGTTCTCCCCATCCAGATAGCTACGAGCTTGTTGTTCAGTATGTTTTCTCATTGTAAAGTTACACTGTTCGTCTCTGTTTAGGCATGTGCCCTGGCATGTCCCTTCTACATGTCTGTTCTCATTCAGCAGTACAAGTCACAGGAAAGAAGTATGTAGCAGGACTCCATAAGACAACTAATGCTAAAATTTAAAAGGATGAAGAAACAATGTAAGATTCTTAAAATAACTCTTCATGTCCCCTTATCAACCTTTATATTGATTGGGAAAAAACTAATATTTAAATCAATTCATCTCAGTTCAATCAGATATTTAAAACTGTAGTTTTAGAAAAGTCTCAGTCTCTGATTTGGAAAAATTCTCATCTCAAAGATTCTTTTTTCCTCCAGAAGCATTTCTCCCTAAGATGACTGGGTACCTTGAATGGGGATCCTGATATGTGTCCCTGTTAGGGAATGTGCACCTTGGGCTTCCGTTGTCTCAGTGTGAATTATAGCTGTATCTCATCAACTCAAGGGCAATACCCTTTTCTACCCTGGGTGCTTTATCACTTCTGGTTTCGGTTTGCAGTCTCTGCTGGTGAGGTTTTACTTTTAATGTATTTTTTAATTAACATATAAAATAATATGTATCATGTACAACATAATATTTGAAGTATGTGTTCATTGTAAATGGTAAAAATAAGTAATTAACACATTGATTACCACACATAGTTGTCATTTTTGTGATGAGAACACTTAATACCCACTCTTCTAGCATTTTTCAAGATTCTATATATCATCGTTAGTCACCATGGTATACAACAGGGCTCTTGAATTTATTTCTCTTATCTAACTGTAATTACATATCCTTTGACCAACATTTCCTCAGCCCCTCCAACCCCCAACCACCCTAGCCATTGGTAACCACCATCCTATTCTCTACTTCTATGAGATCAACTTTTTCAGATTCTACCTATGATTGACATCTTTGTCTTAGGCAGTGATAGTGCAGAGAAGTGGCTCAGACTCCAAGAAGTGCTCTTTGTTAATAAATGTGAGCACCTGCTAAGGCCTTCGCCCAAACCATGGACCTGGGAGTCCACCCTTAACTCTGGCTGAGGGTCACTTTTCCCTGAAGTGACTGGCACTATGCTAGATCTGCTGATAGATATCTATGTCAAGCAAGGACTGAAGACATGCAATGAAAGCCACACACCAGTGGAGTTCTCTTCTTTGTCAGAAGAGAACTCTTCTTTATGAAAGAGTACACCAAGTATGTAAAGACCGTATCCCACCATTGCTCCTGTCAAAGCACGTAAACTTCACTTATATTTCAGTCATCCATATCCCCTTCTAGCTGACAGTTAGAGTTGATTGGATCATACAGTTCTTCCTTCTGCCCTCCTCTCTTCCATTTTTCTTCTCATATTCAACAGAGGTCTGCTCCCTGCCAGGCATGTGTTCCAAGTACTGGGGATTGAGTCGTAAGGACCACAGAAAAATTAATTGCCCTTCATGAAGACATAGAAATAGAAAAAGACAATAAACAAGTAAATATGTTGAATATCAGGAGACAATATGCGGCATTAAGAAAAGTGAAGAGACTGAAAACGAGGTAGATTTGATCATAGGAAAGCTAATTGAAAAAGTGCCAATTGAGAGAAAATATCTACATGTCATGAGGGACAGTGGTTCACAAGCAGCAGAGAGTGCCTTCTGGTGAGAGATAAACAGTGATTACAAAAAGTCCCAAGAATGGAACAGTGTGGCCCAGTGGAGGGGAATGAAAGATAGTCTGTGTGACTAGAGTGGGGTGAGTGAGGTTTAGGGGTGTGGATAAACTGAGAAGCCAAGAGAGCACAGATCAGAGAGATTCAGCACTGCTCTCTGGGTACTGATGGGATCTTAACTCACCTTTACTACTGGGGTGATTTGAGCATGGATGGATAAAGTGATTAAGTTTTTAAACCATCTTGGTCTGTTGAGAACTGACTGTAGAGGGAAAAAAAGGAGAAATAAGAAGAAAAGGTGAGAATATTTGCAGGAATGCATGAGAGTGGCTGGTTCCATTGTGGAAATGGGATTGCTTCTGGGTTATATATTGAAGGTAGGGAGGAAGGAGACTGCTGGTGAGATGAATGTATAAATGTTGAATGAGTGTCAATGCTATGTACTGAGACAAGAAAGATTGGAGGCTGAAGTATGGGGGATCAAGAGTTATGTTTTTGGAAACATAAAATTTGAATGTTTATTAGACATCCAGAGAATCAGGTTAAGCAGGCAGCTAGATAAAGCAATCAGGAGGAGCTCAGGATGAATGTCAGAGCTAGAAGAATAAATATGGGAATCATCAGCAGAGATGGCATTAGGAGTTGGAGGACTGGATTTTATCGACCAAGAGGTACGTTTGGAACAGGAAGAGAAGAGGTGCTAGGATCGAGCCCGTAAGTTCCCCGACTTTCTTGAGAAGAAGGACACGGTGAAGGAAACCAAGAAGACGCAACTAATCAGGTGAACACTTTACAGTGTGTGTGTCTAAGAAGTCAAGGACAGAGAGCATTTCAAGGAGGTAATCAACAGCATCAAATGCCCTGAAGTGGCAAGTAAAATGTAACCTTGGAAAAGGTATTTCAGTGAATTTATGGGGGTGAAAGTGTGATTGGGGAGGATTAAAGAGAGGGTGGGAAGAGCTTCTACCTAAATATACTTATCTCCCCATCCTCCCAAAACAACACTAAAATGTATATAATGGAGTTTTTTTAAGGCATAAACTACAAGGACAAAGAGTTTAGAAAAGGAAACAACAGGCAGAAAACCCACATCGACAAAATTTTACAATCTGGCAACAAACGGAGTGGTGGTAATTGATTCAGCAGGCCAGAGAAGGTGAAATTTACCCTATATTGAGGAATCCAGAAAGATATAATTCTATTTACGACTAGACTCCAAGAAGGCTCAGAAAGTGGGAAATCAGCTTCCTTAGCTGGCAGGAGTATGAAATAGAACTGAAAACAGGATTGATTGAAGGTCTTTTTAAGTAGCTCCCAGATACCACATTTTGCTTCCCAGCTCGGTGCAGGCAGGCACGGGAGTGTCACTCTCTGGAAAGGTTTGACAAGGGGTTAAAAGGCTTTAAACATGGGGGAGGCAGACACAGGTGAGAGCAAATGTGTAGTGCCTTACTGACATGGAGAGATTTTAAGTAAAATTCTTTAATGAATGGTAAGACACTTCTCACCCTACTTCCTTGTCTATTTCTCTGCTTTACCTTCACAGGGATGGCTGCCAGGCCTATACCACTGCCCTCCCACTATAAGGCACTTTAAAAAATTCATCTTCAGCTTTGAGAGTTATGATCCTATAGCAATAAGCCATTTCCTCTTCTGTATCTTTGCTAATCCTCTCATCATTGACACCATCTATTTTATTCTGCACCCAATGCTAAAACATGTCTCAGGCTGCTTCTTGTATTTGGAAAAGCCCTCCTTCAAGTTTAGCCAAAGGACTTTGTCATATTTACAAAAAAGGAGAAAAAAATACCACTTGAAAGGAAATGTCCCCATTCCTATCTACTTCCAGCCTTAAATTGAATATTATGTCAAACATAAGAGGCCATTAGCATGCAAACGCTTGTAATCATCGCTGATTTACTTCACCCAGTGCATCTTATTGTGTTTTTATATAATTTGGATGTGGTTAAAATGTGTACAGATACTATTGTAATGTAGCTAAGTAGGTATTTATATGAAAACATATGGTCCAGCGTGGTTGGTATTAGACCTGGTTCAACAACACATGTGTCTAGGCGTTTAATGATATTCATGGCATAATTTTTTTTAAATTCTCAGTTTTCCAAATCATTACCTAGATTCAAGGAGGCAGAGATCCAGATGCTTTACCATATTTTCTACACCTCATTATTAAATTCACTTCTTAACTGTTCTTTGTAAGTAAGCTGTCATGGAAGACCTTCAGAATTAACCAGAGAAAGCTTTATGCCTCCCTTTTCAAAGTTTAAATGGGAATCTAAAAGCAGACCAACTACCTGTTCTCCTCAGGCCAATGCAGATATCCATAAAACCATCCCCTGTTCTGTCAATGATCATCTAAATCATTCTCTCATGAATCTGTGCACAATTATATTAGCTTATTATTGATGTCTTATAAACACTGGTTGCGTACCTTATGCAGACCTGCAGTTATGAGTTGTGCACAGGCCTTGTTTGGGATTCAGTCAAAAGATAATATTCACTTTGTTTTATGGAGTCATCTTTTCAGTAATTTCGAGAAAGCCATATATTTTTAGTGAAACTCATTCTCGCTTACTGTAAAATAGAATCCTGCCCCTGAGCTCTCTCAAAATCATCGTAAAACCAAAGGTGACAATATGAAAATATATTGTTACTTTCATCAGTTTATGTCATCTAGTTAACTTACTTGTCACTGCTCTTATTTGCTGGTCTTACACAAAAATTTCATCCTTGTTTCTAAGTGCACACATGCATTCTCATTCTGATAGAGATGTTCTGAGTACCTTGAATCACATAATTTAATTAACCCTCTTAATTTTTCAAGTGAAGAAATGTTGTTCACCCAAAAAATGTAAGTGACACACCAAGGCCACACCTGTAACTGGTGGCAGTCCCCAAACCGAAACTCCAGGCCTCTAGTCTTTTCACTGACATCCATGTTCATTTCTCAGAAAATATCTCTTACTTTGAGAAGCATTGAAAGAAATGTTGCTAACATGTAAACACAAAATAAAGTGAGAGATAATAAAAAATAAAACACCATGTTTAAATAGTCAGATGACATATAATATGCCCCAACTAAAATCTAAAGTGAAGATTTTCTCCTAAATATACTTTGATACAAGGTTTATATGTATGTGTGTATGTGTGTGTGTATGTGTGTGTATTCAGTATAATTCTAAAGTCATAATACTGATAACATAATTTAATTCTAAAGCAGGTTCCTTATGAATTCTTTGTTTAATACATATATAGTGACAACATTAACAGAAAATTTAAAAATTTAGAGTACTCAGAAAGCATTACCAGCACTGAAGATTACCAGCAGCTCTGCAGCTACAATATGGAGAGACAAGTGCTTCATCAGTTTATTAATTTCCCCCTCTTCACAGTGATGTAAAATAACCAGGGAACTCAGAACACTATATATATATTTTTTAATTTTTATTTTACAAATCACAAACACTCTGTTAGGATCTTGCTTACAATGATTTAACATGCAGTATCAGGTCTTACTATTTAATGCTTTCAGGAATTTAGCATCTGCCTTTATTAATTCCAAGTTTCAAAAGCATCTCAACCATCCATATTCTCATCTTCTGGAGTTCAGTATATAATATCAGGAAAAAGTTAAAAAAAAAAAAAAAAAAAATTTTTTTTTTTTTTTTTTTTTTTTAGCCTGATAAACCACTAGCAATGTTGGAAAAAAAGTTTTATTTTGACCTGAGACAGAACTTGTAGTTTTTTTAAAAAAGAGATAACCCTTTTTTTTTTTCAGAAGAGTTAAAATTTTGAGAAACCCACATAGGTCAGTATTTGTGATTTTTCAGAGAAAAGGATATATTCCTAATGTTCATTAGGAGAAACATGTAACCAGGGCACGGACTTCCAGGTTCTGAAGGCATTCAGGAGCCAGATGGATACTTTAGCTACATGATATTTGACTAACAACATCCTTCGACGAGACGGTAAAATTGCATTTCAGTCTGACATTCTCCCTGCTAAAGTGTTGAGCTTATCAAGTAAACAAAAATAAATCAATTACATTTCCACAAAATTACTGAGTGCTTCTGGATGGTGAGTGGAGGAATCAGACTCACACTTTTCCCTCTTTTCACAGAAAATCTAAGATAATGTCAAAGAAAGACAAAGGACTGAAATTTTTCCAAATAATACCAAGGAAACAAATTAGATCACATTTTCATTTTAGGCATCTATTGTATTCATTGACATTTTTGCATGCAAGCTTACTTTGGGGTCAAAAGAAAACCGAGAAAAAATAGGAACCAAAACTTCATAGGATAAATGAATCTATCTTTATGTTAGCCCTTCTCTTTCCCTAAAATACTTTTTACTATGGCATCTGGCATTCATTCATTCATTCATTCATTCATTCATTCATTTTGTTGTTCATCCAGTTATTTTCTTGCAGAATTAACACTTCAATAGTGCTGAAGATAGCTCTATTGCTGTGTTCCCTTTGGAGCTTCCATTTGAAATGAATGAACATCAAGGACAAATTTGGAACTACAGGGACAGTTTTCAGTTTATTCACTTTATATATGGACTGAACCTGGAGTCAAGATTCCTAGGTCATTCCATCTAAATATAGCTTACTTAGATATATTTGAACTGGATGAGTTGCCGTTTCTTCTGAAGACAAATTCTGACAAGACCATTAGTGATGCATGATATTTTATGAAAATAAAATGTTTCAAAAGTAAAGATTCAAGCTGCAAAATCCTCAATAGCCTCAAGGAGCTGCCTTTATAATTATTTTAAATTAAATTTCACAGTCAAGGTATGGAGTGTAAAATGCATATGGATGCAAATTGTTGCTAGGGAGGTTGGACTGTAGCGGAATATGATTTATGGCTTTAAATTTTAATTTCCTCTCACTAATTTCTCATGTGATTGGAATGTCAGATCAAAAAAATTTTTTACACTGTCTCTGACTTTGATATGTGTTGCTTTTCTCTCCTTAAAAGCTTTCCAACTTGTTTTTCATGGGGACTTTAGCTTCTAGATTACGAAGATTTTTGTTGCTCTAATTCCCTTATTTAACCCTTTTCTCTATATTAGATAACTATGAAATAATTTAAAAAAATGCAAGTTTCACATGAAGTTAGTGTTTCTTTTTAACCAAAATCTCATGTAGAATGAGTTTAAAGAAATTTTTTTGATAGCATGTCAAAATAAATGTACACCAAACAAATTGTCATGTTAGGGGGAAACAATTTAGAATGTATCCTCTTTCTACCTATTGATCAATAAATAGGGCACTTTAAATGCCTATAATCCCACCACTTTGGGAGACAGCCTGGCAGATCATCTGAGGTCAGGAGTTCGAGACCAGCCTGACCAACATGGTGAAACCCCATCTCTACTAAAAATGCAAAAATTAGCCAGGTGTGGTGGCAGGTGCCTGGAATCCCAGCTATTTGAGAGGGTAAGCACAAGAATCGCTTGAACCCTGGAGGCGGAGGTTGCAGTGAGCAGAGATACTGCCATTGTACTCCAGCCTGGGCAATAGAGCAAGACTCTGTCTCAAAAACAAACAAATAAAACAAACAAAAATGTTTTAACCTCAAATGTAGACTATTCCAGAGTTGTGACATTGTATTTTTAGTACTATCTAGCAATAGACACAATTATTATCCAAGAGATTTTCTTGTATTGGTGTTTACAAAACAATAAATAACATTTTCATTTCAAGTTGTTTGCTAAATATTGCCCAGATGTTAAATGTTTGGTACAACAGACATATTTCTTGACCTCACTGCTTATAATATAGAGGGATATACAGACTTAGATAGATGATTACAATACTTGCAGTGAGTACAATTATTAGGTAAATATGCCCCTGAACTATATTTAGGCAACCGGAAAAGGCTTCTGCAGGAAGGGATGCCTATGCTTAAATTTGAAGACTTGGCAGGGATCAGCTAGAGAAATGGGAAAAGTCGGTTTGTAGATGGAAGAGGGGGAAGGATAAGGTGTTCTAAATAGAAGGAAGAGCCTGACAAAGGCCTTGATTTTAAAGAAACCATGTGTTTGAGGAGCTGAACACAGTTCAAGGCAAGATGTCAAGCAGGATATATAAAGGATGAGTCTACAGTGATATTCGGGGTGTGGAAAATGAAGGGGCTGATAATGAAGCTATATTAATGAGTTTGAAATGTAACGTGCTGACAGTGGAATGATCGATGGTGGTCGAGGGGCCTTCCTAAACAGGGTAACAGCATAAGGATTGCTCTGGCTTCCTGGTAGAGAAGAGATCGAAGGAGAAAACAGGGGAAGCCAGAAGACCAGTTAGGAAGTAATAAGTTATGCATGAAAGGAGCCTTCACTAATGAAGAATTTTCCTGGATTAAGAGAGGGGGTTAAATGAAGACTTTTACTGTAAAAAAAAATTTATTCTGCTAAAATGTATACAACACAAAATTTGTCCCATTAGCCTTATTAAGTGTACAATTCAATGGCATGGATTACATTTATAAATGTTGTACAATCATTGCTACTATTTCCAAAAGGTTTCAATCACCCCAAACGAGAAATATTTAAGAGACATGTTGACTTTTTGTTTTTATTTTTGTTTTGAGATGGAGTTTTGCTCTTGTTGCCCAGGCTGAAGTACAATGGCGAGATCTTGGCTTACTACAACCTCCACTTCCCAGGTTCAAGAGATTCTCTTGCCTCAGCCTCTCAAGTAGCTGGGATCACAGGCACCCACCACCACAGCTGGTTAATTTTTGAATTTTTAGTAGAGACAGCGTTTCACCATGTTGGTCAGGCTGGGCTCGAACTCCTGACCTCAGTCCATCTGCCTTGGCCTCCCAAAGTGCAGAAATATGTGTGTCACTGTGCCCAGCCTTAAGAGACATTTAACATAGGTCTTGGTGACTTACAGGATATGGAGAGGCAGAAGCAGTAAAAAATGATGTTGAAGGCTAATTGTTATTACTTTTGCTATCATGGCTTTTAATTTTTTAATTTAATATTTTCTTGAACTTTCTGTGCTGTCACTGTCAACATTTCAAACCCATGCATTTATCAATTATGTCTGTAAATCTCCTCTAGGTGGATTTGCTTTTTTTTTTTTTTTCCTAACAGTGCAAACCTTGAGTTTCTTTATATTTAGGGAAGTATGGATATATTTGAATATATTTTGTAATCTTTTATGTGCTTTGATCTTATTTTTTACTTCTGAATAATTTGTAGGTTTTTTTTAAACTTTCTTACTGGCACAGCAATTTATTTGAAATTATTTCTCACATTTTATGTCTTATTTGTGAAGCCTTTTAAAGACAGTATTATTTAGCGTATATCTAGTAAGATTCTGCTGGTAAAGAAAGTATTCTCATGTGATTTTTTTGTTTGTTTATATATTGATTTATTGAGATGGAATTTTGCTCTTGTTGCCCAGTGTAGAGTGCAATGGCACAATCTCGGCTCACTGCAACCTCCACCTCCTGGGTTCAAGCAATCTTTCTGCCTCAGCCTCCTGAATAGCTGGGTTTACAGGAGCCCGCCACCACGTCTGGCTAATTATTACTTTTTTTTTTTTTTAGTAGGGACAGGATTTCACCATGTTGACCAGCCTAGTCTCGAACTTCTGACCTCAGGTGATGCGCCTGCCTCAGCCTGCCAAAGTGCTGGGATTACAGGTGTGAGCCACTGCTCCCAGCCTTTTTTCAGGCTATTTTAAATCTTTTGCTGTTCACTGGCTCATTCTCTGTGTATAAGCACATTAAATTTACCCAGATATGAAAATGCCTTCCCTTGACCCAGAACTCCCCTGCAAGCAACTGCCTCATGATTTTATTACTTTATCATCAAATTGTTTGGAATATAATTTGTACTTGTTTCATCCTCACCACTCTTTTGCCATAATCTCTTGTAGAATGATTTCTATCCTAACCACTTAAACGAAATACCTCTCTCAGAAATCAGGAACTCAGTTATAAGGTACAGAAGTCAATGACATTTTTTAACTTCTGGTTTTTAATTTTAGTCTATAGCATTTTGAAAAATTTCCAACATGTCTTGAATTTAATTATTCTTCTCCCTTTCCAATACTAAGCTTATTTTATTGTAATGTAGTTATTTGTACCACCTTAGAGCAAACTTTTGAAGAATAAGAAACACATAATAGGCCAGGCATGATGGCTCACACCTGTAATCCCAGCACTTTGGGAGGCTGAGACGGGTGGATCACCTGAGGTGGGGAGTTAAAGACCAGCCTGGCCAACATGGTGAAACTTCATCTCTACTAAAAATACAAAATTAGCCAGGCATGATGGTGTGTGCCTGTAGTCCCAGCCAGTCAGGAGACTGAGGCAGGAGAACTGTTTGAACCCAGGAGGCAGAGCTTGCAATTAGGCAAGATAGCGCCACTGCATGCCAGCCTGGGCAACTGAGTGAGACTCCATCTCAAAAAAAAAAAAAGAGGAAACACATATGGCTCATTTTTAATGTCTTCCATAGGCATTATATTGTTCTTAAAACATAATATTTAGTGTGTGCATTTTTAATAAATAATTTGAAAAAGTCAGTGTATTAAAATGCTTTATATGAATGCATTAATATGTTGTAGCCTAATATTAATTTTATTACAATCCCAACAAAATAGAAATTTGGCTAAATTTCAGAGGCTAAATTTGTGGAAGAGAAATCTAGAAATCTGTGGATCAAAGTGAATGCATAAACTCACTGAAATTTTTTCTGTGACATTTTTTATAACTTAGGCTTTATTAAGAAATATTTTTAATATTTTGGGTTATTATTTCTATTTTTTATTTCTACTTTTATTGTACTTAAACCTAGTAACACATCATTTCCATACATATCTCACTTTTATGGTGGCAGAAATTTTAATATTTATGTATATTACCTCTAGAGTACAATGCCTGGAAAATAATTGTTGGCTTGCATTTATATTACTTTATTATAATTACTTAAATTATTAATTAATGAAAGTATTACATACATACATACAATACATATGTGTGTGTATATATGTGTGTGTTTATAAAGATGTGTCTGTGTGTGTGTGTATATATATGTATATATACACAGACACATCTTTATAAGTATACTACATATGTATATATAAGTATACTGTATACATATATGTGTGTGTGTATGTATATATATATGTGTGTATATATATATAAGTATACTTTATGAGTATACTATATATAGTGTAAGTATATACTTTATAAGTATACTATATTTTTATAAGTATACTATAAAGAATAATTCCTAGTCCCTTTGTGGCATTTAAAGGTATAATTCATCAACTAAACAATTAGTAACTTTAACATGAGTTTATTCCAACTAGCTGTCTAATTTGTTGAACTGTGTTGACTTAGAGCTCTGTTGATTGGAGTTGCAGGGTAGTTGTGAACATAAACTTGCCATCTGGATCGTTTACTAACTGCTCAAATTCCACATGATCCCTAAAGGGCTACTCCTAAGGCATTTTTTTTTATTTTGCAGCTGATTTCTTTTTCATCAGTGTAACCTCTTGCTTCTGAAGACTGCAAAGCACTAGGTTCTTGCAGACCCTTTCTGAGAACAGTATAGGCCAAAAATGAAAGACAGTGTGGGGATTCTTGCTGGAGGCAGACTATCCTTTTGAAACTGAGACTTCAAGTAATGGATTCCAAGAAGAAAATTAGGTCAGTAACCTAATTATGTATGACACAACAAATTTTTAAAAGAATAGCTGTGTTGGACCATACTCAGACTTGATGACTCACTAAAAAGGCACATAAGACTCACAAGTCCTTATAGTTTTGACTTTTTTTTTCAACAAGAAGATACAAAGCAATAACATTAAAGGGAAAAGGCACATGGGGTATAGTCTGAAGGATTAAGGTGCAAGTTTCCAAGTCCTCTCTCAGCAGTTTCATAGGACACACTTGATTCCTCCAATAAAGTTGAGACAACATGTGCAAAGTGTCGCCTACCAAGGAAGCTCATCTGAACCTGTGTACGTAGTCATAGTGTCTACATAACTGACTTCAGTCACTGAAGCTACAGACTCCCAGAAGAAAAGCAACTCTTTACTGTAAGTCCCACTGTTTGTTTAAACTATCTTGACATACTGGTATAGTATGGATGAAGTTCTCAATTTCCAAGAACTGTCCAAAGGCCAGTCGTGAAATAAAGTCCTGGGAATGTGCAGAGTTTGAGTACATCAGGTCTGCTGAGCTAGCTCATTCCTGAACAACACCTCTTCTTTTGTTTTTGCTTTTATTTTTCATATTCTAAAGCCTGAGAAAATCTCTGTCTTCCCAGCAGCAGCCTACACTTCTCAAACCCCAGAACCACTTCCCTTACATGGAGCCTTTTAAAGAGGTTATGAGGATTTTGTTTTGTTTTGTTTTGCTTTCACAAAAATTTACTAAACCTAGATTGCATGCTTTAGTAATTAAAAATTCTGATAAGAACATTTGGATTATCTTATAGCTGAGTTTTCAATGATAGAGAGACACAAGTTTTTAAGAGATTGTACCTAGGAGGCACAACACAGCTTGGCTAAGAGAGCTCCAGGAATATTATGGGCTGGATATGCATCTTTCGTGGTTGTATTACCTAGGGTAAAACTAGACTACTTTAACAAGGAGACTCAACACCAATGGACTTGCAAAAGAAGAGTATATGTCTTTCTTGTGCTTCATATTTAAGTGAGTAGTTAGGTATGTGGGTGAATTTGCCTTAAGAAGTCACTCCAAAATGAAGTCATCTTTCTTTCTTTGTGCCATCATTCAAGAAATTGCCATCATCTCCATAGCCAAAACTACATCATAAGTTCTGAACAGCAGGAAGGGGAGAGAGTACAGGAGGTATACCACTGTCTTAGGGACCCAGTCTAGAAGTTGTAAGTGTAACTTTCAACTTCCTCCACTGGAGAAAACAAAATCTCATGAATATCCTTAATGTTAACAGAGGACAGGGTATGTAGTTCACCCATGTGCTCAAAAAGAAGAGAAAAATGTATTGTGAGTCAACCTTCAGTCTCTACCTCACATAAGATACATATTATTTGGCCACAAATTAATAAATTGAGTATGAACTAAAAGATCATAAAGCAATATTAACACATTAGTTTTCAGTGAAAATCAGTAACAAAACAGGAATTACTTGACAGGAATTTACTTTGAGTTTAACTGTGTGAGAACATTTCTTTTGAATAAAAGATAGAAGGATCTCTACATTTCTTTAAAATGTATTTAGGGATTTACATGTGAGAAGTTTTTATTCAGAAATCAATATCTATCTAAATGTAGAAGTGATTTAATAAAATGTTTTTAAATATTCAATAAACATTAAAAATATAAGACTACAGAAATTAAAGAAATAGATAATAACCTGTCTTTATGAATTAACAACCAAATGGCTTTTAAAAACAGAACTCTCACACCTTGCCCTGTATGGGCACCTAGATCTTATTAAATTTTATTTTTTCTTCCGATTAACCCTCTTAAAAGTGGCAGATTGAACAAAGCACACTGAAACTATGCAATTATATAGATTAATTTAATACTCACTTTATACTTCTGGCACTAATTTTTTTCAAATTGAGTGAAGAATTATCTAGAAATAACCCATTTGATTTTTATCAGGAAAATCGCTTTTTAACAACCATTTATGTAATAAAAGTCCAGCACTTCTAAGGAATTTTATTTCAATTTTGTTGTTTATGAGGTGCTTACAACATAGATGGTATCCATTACTAAGTGCTTTTCTTTTATCTATATTTTTCAACATTTCACATATAGATTTTTCTGGACAATACCAATGGCTGTGTTTTCTCATCATCATACAAGCTTTTCTTTCTGTCTTGAAAGTATAGCAATGAGTGCATTTTGTGGTATCTTGCTGACTCTTTATTAAGGAATTTGAGGGCAATTTAGGCATAAAGTATTCTGGAGCTTTGAGCAGTCTCTGAATGTCAACCAGATCCCAGGGTCCCATTACATCTCCCAGATGAATTGCTGAATTATTGAACACACATGAACACTATGCAATCTTGATTAGAGAATTGTTAATCAACCCATCGTGATATTCAGGTCAAAACCCAATTAGAAATCTGTGATTGGAATGTATGAAGGAGAAACAATTAATTGCCTAGTCAAACAAAAAAAGGAAGCTGAATGATTTGTCCTTTCCTCTACTCCATAAATTTTTGTAATCATTAATTCTCCAATATTTCTACATTTATAAATTTTTAAAAAATGGTTTGTAATAAAAGTATATTCATCTTCACGTAAATACTTTACTTGTCACTAAGGCTTATTAAAATACCATTGTTCCATCCTTTGTCCTGAATTTTATTGTTTTCTTCCCCTAAAATAAATTATGTATGAAGTTTTAGGGAGGTTTTGAGGTTCAATCAGTTTTAGTGAAAGAGTAGTACTTTGCAAATAGTTAAATTAGAATTCTGCCTGTAATTTATCCCTTTGAAACATTTCTGCATCAGAGAGATCTGAGAAATAAATGAGCAGCCGTGTTCACTAGTTTTACAAAATACACGGTTAGGACACCAAGGGAAAAAAAGTTTGCCTGGAGTTTTCTTAAAAGAACCATGATAGGATTGTGGAAAACAAAGGAAATATAATATTAGTTTATTAATCATTAATATAGAAGAGTTAGAAACTCAAGTAAATGCTATTTGATGTGAAGGGAAAGGGGAGGGAACTGTGACTTTTGAATTTAAGTAGGAAGAGGTTTTAAAAATAATATTTTCACAAAGCTATTTTAAGAAGGTATTAAACCTTTTAGTTACTTGGTCTGGGAGCCTAACTTGGACCAGCCATTCCTCTTTTCTTATATTTCTATAAACTTGTAGAATGTGGATGAGGTTTTATCCTGCAAAATGCTCGTGTCTACAGTGTCCTTTCCATATTTTTCAGAGTATGACAGTTCTTGTTGGCTATTAGGATCTGGCATCAACTTGCTTCATAATTAATACCGGCTTTTGTATTTGTTTATTTGAAGGGTGATATCACAAGGGAGTTATGTTACTTTTCTTATTTGCTTTTCTTCCCTTTGTTTTATTTTGGGGGAGATTTGTTTTCATTTTCCTTAAGAATGGTATGGCTGCCATCTTGACCATGAGGAAATCCTGTCCCTTAATGTGGTACAATGTCAATTTCACTTGCAAATATTTTATAAGCAATTAGTTCATATGTGTTTTGCCTCCTTCAAAGTTATGACTTTGGGAAGTTGTTTAAATTGAAACTAATTTTCATTCTTAAATATTGCTGTTATATTTTTAGCATTTGTGTCAAATCTTAAGGAAAAAATACTTTGAATAATTGTAATCATTGACAAACATTTGTAATTTGTATATAAATATCATTTTCTGAATCTTCCAAAGTTTCAGTGACCATATCTGGCTATGTGGAAAATTTATCTGGATAACAATAGTTTGAGTGAGACCACAAACATCATAAGATTTGGTAAAAAGAGAAATTGGAGAATGTTTTTGTCCTTTGAAAATAAAGTAATATTAGAAGAAATGTAAAGCTGTCTTTTCTATTTTACCCTACTCTTCCCCAAGACCAACTCAGTTACTCTCAGTGATCGTGCCCTGGAGAAGGGCAACATATTCAGGCTGCTCATTATCTACTATTGGCACCTACAATTCTGTTTAAAATGACTTGCCTTAGAGAAATAATAATTTTTATTCAGGAAGAAGACTTTTGTTTAACGTACGGCCTGTATTCTAGTCTTCCTAAGAGAACGGAAAAAGAAAAAAAAATTTAAATATCAGATATAAAAATAAGAACAGACTTTTTTTCTCCTTCTCTTTCTAATAGAGAGATTGATAATAAGGCAGGAGATCTTCAATGCCAGTCCACCCTCGTAGAGCCTCAAATTGTGTACAGTTTGAGATTGTGTAAAATTATTTAAATTAATTGAATTAGCCATTTCAACTGACAAATGCAATTGTATATATATTGCATGCATTATGTTTTCAAATATGTATACATTGTGGAATGGCTAAATTGAGCTGAGTAACATGCATTACATCACATACTTACTATTTTTTTGTGGTGACAACGCTTAAAATGTACTCTTTTGGCAATTTTCGTGAATGCAGTTGACCCTTGAACAACATGGTTTGAATTCTGCAGGCATTTCTTATACACACATTTTTTTCCATCTCTGTTTTCCCTGAGACATTAAGACCAACACCTCCTCCTCTTCTTCCTCTTCAGCATGAAGATAATGAGGATGCAAATCTTTATGATAAACCACTTCTACTTAATGAATAGTCATTATTTTCCTTATGATTTATTAATAACATTTTCTTTTCTCTGGCTTACTTTATTGTAAGAATACTGTATATAATACATCTAACATATAAAATACGTGTTCATCAACCATTTATGTTATTGGTAAGGCTTCTTGTCAACAGTCGGCTATTAGTAGTTAAGTTTGGAGAAAGTCAAAAATTACATTTGGATTTTCAGCTGCAAGGAAGGCTAGCATCGCCAACTCTTACATTGTTCCAGGGTCAGCTGTACATTGTTACTAATGTAATTGTGGGCAGTCCTTTCCAAGAGCTGTGAAGCTTTACTTATCTAAAAGCACTTAGCCATGGATTTGACCAACTGAGCTTAGAATATAAACTTCTTCCTCCACCCATTGCCCTTGTCTCGGAGTACTTTATTGTCTACGAAACACTATCCTACAATGGTTGGCAATTCTAAGACACAGTTCTAGTCATATTAGTTTAAAATCTTAAATTGTCCACCTTTGTCTATAGAGACTTTTTAAACTTAAATGCATGCAAGGGGAAAACTTGTAATATAAATGCATTACTTTGACCCAGATATAATAGGGAGTGGAAGAACTGTCCAATATAAAGAAAGAATGCTCCAATTAATATTCAAATTCATATTAAAGTAGAAAAGCACTCACCTATCCCTGGGTGTACATGTTTGCATGTGCTGAATCTGAGTTGAGTTCCTCCCCTCCATCTGTGAAGAGATTGTATAGCGTTATCCATTCATCGTTTGTTATACATGATCGTCATGATTGTCATAACTGAGCTCTGTGCACCCTGCCTAGACTATTTCTTTCCATTATTTTCTGTGCTTCAACCATAATGTATAGGTAGCAACTGTGCTATTCTATATATATATATATTACCTTACTTATGCCTTTGTGAATTTGCTTCTGAATTCTCTTTGTCATGAATATCCTTTCTCACCTCGTCTGTTTTTCCTATCTGGAAAAACTGCTAGTTTCATTTAATTGGCAGAGTCTCCTATATGCAATTTTCCCCAATTCTCGCACCCCAGCCCTCAAAATGATAGCTATTTACTCCTCTCTGCAGGGGATTCTGTGCATAAATCTGTGTTATCATACTACCTTCTAGCTTATCATTTGTATTTGAATATTGGTACCTTCCAGCATCTTGGGTATGAAGGAACATGCCAAATCTTCGAAACCCTAGGAACAATAACAATGCTTAGAATATAGTTGGTATTTAATAAGTGTATCAGGAAATGGGAATAAAGGAAAAAAAGAAGACAGAATGAGAGGGAATTGGTTGGGGAATACATACGTGCTACCACTTAATACCTTAGATAAGTTATTACTTCCTTTATTTTTCAGATTTTTGAAGGAAAAATAATGCCTGTCTGTCAGGTTTGTTTTAAGATTCAAAAGAAAGGTAAAAGGAAAATACTGGAAATGGCCAGATATTTTGCTTCACTAGATAAAACTTTAACTAACCTTCATTTACTATTTAATGTGTAAGCAAAAAACAGAGTGCTTTGTGATGAAGCCAGTTAATGTAATGGGCCTAAACTAGTGCCAATAATGAGTTTTATGCCCCTTCTGTCTTGACCAGCTTTCATGCATGAAAACCTGTGAGGCACAAGCAGCTAATCTTAAAATGTATTTTATTGATGCTTTTAAGAAAGAAAAACATAAGATTCATACTAGTTAAAATATATCAAGACCTGAGTGGTATTAACATTGAAGTTCAACGTAAAAATAGCCTTAACATTTCCCTAGGTAAAGTTGAACTTTGTGTTCAAAAATTTTAAGAAAGATTTCTATTGAACTTTGACCAAACTATAATAAATACTAGGTAAAGTAAACATTTTCTGGATTCGTCATTGTTACGGATATTTGATTATCTAGAGAACAACTATTTTGTGAATGGAAATAAATAGGAATATTTTATTTTATCCTAGTAGAGTTAATCTAGAGAGTTCATTGATTGCTTTAGAACCGTTTCACCAGAAAATGTCACTTAATTTATCATATATTTCAAAATTTTTCTAATGAAATACCGACAATGTTTATAAATGTTCTAATTTCAGCTAAAAGGAACATCAAGGAAATGCACTCCAGTTAGCTTTTAAAACATCTTGATGAAAATTCCGAGGTGCCATGTAGTACCTCATGGTCTCGCAAAAAGAAAGTGTCACACTGAGGCAGCTTTATGCATACTTCACTTTTACAAATCTAGAAACAGCATTCAGCATTTCTGAAAGGAAAGATTAAGATTACTCTCTGCATTAGTCTGTTTGCATACTGCTATAAAGAACTGCCTGAGACTGGGTAATTTTTAAAGGAAAGGAGTTTAATTGACTCACACTTCAGTATGGCTGGGGAAGCCTCAGGAAACTTACAATCATGATGGAAGGTGAAGGGGAAGCAGGCACCTTCTTGACAGCATGGCAGGAAGGAGAAGTGACAAGTGAAGGAGGAGCCCCTTATAAAACCATGAGATTTCCTGAGAACTCATTTACTATCACCCCCATGATTCAGTTACCTCCACCTGGTCTCTCCTTTGATACATGAGGATTATGTGGATTACAATTCAAGATGAGAACTGGGTGGGAACACAAAGACTAACCATATCAATCACAATACATTTTTTGTTTAGGTAGATGTATCCGCTGAGTGATTATCTACAGTATGTCCTAAGGAGTACATTATAACCATGAAAGTTCCTTGGCAGTTCAGGTATATAAGGAGGCATGAAGATATCTAAAATAATTTTATGACCATGATAAAATCACATATGATTCTGAAGCAGTAACTATGGTATGGCACATATGTTAAAATCTTAAAAACCTGGCATACTTAAAATATAGTTATAACCAATGAATAGAGTATAACTAAGATACTCAATTGCAGCAGACTTATCTAAGTAAGTGGTACAAAGGAAAAGAGGACTTTCACTTCCATGGACATAGGCTGTAATCCCAAGACTGAATAACTCTTTGAGACTCAGGCATCTCCCATACTTATTCTCTCTCACTTGGTCTGAAAATGGCTGCTGAGATTCCACCTGACAGCCAACGTCTTTATCATCACCATCTCAGAAATTGGTCCTCAAGAATGAAAGATAATTCACGTTTAAATTCCAGTAACAGAATTTATTCAAAGTATTTTCTTTGGTGAAAATTCACCTTCAAAAATCTATAGTTTTGTTCTCAAATGTCTGTAAAACGGAATATGTTAGTAGTCCTTAAGATATTTTTTTTTTCATATTTATCAGCCTACTTGCCCTTCCCTTTGCAAGTGACTCTTTAATGCTCAGGACTATGTTCTAGTTATAGGATTTATTCCAAACACTTATGTAATTAATTTTGAGGCAAAAATTTTAATTGTTATTAAAATACTAAAAATATTCTCTCTTCTCTTTTAAAAACATTTCTTTCTCACTCAGGCAATCAAACTAAGAAAGCACTTCTAGTACAGGAAGACATGGTTTTGGTGAATATTTTATAGCAGTATATAAAACAGGAGCTCCTGGTATTTTTACTGCCATAAGACTCAAAATATTTTAGAGCTTAAGTTTTGCAAAAGTTTCAAACAATCAACCATCAAAATTGCATGGTAGGCTTATTTGCATTGCGTACCAGGGAGAATATTTTTAGCTCAGAGCTATTTTAGACATGACTGGGTAAAAATGAAGTCTTACTACCCCAAGAGTATGCATACATTTCTACAATAAATAATGAAGAATGAAAAAGGTATGAAAAATATTACTGCATTTGGAATTAGGACTTTTCTCCAAGTTCTTTGAAGGGAGGTTAATGTGTAAAAGGGCATCCCTATTCATGGCAGTCTGAATGCTGATAAATAATACATAATGCTAGCAATTATGACCTAATTTCAATATTTATTGAAAACTGCCATTTCAGAGCAATCAAAGCACATCACAAATTGTACTGTTATCTACATTTGCATAAGTTTTCCGTAAATACTGAATTTCAGTAATTAGTATAATTTATTATTAAATTCTTGGAGTCTTGAATCTATATGGAAAATAAATCTTACACTATTTTCTTTTGTGTCTATTATATTCTTTATATATTTGATATAAATAAAGGAATCAGTTATTCAATGAGGCCAGTAAAACGTATTTTATAGAGATGGCTATTTCTGAGAAAAACTATAAAGTCACAAAACTTGCTTTTGATGTCACATTTCTACAGTCCGTATTATTTCTTGGCAATTTTTGCATCAAAGGCAAACATACACAACTTACTATGGAATTTCAGGACCCTTGTGTGCTCAGATTTCACTATGGAGACAAAATGTGCATTCATTCTCCCAACAGAACTCAACTTTCTCATCAGTGAAGAAACAATATTGCCTGTTCTGGGCCAGACATTATGATGGGAACATGGTGTATATTACTAAAATGATAATCACTTAAATAAGATGTTTGTAACATTCTTTGCCCTATAATAGTTCATAGTTTAGTGAAAAAGATGGACATGTAATTAATGCATACTATCATAAAAATCATATAACAACATTTATTTTTCAGGAACCCTTTTAAACAATTTACATGTATTAATCCTTATAACACTCCTAGTAGGCACTGTTAATATCCACGTTTTATAAATGAAGAAATTATCATGCAAAGCCATTAAGTGCAAATGGGTTATTTTCAAGGAAGAGGACATCTAGCTTTACCTAAGTGATTCAGACATTGATTAAGAAAGGCTTTATAGAAGCAATAAGCCTGAATAAAACTTCCAAAATGATTAGGTTTGGCATGATGAGGAAAAAATAATCAGAGAGAGGAACTGTGTTCTCTATGTATGTGGTATGAAAAACAAAGCAAGATATCATCTCTAAATTAAAATATGTATATATATTAGCAGTCATGGTGGTGCATGCCTATAAAATCAGCTACCCAGAAGGCTGAGGCAGGAGGATCACTTGAGCACAGGAGGTCAAGGCTGTAGTGAGCTAGGATGGTCCCACTGCACTCCTACCTGGGTAAATGAGTGAGACCTTGTCTCTAAAAAAATTATTTTAAAATAAAAAACTAAAACAACAAAAGCAAACAACAACAACAAAACTGAAAAAGTCACACACATGTGAGAATATATGCCAGATTTGGAAAGTACCAAATTCAGTATGCCTAGAATTTAAGACTAAATGGGAAGGGAAGGACTGAAGCCAGAGTATTATCAGCTTATGAAGTGTTCTCTATGATCCGCTAAGTTGCTTGATTTTGTGCAGGAATCTTTAAGATACTCAGCAAAAGAATGAATCTCCACCCTATCAACTCTAACTCATCAAATATAATTTATTATTGTCCCTTTTTTTTCCTCTGCCTCTCCTTGTCTGTCTAATACCATTAAAAATCATTGGATGTAAATGAATATTCACTTATATTATTTTTCAAAAATATTTAAAGTTCATTATGGTATATTTGAAGATCACATAGCCTTTAAGTTTTTAAGACAGATGTTTCTAGATTTATAATGTGGTTATGTCCCAATTAATCCATTGGAAATCAAAAATATCCTAAGCTGAAATGCATTTAATACCCTGAAAAACCTATTGTAAAACTGAGAAATTGTAAGTTGAGCCATTTTAAGTCCAGATACTCCTCCACTGAGGATGGAATTATGTCCTGATAAATCCATCATAAAAGTCAGAACTCTAATTCAAACCAGGGTAAGTTGGAGATCTTCTGTATTGACATTTCAGGTCACTTGTCAGAATTGTGAGTCGATTTGGGACAGAGAATCCATCTTCTTATTCCTGTGAATAATTGCGAATGGTTGGTTCCAAGAAACCTGGGAGAGTAGCAAATTAGGGGCCTTTGGATTCAATGTCCAGCTCTGTCTCTCACTTGTTGCGAGTAATTTCATTTCTCTTAGCTTCCCTAGTTATCCATTTTCTCCAACAATGAAATGGGTAGGAAGAGAGATACTGAGAAGCAAGGTTATTTCAAATACCTTTTCAAATTCTTACATCTTCATTCTATGATACTAATCTTGACCTATTCAAAAAGCAATATTTAATTGCAGAGCTATATTTCTCTAGAAACACCTTTTACAAAATAGTTTTAAATCTCCAGAAGGGCAACATATTGATGTGAGCAGTTAAAACTTTTGTATAACTTCCAAACATTTAACAGGAGATATTTCCTTAAATATAGAAAGGAAAATGACAAAACAGTAATGCTTTTCTCCTTAAAAGGGTCATATAATTAAATCTGTAAGAATAGTGTTATGCATATGATTACCTCCATTTCACATTTAAGGAAGCAGAGTCACATAATTGAAATGACTTTTCAAACATCACATATTTCAGCAGTGGTGGAGCCAGACGCTAAGCCTCTGTTTTCCAATTCCAAGTCCACTGCTTACTTTACTACAACAGTTGTTCTTATGTTGACAATTAAGGCGTAGTGTTATAGACAATTTCACAGGCAATAGGAATATTTTATTTCAAATAGTGCTAGAAAGATAATAGACATAAAATCAAATGTGTTAGTCACTTGAGCCATAAAAAGAGAAGCTTGCATTTCCAGCAGTGTGTGAAGGTGGAAAATACAGCCCTGTCAATGTGTCTGCATTTCTATAGAACACGTGGTTTAGCAGGATCTTTGGGAGGGAAACCCACAGTGACCACAGAAGGAGTTTGGAATATTCCTGTTTATTGGAATTTATAACAAAAGCTGATCTTTCATTTGCATTAAGAAGCTATGTAGCCTTAAGTGTGTTAAAAAACACTGCAAAGGCAATAAAATAGGCTTCTTATGATCTTAAATGTGCTAATTAATGTTTAAGTCTCCAAGAATGGGCACAAAGGCTATGAGCAGCACAGCCTTTCCCAAACTTTTTTTGACCGGTAAAGCTTCCCCTACCAATAACACCTACACCCAAAAAGCATGTGAAGCAAATGAAAGGCTGATAAAAATAAGGATTTATGTTTTCTCCAGTATAATAGAATAATCTAAAGGGATAGTGAGATAAAATTTAAGTTTTGTAAGGAAAACTTAATAGGTTGATACCTACAGGGCATTTTAATATAAAAATTTATGTTTGTCCTTCCACTATAGAAATACATAAGGAGTTTTCAATATTTTAGTCTTTTGCCAATGCATAGTAATCAGAAGTGGCATCTTGAAATCAAATATGCTTATTTAATAAGACTATAGCATATCTTGGAGATATGTAATAAAATGTAAAAAGTCTGGATGTGTAGAGAAGTTATGGGGGACATAACTGGTAACTGTGAAACGGATTGTACAGCAATTTATGAAGATGACAAAATACTTTTGGTATCCAAATATTGAATAAAATTAGCAAGGAAGTATTACATAACATTGTTCTTCCTATTTTACTATAATATATTTTAGGAACTGTGTTTTTGTACTACCACAATCTGGATACATCCAACTGCTGATAATATTGGAGATATTTAGACAAGGATTACAACATTTTATTGCTCAAATGTTCAGCTTTAAAGATGGGTATTTTATGGGAAACGATGTAAAAGGAAAATGCTATAACATAGGATTATCTCTTGTGAAACTATGTATCAAATAACACAACTTCAAAATGCATGAAACAGGAACTGCATTAACTGTAGAAACTACAAACAAGAAAAGATAGACCCAAAACGATACCAAAGACATTCTTCCCTCTCTAAGGCCGTGAAAGATAAAATACACAAAATATTCATACAGATAAGGAAAATGTCAATAAGATATTGAATATAACACATACACCTAAATATATATACTGATATGTTTCATTATATTAAAAAGAGGCCCTTATTTCAAATGTTATGGGATATTTAAATAAATCAGACAGTAAATTTGAAAATAGACACATGTAATGCTGTTGGGCTTAGAAAATCATACTCAGTGCATGGTGATTTGGCTTGCTGAATACTTTGCCCTGAAGGACTTTGGAACATCTCTAAAGCAGCCTCAGAACCAAGTTACTCCTTCCTCAAAGATCCTATCAGAGGTCATCTGCTGTGACTTCTTCTACTGATCTCCTCACATCAAATATTGCCACCTAGAAATCACGCTCCATATAGAAAACACTGATGGCATAATAAACAGCAATCAACAATCCAGCAGTTTCTTTATCTCTTCTTTTCATTCAAATCTCCTTTTATTCATCAAAACACTCACATTTTACTATAGATTTCTATTCTACTAGATATCAGTTTAATCTTTTCTCCCTTCTGCTATTTTCCAGGGTTTTTATTCCTTACATGAGCTCACTACTTTTTTAACCAACATGCTTCTAGTTCCATTTGTAACTCAATTTCTTACCCAAGTCTCTTAACTGCCACTCTATTTCCGACCTTGTGTGATTCTCACAAAAGATTCACTTCCCTTGATATGTATTTATTATTTTTTTCTCTTTCTAGGTGTCAGGCATATTTTATTTGCTATTGCACTAATATTAATGATAATAGAAAAATTTTACTCTAAGTATTATTTCAGGGAACTTTTATAAATTACAATGACTGGTAGTAACATAACGATTAGAATTACTACACTTTTCAAGGATTTACAAAATTTGTACTCATACTATAGGAGTTACATACTTACAGGATTTTAAATTGAAAAGGCACCACCCTCATTTTTGGCAATAGCTAAAGGAAATAACATCTAATACTTCAGTTATGTGCAGCTCTTAAGTACTCTTCCCATGGTAATTGCCATTGTGAAATTAATAAAAATTTGCCGTGCAAATGGTGTACCAGTGAAATTAAGAATAGTAGCTAGACTTTGCAACCTTTTTTTCCCCTCTTGATTTTTACTAAGTAACGTCTAAAAAATAAGACAAATGTTCTTGGAAATCTTAATTACATAGTTATTTGCACAAATGACTCTAAGATTTTATTGACATATGTCTTTCAAGCCAAAGTAACATAGTATCCTTCTCCTACAGTTGATTGTCATAAATAACCTGATCATTGACAGTCTGATATATTATGAAAAGGAAAAGCAGAAAAAAATAGTATTTACGTCAATTTGACTTCTGCCCCCCAAATGCTTAACTTTAGTCATGCTTTATGATCTGAGTAACTAGAGAAGATTGAAAAGTAAATAGCTAGCTCCTCCTAATACTAATGATGGGGGAAATGTAATTAGATACACCAGTGATTAAAAACACAGTAGGATACACTTAGGATGGCATGGGTAAGGAGGGTATACCAGTGATTAAAAGCAGGGCATTTTAATTCTTTTCTCACTTTTATTCTAAAGATTTTCATAAGAAATGTTTGCTGATTTCAACTTCCATATTAATAGAGATGTTGCTGACAAGTTGAATGACTCCAAATAAGGTTGTAAGAAAATATTTAAAAAGTCTAAAAACAGAGCACTGTGACTAAATGAAGTTTAGTATTCACAGCCTGATGATTAGATTGACCGCTAACATGACATAACCATAGCAAATCATGTGAAATAAGGATGGAAGATACTAGGCGATGTGTATGTTACTATTATCAATCTTTTATCACAATAATAGGAGTCTCACTATCTATTAATGGTATTAAGATACGGAAGTAAAACAAAGAATTTATTACATTTACATTTCTATGTTGACTCACATATTTAGTAACCAAAAATAAATTTAGTCACATCTATATTAAAAAGTAGTTTGCTAAATCACACTGTCACTTTATAGCAGCAAATGCAAACGCAATTGCAGAATAATGATCATTCCTTTTCTCAAAACTAAATCACTCACTTCGAATTTAAATAATAAAGAAAATACTTCAGGGGCTTCTTGTCAAGCAGTTGTGTTTTACCACATCAATAAACACATTATCATTTACGCATGAAGATAATTTTCTGAGAACTAGGAGTCAAGATTACTTCTAACAAATTCATAATCACTACTAATGTGTTTTATTTATTTTTAAAGTGGAATATTTAATTTTTATGTCATATTGCACTTCGTAGCCTTGATAACTGCATTTTTATTCTGAATGGCTTCATGCTGCATACACAAAAATGCATTTATTATTTAAAATAGAACAGCAAATTTTAAAATAACATTTGTTGTGTAAGCAATTTTATGAAATAACTCGCCAATTTATTTTTTAAGTTAACACATTCTTTGGAAAGATAGCATATACTTCTTTAAAATCAACTAATTTAATTTAATTCATTTAAATTCCAGTAACCTGCATATTCTAAACACCGAAGAGTACAAAGACGATGGCAATAAGATTCTTTTCTTAAATAATTTTAGTTTGACAGTATAGATCAACCATATATACAACGTTCTAAAGTGAAAGATAAAATGACTGCTGATAATGGAGATGATTGTGAGACATCAGATGAGATGTTAGAGAGATCTTAGACAAATAACTGATTGATCAATCATTTGAAGTATGACAAGGGTTGGCTGGTAATTAGAAAAGTATATTTAAAACGAAGACAACAAAAAGTAGATTTTTTTTTTATTTCTAGGAAAAGAAGAATTGTAGCAAAATGAAAAGGAAATAATACACTAACTGAAACAAATCATATTTGCTAGTCAAGATTATGCTACAACTTACTTACTGAATCACTTAAATACTGTTTAACCATGTCACCAGTCTACAATCAGAGGACAGTAAATAATGCTAAAATAAATCAATACGTCATACCAATCAGTTTTATTTAGAAAGATGGTAATAAAGACCAGAAAAATAGCTATCACAGTTAGTATATCCTTGGGAGAATAATGGCTTAGAGGATGAACAGTGATCACCTTTTATTATGAATCTTTCATACCACTTGATTTTTTATTTTTAAAACCCATGTATAATTTTACTAAAATATATAACAAAGAGAATAATTGAAGAAATAAGTGGGAAAAAGGAAAAGATTACAGAACTAGAAACTTAAGAAAAACATTTTAGAAAAATATACAAAGATAGAGTAAAGAAAATTAAAGAGGCAAAACCCAAATATTTAGAGGATCAATCCAGGTTGTTCATCATTTGATAAAGGGAGTTCCACAATTATCAAATAAAATGAGCTGGCCTGAAACGAACCATCTTTGGTAACACACATCAACATTCTCCAGGCAGGAGATCTTCAGGAATTCCACCAGGTTTTTTTGTTTCTTGTTTTGCATTTTGTAATATAAAGTCACTGGTGATACTCATATAGAAGTAATTCCAAAAGTGACTTAAAGATTAAAATATTAAAATACTTAAATCAAAATAGTTTCAAAATATAAAACTAGGAATACTACCAAAAGCGACTATTTCAAGATTGCTTGAGCCCAGGAGTTCAAGACTGCAGTGGAGCTCCATGCCTGGTTCTTACTAATCCATATTAGTATGTCAACTACCTCTTAAAAAAAATCCTCATCAGAGTCTTACCAAATTTAATGAAACATTATACTCTTACCTAACCTGAAAGTAGATGATGAGTGAAGGCTGGAAGAACCAGTGTTATAACTGTAAAAGTACTTGGCAGAAGTGGGTTAGCACCTCAGTGAGAATGTGGCAAAAGAGAGAAAATAATGAGGTCTGAGGGAAGAAGAAAGGAATGAAATGTTCAGGCAGGAAAATGAGGAGAAATGTTTTTTCCTCTGAGATAACAGAAAAGTTAAAAGTTACGTGGTCCCAGCTACTCAGGAGGTGGAAGTAGGAGAATGACTTGAGCCTGGAAGGCAGAAGTTGCAGTGAGCTGAGATTGCGCCTGGGCAACAGAGTGAGACTCTGTTTCAAAACAAACAGCAGCAAGGAAAAAAAAAAAAAAACAGTTACATGAAGGGGCACAGAAGAAATGTTTAGGTAAAGAGCAAGACTGCAGAAAGACTCAATGTTGTCAGTAAAAGAGTGGTGTGTTTGCAGGGCTCATCTGCTCAGAGTAAGAAGGGAGTGTAATGAAGACTTGGGGAAGTTAAATATTTTTGGAACACATGCTGCAAAGAGCTACGTAGGAAGTCAGCTAGAGGTGAATGAAGAAATTGCTAAACAGCTGTGAGGGCTGTAGATGTCTCTCAGCCTGCAATATCACCACTTCCAAACACCTACACATGCTTCACAACCTTCTCTCATATGATGTGTTCTAAAATCAAAAGTGACTTTTAGATAACAAGTAATTCCTACATTTATAAATGAGAGAAGAGAGGTCGTTTTATTATTAACAATTCTTGAATCAAAGTTTCTTTTATCTGTGAGTTACATTAGTGGATTTTTATGGCAAATCTCCAAGTTGTTTTTCTTCAGTAAGCAGCAAGCTGTATTTTTAGATGTGAGATAAAAGTATTGCTGAAATGAACATTATAAGAAATGTCACATAAGTAAACATATAAAAATAGTTTCCAAATTAAAAACAAAACTGAGTGACATAGATGCTTCTGAACGCAAATTTTTCAGGAATGCAAATATTCTTAGTCATTTTCATTAGAACGTCTATTGATAATGTTCAAATTTAAATCTAGTGAAAAAGGTCCTTGAAGCTAGGCAAACGCTCTAATGGAAACTTTTCCAAATGTTTATTTCTGCCATGTCCATTCACACATTTTTCAGTATGATGCACATATAAAACTGAATATTCTGAGATTTTTCCCTTCTTGCCAGTTATCTAACCACAGATTTATGAATGAGGGCAGAAGATGAGACAGTTCTCCCACAACAGTAACAGTAGCCAGAATACCAGCACTTTTTGCATTGATTCTCCAAGCCCCACTTTAACACAAGTCAGTATGAAGATGGTCAGATGGCACGTGCTGACACAATGAGTTTAATTACAGGAAGGAAACCCTAAGCTTACGGAACCCACAACTTTTATAACAGGAGGTACACCTGCTGCTTCTCTACAGGGAGACACTATCACAATCTTTAAGGCTCTGAGCCAACTTGGTCTTTGTTCCAGAGAAAAACACTCCTTTCCAGGGCTTACTGTACAAATATCCTTGATGAGAGAGTCCAAAGGACAGTCAGCGTCCCTACTTGTAAGATATGCAGAACTGCAAGGAACACGTGAATCATTGTCTTACAGTAGCATGTGCTTATATTTAACATAAATTTAGAGTCACAATCCCCAGCATTTAAATCCCTGGACTTTCTATCTAATCCAGAGCTTGCCTTTTATTATTGCAGTTTTATATCCAGAAAATATTAACCTTCTGATATGAAGCTTCTATTTCTGAGATTCTGTGTCAGTGTGATTTTGACGATACAGTGTTGTCCATTGTGAATTTACATTAATTTGGGTATATAATCTCTGGCATTATCTTGAATAGAAGTTTACTAATACAAGGTATTTAAAATGTTCAGTGATAGGAATTCACACATTAAATTCGTTTCTTTGATTTTCACTAACGCAGATTATATAGTGATATGTCCAGAAAAAGAATGCATAATGCTGTAAAATTTATATCAGTTGGGATATATGATTATTTTGGTCACTTAAAAAAATGTTGCAGAGGACCACGGGGAGATCATTATTGACTCTATAACATTTGAGTTGAAAACTGATTAATGATGAAATACTTTTAGGAAATGGGTAGAATAATAAGTTGTATATTTTGATGCATAGTGTGAACTCAAGAGAAGAAAGATGATACAGGTCAAAGATAGCAACTTTGGGCTATCTGTGGGGATTTCAGTGAGAAAGAACATGTACATTTGTCCTGGTGCAATTTGATGCTGAGCCTTCTGCCTACTTCCCCTACTCAGCTAACCAAGACCTTACAGGATTGGGAGGATTTTCACAGTGAACATAGTTCAGCTGCTCCCAGCTTTAAGAAGAAAAGCTCCACTTCCTTCAGCAGTCTTTTCCTTGAAGTAATTGCTACTTACCTTTTTTCATCCTAGGAGTGATTAAAACCCAAAAGTCAAAATTAAGTGTAAGCATAGGGCACAGTGTCTAAACTTTTGGCCCAGGGACAGAGGCATCCTTGAGACTCATAGGTGATGTCACCAAGAATCCTAGGGTGAAATGGCCACACAAGTGAAAGCCTTAATAATAAAAAGTGTCTCCTTGTTCATTGTGTCCTCACTATGTAACTTTTTCAGGAGCCCATGGCAGCCATAGGAACCAGATTGAGGGTTTTTGAGACCCAAGGCCCTGCTAATACCCTTCTATCTCATTGCAGTGAAAATGTTTTCTGCTTTAATAATAGCCACACAAATTCAATCAATTGAAGTAAATTTTTTATTTCAAATTGTACTTTACAATTATATAATAGTCGTTTTTTTCTACAATTAGAATATTCAGATTGTATAGTAGTACTTCTGATGAAGCTAACAAGAAGTTAAAGAGGACAAATGCAGACCTATAATCTCCTGGAAGGAAAATATTATTAATTTCATTGAAAACATCAGCTTTGAAGGGGAATTCTTATTCCTCAGGATCCCGGCAAAGCAATCAAGGAATGACATGGCTCTCATGTTTCCAGAGACTTGTGCTGTGGGAGGTTCTTGAGTTGGCAGCATGGAATTTTAAGGGGATAGAGGCAAATTAACACAGTTTAAAGGTGAGAGGACAAGAGGACACTCATTTTCTATGAGGGAGTTTTAAATAAGGCGGAGAAAATATGAGCAGTAGCCATGTGGGATGAACTTTAGGCATAGAACGAGATGTCTAAAGAGGATTGTAAGCAGGTGCACTGGATGCTGTGTTCTGGAGGCCTCGTTGCTGCTTTTTCAAGAGATCTTTAGTAAAGGTCTATCTACATTTCCACTCTCTTTACAGCCTCATGTACTTTTGCAAGGGATGCTAATTTAATGCCGGGTTGGATTCAAGGTGGCCCAGCTTAGATGAGACCTTAGAAGTTCTGCCATATAATTATACTAATATACATGTATAATTATAATCATGTTTGGAAAGAAGATAGAAGTAAAACTCTCATAACATTTGACAATTATTTCAATGAATAGAATACTAATGGGTAGTTGAAAGCTTAGACTTACTGTTAGCTTTATAGAATTTTTAGTATACAATGAAATATACGTAACGGTTTGTACATTGTCACTTTTCATTATTTCATATTTTGCCTTCCATAACATGATCAAATAATATGTTTTCCTCTTATGGAAGTAAAAAAAATTGTCATTGATTGCATGAAGCAAAGAATCCCAATCATAATAAATATTATTAAAAATTTCTAACTTCCTAAAACATCATTCTCTCAATCTCAGTTGGGCCTTAATTTTTCTTCTTACTAAGTCACAAGGAGTAGAGGTAAAATTTAGAAACTAAGTATTTCATGCCATAGAGCCAAACACGTAGTCCTTTTAGAAGAATTATCTTGTCAGATGATTTCCCTTCTAACAGATTGATTCCAGAAAGCAGGTTTCACCTTTAGCAATTTGAGGGACAAGAAATACTTCATTTTCCCAATGAAGATAGCATGGCGTTATCTGTCATTCCTGCAGTGGCATAATGACTCACTCAGCGTGGCAGCTATGGATTATAGAACCATGCTACAACTCGGATTTCTTTATTGGTTGCATTTTACACAGCTTTTCATCATCAAGTTTCATCCCTTAGCCACCGAGCTTTTGGGGTAATCAGTGGTCAGGCAGAATCACATACATGCAGAGTCGCTTTATTATAATGTATTAAACGACTTCAGAACTTGTGAAATATGCACTAATATCTACTGTTGCTGTACTACAACATATTTACTGTAATTCATAAGATGAAATATGGTATTTCCACAGGCATTAGCAATAAAACCTCCATGAGCCATCCATGATAGACATATTTATTGATTTGAAATTATATGAAAGATTTCTCTTTTGTTTACAACCTTAACAAATCATACTAAATTCAAGAAGCAGTTGCAAAGTAATAATTAGGAGTGATGTACTACGATTTGGCTTTATTCTACATTTTATACTGAAACGAACATAAAAATATATGTTCTCCTATCTTTCTATCTCTATCAGTATATATTTCCCCTCCTACAGCCTGTCCAAAGTGTTCAGATTTCCTGAAACAGACACAAACAAATAAATTGTAGCCAATGGCGTCTGTTTTCTTCCTGGATGGTGTATTTTTCTTTTTACTGCTCTCTAATATGGCATTGGTGTGGCAGACTGAAATACCTAGGCTGAAGGTGTTGAATACTTTTCTTGTTTGACTGTATTTTAAACTGTAAGCAGTATATTCCTGGTCTCAGCCTGAAATTCCTTCCACCCACCCAACAATAAAAGTAAGCGCTACGTAAAGGAAATCCAACCACAAGAATTAGAAAAGAGAGAGACAGAGGCTGCAGCCAGACTTCCTTTACCACCTAATGGTCAAAAAGAAACTGTTTATCAGGTCTTTTAAAATCTGTTCTTGAGAATCAATCCTATTTTCAAGTTTTATGCTTTATTTTCCCCCTCTAGCTAATGGCTAGAGCCATTAGCTGGGGCGCTTTGGTGGTCAGCAGGGTTGGGGATTCTGACTCTGAGATATTCCCTCTTCCTGGCTCAGCCCTAACTCTCAGGTGTCCAAAACAGGGAGAAGGGACAAGCGAGAAAGCAAAATCTTGATGTGCTCCCTTGGTGGCAACGTGTCCCCAGCATCATTGTGACTAAACTGGTACTACTTAAAATGATGGACATGGATTTTGTCCCCCTTCGTCACTGAAGGCACTTTAGAAGGGAAGCTGAAAAACCCATCTGCTTTCTCCAAGTGTTCAAACCCCCAACTCCTTCTCCAAGTTGAGATTCTCGTTGGCCTGGCTGACATTGGACTATACCCATAGCTTTTGTCATTTTTCTTTTTTTTTCTTTTTTTTTTTTTGTTTTAGAGGGAGTCTCACTCGGTCACCCAGGCTGGAGTGCAGTGGCGCGATCTCAGCTCACTACAACCTCCACCTCGCAGGTTCAAGTGATTCTCCAGTTTCAGCCTCCTGAGTGACTGGGATTACAGGCATGTACCACCATGCCCAGCTAATTTTTTTGTATTTTTAGTAAAGACGGGGTTTCACCATGTTGGTCAGGCTGGTCTCGAACTCCTGACCTCATGATCTGCCTGCCTCAGACTCCCAAAGTGCTCAGATTATAGGCATGAGCCACTGCACCAGGCTGCTTTTGTCATTTTTCTAACTTTCCTACTTCTCTCATGGAACTAGGAGAAGCTCTGAGGATGTCTCTATATCACCAGAAGACTTTGAAGAACTAAGAAGCGGTGGGAAGTATTTCCCATCTTCTTTTCAGTCACATTACACCAGTTTTCTTTCCAGCTTTCTTGTTGTCCACTGTTCCTCTGATCTTCCTCCCATTATAAATCAGAGGCAGGATATCTCCTTGATCACACCCACACCTGCTTCAGTATTGTAACTTTGGAGAATGGCCTTTGCTTCCACAGTGGCCCTAGAATAAATCTATTGGAACAATGAGGAGGACCCAAGGAATGAGATGCAGGTCTCTTCTGAAAGCACGCTGAATTTCTACCAAGATTCCCTTGGAGCTCACTTCACTTAGTTTTGGGAATGGTAACTCAAATCCTCTCCAGTTAAACAAAGGCAACCTATAGTAGCAATAGGTATGTCATTCCCATAATAGAGTAGTCCTGTTGTTAACTTGACTGGAGGAAGAGAAGGGTGTGGCAGGTGTAAGGCAGTTTGCTTCCTCTTTGACACATAGCTGAAGGTATCAGGTCTCCACTGCTAGTGACTACTTGTCATCTCTGTATATAATGTTGGGGGATTATTTCATTTGTGCTTAGCTGTTGCCCTTGTCCCTTATTTGTGTATCTAGCATTTACTTGTCCATTATAAGAAATATTGAAAGAAATATATAAGAAATGGTGATTTAACTTGTATTGTGATACATAAGCCCAGGAAAACAAAACAAAAAGAAGCTTTCTAAGATAGTAAGCAATGCATCGGAATATTTTCAAATACATAATCATGAGTTTCACAAAGATAATGCAAATAATACATTTTGAAGTGCAGAGGATCTTAGTATCTTAAGTCATAAAGTGTGAGCACCTAAAGAAGAGTCAGCAGTGATTCCAGTCTTCTTTCCCAACTTCAAGCTGTTTCTGAGTCATTAGATAAATGACACCTGTGGCAGAAGTGTGGGGAAATAAATGTAGAACTAGAAAATACACAAGTCACGAGTACAAAAAAAAATCAATAGGACTTCCTTCTTGACAAAAATTGACAATATAATGTAGGGGTTAGTGATTTTTCTGTAATTCAGTTGATTCTGATTATCTTCAAACACTTGATGACAGGTTCTAAAGGATGCCTTGAGGAAAAACAACAATAAAAGGGTGTATTTGATAGCAACAGGGGTAAGAGATGTTGACTATTCTAGTGGAGAACCTTCAGAAGATATTCCATTTTTATTTGACATTTGAAGAAAGGAAAACCAAAACGGCAGGAATTGATATACTTAAAGTAGAAAACAGAATATATTTGACTCCTGTAGGATGAGAAGGATTGATTTGATAATAAAATACTGACAATCAGTATTACCATAACACCTAACATTTAGTGAGCAATTATTATAGGCAATGAACTATTCTCCGTCATCGTGAATGATATGAATGTATTCAACCTGAAAGTACAAGGAAGTAACAGATGTGGTAATATTACCAAGGCGGAAAATGAAACAGAAAGAATTGGCAATATAATACAATTGTAAAATAATATACAATTGCAACTTTGTTTTCCTGTCTTTAAAAGACAACGTACACCTACATGAGAAAAGCAAAATGCATACTTTTTATTAGCATATTATTCTACTTTACTAGTTTATTTTTCAGCTGAATTAAAATGGATTTTTGAGTAAAACCTTTTTAATAGTAAAATATATTAATATTTGAAAATTAAGAAAATATTTTCTGATATAAATGAAAAATATAGAAGATAATCAAATGTCTTATAATCAAATCAGAGACACAAGAACATGATAGAAGCCTGATTCCATTATTAGGAACAATTTGAATAATTCAGTCACAACCCATATGCTGGCCCCTGGTGTCTCAATTTGTCCTGGAGAAACTGTTGTAAAACAGTATTATGTCAGTCCTTATATACTTATCCACCTCTAATCTGGAAATACAAGGCTCATGTTTCCTTTTTAGTCCCCTAATTTCTCTTTATGATGCAAATCTAGTTGGTAGTATTAAAGATGTGGCTGATTTTCCTTTACTTATCTGGAATATTCTATTCCAGGTAAGTAATAGTAAAATTGCCATTTCTCCTTGCTAACCAAATGTCATTTTGAACACAAAAGCCACTGGTTTTGGAGTATAAAATATAAACATATAATATGCTATCTTTGAGGTTTTCATAAACTCACATGATCTTTTATGTTTTTCTCTTTATATATAAAATGAAATAATACTTTACATTAAAATTGTTGAGAAAAATGAGAAAATGCTTTTCAAAGTTATTAAAATATAAAACTATGACTTATTCAAAGAAAGAAAATTGTCACTTTTGCTTTGTGCTAAAAAGTAACAGCAGAAGACTGATTTTAAGTATTTTAAGTGTGCAATATCATACTACTTCTCATTTACTCTTTGCATTTTTAGGCAGCCAAGTTTATTTTTTTTCTGAATTCAGTTTAAAATTGGAACAAAATTTAAAAGGTAAGATAATATCAAGACTAACATTGCTAGCTATGTAATAACTGTAAATTTGGGGCACAAATGCATTTGCTTTGAGAAAGAGGAAAAAGTGAAATTCCTAAATATTTTGGCAATATTGAAGATGATATCAGAAGTATAATCTATTCTTCTCTGTATGTCAAAGGAGAGGATAATAAAACTGTAGTTACTAGGTTGGTACAAAAACAAATACAGTATTTGCCATTGCCAAAAACCGCAATTGCTTTTGCACCAATCTAATAATAAAAGTATGGTTTAGTTTCTGTAGAGTTGTGGCAAAGATGAGCAGCCTTAATCTGAACTCCAAAGTGCTCCCAATTTTGATATTTTTTGGGTGCCAATATGATGCCACAAGCACAACATTCTACACCTGACCTCATGCGCTGTATCACAGCTAAAGCACCAGTATACAACACATGGTTTATTCAGCGCTTTCAAGAGAAAATTAAAATTAACATGACGCTACATGTAAATAAATTTTTTGTTTAGGCTTGGGTCCCATCCCCAAGATATCTCATTATGTATATGCAAATATTCCAAAATTAAAAAAAAATCCACCATCTGAAACATTACTGGTCCCAAGCTTTTTGATTAAGAGATATTCAACCTGTCCCTGTTAGGAAACAACTCCCTCTAGATAGACTAAACTGGTTTAACAGAGAGAAAATGTATTATCTGTTGCTGGACTTGAGAAAGGATAAATATTTACACATAAAAGTGAGGGCAAAAGAAGATTACAGAAACATTCTTCTTGAAAGTAAATAAAATTATGCCCTTTTCCCTGTGTAAATCATTGGCCAATTTGAAGGATGAATACAAAGAACCAACGGCTGAATTATAGTTATATATTTGATGATTAAGCTTGGACAGACTTGAAGAGATAAATTGCATAAACATCATTTTGACATTTGATTTTCTAATAACAGAGCATCTTCAAAATATTTTTATTCTTTATAACTCTTAGAATTTTTTTTTTAATCTTGCATGTGACTCCAACTTGCAAGATATTTGTAACATTGCCAATAACTTTTCTATTCTTTTGGAGGAGAAAATATTCTCTCTGTGTGTATGTGTGTGTGTATGTGTGTGTGTGTATACATATATATATTATGTACATAGTTTATATATTACAGTTCTGCCCTATTAATCTATAAATGATGCACTAAGAAAATATGTAATTACTAGGACCATAAACTGTATTTATATCAGATAAAATAGATAATTCTATTACATTTATTTTTCAAATATGTCCCTGTATTAGGCCTTGTCCTCAGGGCTATTAAAAACAATTTACAAAAGAAGGAGGTTCAATTGGACTCCCAGTTCCACTTGGCTGGAGAGGCCTCACAATTACGGTGGAAGTCAATGAAAAGCAAGTTACATTTTACGTGGATGGCAGCAGGCAAAGAGAGCTTGTGCAGACAAACTCCCATTATTTTTTAAACCGTCGGATCTCATCATTTACTACGATGAGATGTGCGGGAATTGTGGAAGTTACAGTTCAAGATGAGATTTGGGTGGAGACACAGCCAAACCATATCATTCTGTTTCCCGAAATTTGCTCTTTGATAAAAAGTTAAGAACCACATTATCTGAGTCAAAAAAAAAAAAAAAAACACATATAAACTGGCATTTTAGCTTAGCTAATTATAAATGTATAGATAAAGAAAAGCTGAGGGTTTTTAAAAAATGATATTTAGTTCTATGCATAGGAAAAAAAGGTATAAAAGTAAAAACCTGTGTTCATTTGAGTATTAAAGGTATAAATGTTAAGTATAAATGTTATATTATCTAAAATTGACTAGTCATTTATATACATTTATTTATATCTTTTTGTATATTAATTTTTCCCAAAACATTACCAAAAGTTTTTGTTTTAACACTTTTTTATTGATTTTTAAAATTTTTCAACTTCTTCAATCCAAATTTATCAATTAGTAATGATGTTGCTTTCTTCTTTTTAAAGTTTTTACCTATTATGTTTTCTGCAATATTAATCAGTACTTTAAAAAGTACTAATGGCTATAATATACACATGTAATTTGTTTCCTTGTTAATGAGGATGCATCAGGTTTCTCACCAGTTAGGACAATGTTTATCTGTCTTCATATAGCTACATATATGTTTTATAGATGTGTGTGTGTGTTCTTTTGTGTACATGGGTTGCATATGTGTTTGTAGTTATTATGTCAAGACATACCACATTCTTACTTTATTAAACTCATTGGGTTGGGATTCACTCAGGGTGGCTGCCAAAATATTAAGGGAAATATAGCGAGGTTATAGATTATCATCTTAAACCTTTTAGAAGGCTGAAAGGGTTCAGTGAGACTGGTTGAAGGCAGCCAATTCTTAGATTAGAGCTTTAAGTCATAGGGTAGATTAAGGATAATAAAAGCTTCCCCAGTTAAGTCTGTTTACCCCACATTCCTTTGTCTCTACTCCATTTACTCATGTAAACTTTGTGCTAGATGGTCCTCTCAGGAGGAGGTTGAAGGGGAATTACTCTCGTTAATAGTGTTTACTCTGGGCCCCCAACCAAGACCTTTTATCATTGGTAAAACCACTCTTTTAAAGCACGTTAAATATCTACAAGCTTGTTGACTCAGAACCTCTGTTATTAAATATATACTGAATAAATGTGAGGGGAACAGGAACTCCTGGTCAGTTAGCTGCAATCATCCTCTGAGAGCAGCTGACGACCATCCCTGGCCCCCTCAAATCGCTTTACTGGGTATGAGAGTGTATTTTATTCATCCGTCACTGAGTCAGGGTCTGCGGGACAGATCTCTACAGGTGGTGATCAACATCTCACATTGAAATTAAGAAATGTTAATATTTTCAAGTACATTTTGGTATCTTTGGAGATAATACTGTGATATTTATTTAGTAATATGATATGAAAAATGCTAACAAAATTATGCTCAAATTGTTGCTATGAATCTTGGTCATGGACTATGATTTTTAATATAATGCTTAATTCAATTTGCTGATATTTTATTTGGTGCTTTTTGGCATAAATTTTTAGGTTTTTTTAATTGAGACTTAACTGCAGTGTCATGCTGACTTCATAAACATAATTCCAAGATTACCTTTGGTCTGAAACAAACATTTTAATTATCTGAATTAATTATCAGAAACATTTTAATTATCTGAAACATTTTAATTATCAAGGGAATTATTTATTTCTGAAGTTTGGATAGCTATTACTCAAAACACTGGTGAACCCTGGTATCTACTACTGGAATAGGGAAGTGATGGGAATAAAAAGATGATGTCTTTTGAATCTTGGTGATATTCTCTTTTCATTTATTTTGTCTTTATTCAGTAATCTGCTTTGATATCCTGAATCAGTATTTTTTTAGGTGGACAGAGTTTTCTTATATTGCATATTAGGTTCTTTCTTCAATTTTATTTTTATAACTATAGTTACCACTCTGTATTTAGATCTCCACAACTTATTCACCCTGCCTAACCACAATTTTGCACACTTTGACAAATATCCCTTCATTTATTCATAGCTCCTCATGTATTCTCTTTTTCTATTTTATAGAAACACTGCTTTTGTGTACCTGGGGTATATATTTTTATACCCCCATATTTATCTTTTTCTTTCTTATCTCTCATTGTCTCTTTGCCCATTTCCCTTGGCTCCTAAGGAAGACTCCTACATTTTTATTGACATCACTTAGTAGTCTATAGCTTTAATTCCTATCTTCATTGGTTTCAATGTAGCCTGCAGTGTTCCTTTATTGTTTTAAGTGTCTTTAATGCTTTCTTAACTCAGCTCTCTTTCTTGCCCTGTAATCAATCAGAAAAAAAAAATTCCTATATTTTATATTTTATAGTTTTTTCTATTTTACAATATTTCACTCTGTTACATATTTTAAAATATTTTACTCTTAAATATTTTAACACTGTAAAACATTTTATCTGAGATATACATTTCTTGTCATTATTTTATTCACAGATTAACCTTTTGTCTGATGATTTCTGTTGTATTGTTAAACATTTCTGAAATTCTCATGTAAAATATGTGTATGTGTGTGTATACTTTAAAGGATTTACACATTCTTTTGATATCCCATAAACAGAGTATGTAAGTTTATCTTGGTTCCCTCTCAATCCCTCTATCTTAGTCCATTTTATGCTGGTGTGACAGAATATCACAGACTGGGTAATCCATTTGAAAAACAAATCTATTGCCTCATATTTCTGGAAATTTAGAAGACGAAGAGCATAGCAACAGCATGTGGAGAGGGCTTTCTCATTTCTTCATCTTATGGCAGAAGGTGGAAGGTAGAAGTGGAAAGGGCAAGAGAGTGTGTTCACAAAAGAGAAAGGCATGCAGCTAAACTCATCATTTTATCAGGAACCCACTTCCAAGATAATGACATTTATCCACGTCTAAGTCCAGAGACCTCATGCCATAATCATCTCCCAAAAGTCCCACTTCTCACTGCTGTAGCATTGGGGACTGATTAAGTTTCCGACATATGAACTTTGGGGGAAGCATTCAAACTATAGCCCCTTCTGATTATTGGTAGAATTCTCAACAGATATCAGGCTGAAGGCTTTTTAATAGATCCGGCCCTTTATCAACTGTGGCTAATTAGAAGTGATACACATCTTTACCAGGCTTAACTCCTTCCTTCTGTCATGCTTACATTCCTAAACGTAGAGCACATCCACATTCTCTTGAATTTTTCACCTGTATTGAACTTCTTGGAATTCTAGCCCTCAAATCAATGCAGAATAAAGGAGATAACAGTAAAAACAGAAATAAAATGATCATGACCATTTTAAAGTCAGGTCTTCCACAATGGCCATGGTTAATAATGGCTGACAGAAATGGGGATGAATTATAAATAGAGTGAATAAATTAAGATTCCATCTACTATTCTTTCTCCAGAAGGCTTCCCTGTTCTATGTGGGCCTCTCGCCTGCCTTTTTATTAATTAACTTTTCTACTGAAGTCTGCACGATCTCCAGCCAGTATTTCCAGTTTGTGATATTGTAGAAATACTGGTTGGAGATTGTCCAGACTTTTTTGTGGATGATCTCCAAGCAGGTTTCATGAGTCAACTAAGTATTTGTAAGAAATCAAGTTATAAAAATCTATTAAGCATTCATTTTGCATCAAACATTTATTGCATAAAATAAATAGAGACAATGAAAATTCTTCATGTTGATGGAGAGGTATCACTGTAAAAAATCATTATCATCTTGGGTTGCAATACAGCAGTAAACACAGAGCTTTTGATATATGTAGGACCTATATTGCTGAGCTTAGCTATGCACTCTGTATTTTGTTTCTTGTCAAGTTGTCAGCGATCACTTCACACTACTGAAAATATAACTGCCTTTAGCAGTTCCCTCCCTGCATCTAACCTCACACTTTGGAGCAGAAGCAGAAAATTACTTTGGCTGAGAGTCAGAGCTAACCTGAATGTTGTATTAAGTACAGGTCAAAAGTCTCTGAAAATGGACTGGGGCTTTATTTGTGGATGAAAGGGTATAAAACCTTTGTTTTATTGATCTTCCCCTCCTAACTTTTATATTTACAACAACGATTGTTCATAATTTTATATATTGCTTCAGATCTCTTGTATTCCACACCATTGGAAGGTACTGCATCTTATTCATCCTTCACTTCCAAGTTTCCAGCAAAGTGCCTGACATATGGTAAATATTTAATGAAAATTGAACGGAACAAAGTTACTGATTGTATATACTCCCTTGGATATCCCACATGCATCTGAAACTTAGTATGTGGAAAACTGAACTCATTATACTTTTTCCATGTTCAACATTGTCTTTTCTCTCCTATGTTTCCTATTTTAATGAAGAGCCCATATTCTTAACCAATCACCTGAACCAAGAGCCTAGGAGCCAACCTGACTTCCTTTTTCTCTCACTACTCATAACTGATAACCAACTATTGTCTATTCCCTTCCACAAAATAGCAGTTTAATCCATTACCTCCTCTCCACTCTCACTGCACTGCCTGGTTACCACCCTCACAATTCTTAGTCTGGGATGTCGTAACTTCTAATAGTCCTATCCGTTCCAATTCACTTTCCAGATTCCTGACAAAAACGATTTTTCTGGAAGAGAAATCTGATCATTAAATTTAGCTGATTGATTGAAAATGTAGTTCTCCATGTCAGAGATGAGGATTTGGGAAAGAGAAAGCAGCAAGAATTCACAAAGAGTAACAAAGATCAGAAAACTATTCATAGATAGAGGTTCAGAGATTCTCAGGGGATGTGCAGATTTACTGAATCTTCAAATTAATACTGATCAATACAACTATGTGAGGAAATGATCAAGGCCAGGGTACAAACCACTAGAAAGGGAAGACAGAAAAATCTCCAGAATTCACATGTGGTCACAAGTAGTTTGTGTTTCCACTAACCAGAGTAGAAAAATCTTGAATCCATTAGAGTAATGAGAAGGGTATTGTCTCACCAATGTGGAAAAAATTCTACCTAGACTAAAAGGTGCTCTGATCTTACCAAGCAAGCTTAAAAGCAAACTTCAACACAAGCAAATTATTCCTAAATAACTGCATCCCAGAATAAATTTTAACTAACTACTCAGCACAAAATAAGGTAAAACTCTCTATGTCCAGCAATTGATAAGAATATATTAGCCATACAAATAAGCTGAAAAGTGTGATACAAAGTGAAGAGAAAAACATCAATCAAGAGAAACAGACCCACAGTGACACAGTTGCTAAAATTAGTAGATAATGACATTAAAACAGATAACTATGTTTGAATAGGTAGAGGAAAACATCAAAAGAGAGACATGGAAGAGAGATCAAAGAGATTAATCAAACAAACAAGGAAACATAGTGTCTTAGACGATAACTATAGTGGATGAAATTAAAAGCTGATTATCAGTTGCAGTTAAAAAAAAGTGAATAATTGTTTAACAATAGAAAGTAACTGAAATTTAAAAAACTGGGAACAAAACATCAGTGGGATAACTTCAGTGCCCTGTTATAAGGGTAATTGGATTCCCCAAAGGATAAGGGAGAGAAAAGTTTTCAGAAAGTAATTTGTGAAAGAATAATTACTGAAACAAATTTACATTTGGAAAATTGACCTCTCCTCAGCCTAGTAAGTGTCCAAAGTTTCTTCTTTTCTTGTACTTTCTACTGACCTGAAGATTGTTTTGAGACAAGTCCACATGAAACAAAAATGAGGCAGAGGTAAAGAAAAGGAAAACTTCTCTTGGTCAGTCAAAATGAGATGGCTGAAAAGAATGCCAAATCCTCACCACAGGTAATGGAGTGAATGGTCACCTTCATCCAGAGTGAGAAGACTGTGAGCCTCCGAGTGGTTCTAACACAGGATTATCCACTCACCTGGCTGCAGTCCCTGTAACTCAGGCTCAACTTTAGGGCTCTTCCCCCGATCTACAGGCCAGCTTCCTTCTTTCTCTCTCCCTGTTTTTTTTTTCCTGTTTTCTCTTACACTCTTCCTTTCTAAAATCTTCTCAGTCTCTCTCTAAGCCCACAGAGTGTCTTCTTTGTTGTTTCCTTATATATTTTATATTTGCCTATGAATTACCATTCCCTTAAGGTTAAGGCTTCTATAAAATATCGGGTAATAATCTTTGTAATCTAATTATTTCTTAGGGACCACCACCACTCACTCTTGTCTGTGTTTAGCACAAAGAACAAGGAGCAGAGTACTCATCAACTCAGGGATGAGGAGTCAGTACAGAAAGCATTCGTTAAAAAAGGTTTACATCTCAGCAATTTCTAGGCACAAAAGACTTATGAAATTCTAACATTTTATTTTGACACAGTTCTTTTGTAGGCATTTGTTAAATACAAGTACAGATTTTTACAAATCATTTTATGATAATTGTATTTGCCACTCTGTTTATGTCACATAAATTCTATGTATAAATAGGTGGAGAGGTAGTCAGAATATTGGGGGAAAAGGTTGCATAGTATCTGGCACCATGGCTCAATATCTTTTATGTAACGTACTTTAATATGTTCAGTAAAACATTTTTAGTAAAGGGCTCAGAAATTATGATAGAGTAATACCAGTCACAGAATCAAGAAAGGCATCTAGTTTTATCTACAAAAGATTTTAGAAATAATCTTATCATAACATATCCACTAAATTTAATGACGAGCATTAGATGACTTTTTATTTCATTATAATCTTGTTTTCTTTCATGATGCTATCCATTAAAGAATAGCTTTTCTTGTTAAGGCTTCTAAAAAAGTATCAAATCTTCCTTTGTTCCATTCCAGCTAAGCTGTGTGTTTCACCTGTTCTGTGCTTGCTAAAAATGAAATGAAAAAACATAAAATGACTATCTAAAGTGGTTTTACAAAAGACTGTGTCATAGATCCTGTGAAATCCTTCCTGATTTAAGTCCCTTTGAGTGGCTGGATATCTTGAAATGGCAAAGGAATTGCTCACAGAACAGCGCACTATTGAAGGTTTGTTCGTGGAGGCTTACTTATCACAGTGATCTGTGGGCATGGTAACATAACCTATGCAGTGTTCATTTTTCTCTTGGGTGGTTTGGGCATTCTCAAACCATTTATTCAAACATTATCTTTTCAATCTTATAATTTTTATTTCTAAAGCTAAGTGAGCACAAGCCAGGTACCTGCACCTGGTAGGGATTTTCTAGGCAATAGGAAAATGCAGGAGACATTGAAAAGCAAATGGGTGCAGATGAATCGAAAACTCTTCCCTCCCCACATAGAAGCCCAGTTGAAGGTTAGTTAGCATCTGAACAGAAAACATCTTCATAGACATGAATGGGAAAAGTTAATGCTCAGAGTCCAGAAGTAAAATTCAACCACTCCTACTAATTGCTTCTAGAAATTACTTTATAAGTGATCATGAGGAATTCTTTCTCTATCTCACTCTCCCTCCCTCTCCTCCTTCATTGCTTCCCTCTCCTAATTCGGGCTGAAATTGGCACCTAAGTCAAATGTAGCTAAGTAAACACATTAGAGTGCTAGTATGAGACAGCTATGTATGTATGCATAATACACATATATATTTACATATAGATATATACACATGTGTGTATGTGTGTATATATCTTTGTGTGTGTGTGTGTGTATATATATATATATGTGTGTGTATATATATATATATATATATATATATATGTATGTATTATTTTTCTCCTGATTCTACCCACAAAAGAAGCACTAATACCTTAAGAGCCATAAGCTAGCTTTGTGCCCAGATGGCTTTTAATACCTGACCCTACTGAAAGGAACAAGAGCCTCTTGGAGAAATGTCTGGTTCAGGGCTGGGACAAAGAAGGTTCATGATGAAACTGGAACATCTTTTTGTGACAGAAAGAAAGGAAGTGCTCAAGAAAACAATGGGGATGCGTCCAAAATAAATAGGCAGTCGCTTGAAGGGGTTCCTGCTGACCAAACCTAGGGACAATTTGAGTATCAAAATAAATGAGGATTGCAATGGATTGTAAGGATTAAATAAAGTAGGAAATTAGTCTATGATAATAAACAGATGCATGCATATAGAAATGGATAAATAAACAGAGCAGCAACATGGAATACCATTTGCAACCATGGTGGTTAATAATAATTCAGGCAACAAATACCAGTAGAACACTGTATCTTTGGGAAGAGCTGGATGAAAAGCAGGCTGCTTGCATGTTTTAAAAGTGTCTCATCACAGACTGCTATTCATTACAAGGAGAAAAGTACTAAACAGTGGAGAATGCAAATGACACCTTGACCTCACCAATAAGAGACATGTAGATGTCTTGTAGTTGGGGATGTGGTTCCCCAGGAAGGATACCACATCACTGCTGCATTATTCCACTTGCGGCTGTATAACCAGAGTCTAATCATGAGAACACATCAATCAAGCTCACATGAAGAAACATCCTATCAAATTACTAGCCTGAATTTTTCAAAACTCCCAATGCCATGATAAAGGCAGAGAAATCCTGGTAGAATAAAGAAAGTGAGAGAGTTATAAAAACCAAATGCAGCATGTGATCCTAGACGTGGAATATGGACTACGCAGATTAGATGAAAATATTACTTTGCTATTAAATTTCTTGAATTTTATGATCTTCAGATGCTTATTTGAGGATATTTGATTCAGTCTGGAGAGTTTTATGGCAGTTTATTTTACTTCCTAGTTAGTTCAAAGGGAATAATGCCTTCAGTTGAAATGTTTTGATTCATATTTCCTGTTTTCTACAGGAGATTTTGTCTTGTAGTTTTTGTAGTTATGGTTTTTATTGTTTCCAGGTATCATAGAAACGGAGTTCCTAGTTCAAGAGTATGCTTTTCTATGAATAAGTAAAATGCGCTTTATTTAATAGGAGATGTTGGCACTTTGGGCAGAAAGGGAGTGGTAGGCATGTGCTGCTTCTCTTCTGTCTGGACATAGGCCTTAATTTTACCTTCTTTTTTTCCTTTCTGTGTCATGACTCCTGATCAAATAGACAATTGAAATTATTCTCAGTTCTGAAATTTTTTATTATTTCTGTTACCAGATTCCTCAAAGATTCCAGATTTGTAGCTCTTCAAAGCATGTTTAACCTATGCATGTAGTCTCATTTTCACTGCTGGTGTTTACAGAAAAAGTATTTCAAAAATAGAAGCTTTGGATTGTAATATAATGTAGGTATATAATGACAATGGCACTATTTCTGCTTTTCCTGTGCTTTTGGTCTACCTGAAGAGTAATGTGCACTTACTGTGAATGGTAGGGCCCACATACATTATGTTGATGATTTATTGTTCAAGTAAAAAAAAAAAAAAAAAAAAAAAAAAACTAGTGAACTTTTACTGAGTAGACTCTTGATCAGTAGGGTAGCAGGTGTCTCCCAGAGTGTTTTCCTCCCCAAAGTTACAGGGCTTCTACCTTTCATAGAAAACCATCCTCACCTGTGACTCATGTGACTTATCTTCAGGTATAGCCTCCCCTTGGCAGTCTTTGGGAATACCTCAAAGCAGAATTAATCCTACCCTGCTCAGTGTTCCCAAAACCCTTCTTCCATTATATGGTAGTCCATCTCAACATAACTGTACATTATTAATTAGACTATGGTTCCTCAAACAGATAGAGATTGAAGAGGACTCCGTCTCTGTCTACTAAACCGTGTGAGGCCATTACTAATGGTCAATATTTGTAGGCCACTACATATGGGCTACTACTACTACTTGACCTCGGATCACGAGGTCAAGAGATCGAGACCATTCTCGCCATAATGAAACCCCGTTTCTGCTAAAAATACGAAATTAGCCAGGTGTGGTGGCACATGCCTGTAGTCCCAGCTACTTGGGAGGCTGAGGCGGAAGAATCGCTTGAACCCAGGAGGCGGAGGTTGCAGTGAGCCGAGATTGCGCCACTGCACTCCAGCGTGGCGACAGAGCAAGACTCCGTCTAAAAAAAAAAAAAAAAAAAAAAAAAGAACATCTGTCTTTTGGAACATGGTTAGTTGAGCTAATGCAAAATTCTTACATTAACAAGGTGGAGAATTATAAAAATTGTGAATAGTTCTAGGAGTTCACACAGAAAAGAAATGGAGATGGAAACCCATAGACATTGTGAAAAAATAGAAGGAGGAGAGATTGCATGACAAGTAAGAACCGTGTAAGGTAACTTTGTTGGACTTATGACTCAGAAATAGGCTCTCAAAAATACAGGTTTGGAAGTGTCTTTTTATTCAACTTTATTGTAGCAGAATTTCAGAAGGTGACATTCACTAATTTTACTTAAACAATTCAACAAGTTTTGGTAAAAGCATAGTTACATAGGTCCTATCATATTCAAACTCTAAAACAACCCCAACCAGAAACTCCTCTGTTGCTCCCCTTTTGAGTCAATTCCTTTCTACTGTACCCAGCTTCTGGGGACCTTTTTTTTTTTTTTTTTTTTTTTGGCAGGGGGTTGGGGAGATAGTGTCTCACTCTCTTGTCCAGGCTGGAGTGCAGTGGCACAATGTCAGCTCACAGCAGCCTCTTCCTCCTAGGTTCCAGTGATTCTCCTGCTTCAGCCTCCCAACTGAGGGGACTACAGGTGTCCACCACCATGCCTGGCTATTTTTTTGTATTTTTTGTAGAGATGGGATTTCACCTTGTTGGCCAGGCTGGTCTCGACTTCCTGACTGGGATTTTTAAATGAATTTTTGGCCTTGTTTTGTGTTGTCTAGAACTTCATATAAATGAAATCATACATGAAGAAGCTTTTTAAATCTAACTTTTTTACTTAGCATAATGCCTTTTAAAGTCAGTCTTGTCTTTATATGTATTAGTACTTTATTACATTTTTTTTTTTTTGGTTAAGTAGCATTTCATTGTATGGATATGCACCATTGAGTTTATTTATTTACCAATTAATGGACACTATAGTTGTTTTCAGTTTGGGGTAGTTCCGTATAAAATTTCTACAAGCATTCATATGCAGATATTATATAGACATATATTTTTATTTTCCTTGGTAAAAATCTAGAAATGGAATTGTTCATACAGTAAGTGCATATATGAATTTATAACATAAAGTGCTAATTTGTTTTCCAAAGTGGCTATAATAATTTACATTTTCATCAAAAACATATGAGAGCTTGGTTGTTCATCCTTATGAGAACATGGTTTTGTTACTTTATCTTAATTTTATGTTCCAAAAAATAGTGATATTTCCTTATAGTTTTACTTAGCATTCCCCTAATGTTTAATAATGTTGATCCCCTTTTTATTTTTCATCTCTATCATTGTTTTTTTGGTAAAATGTCTTTTCAAATATTTTACCTAATTTTTTTTAACCAAATTGTTTGGCTTCTTGATATTGAGTTGTAAGAATTCTTTGTATATTCTGGATACAAATTCCTTATTTGATGGATGATTTGCAAACATTTTCTCCCATTCTGTGGATTATGTTTTAATTTTATTAATGGCGATTTTTAAGAGCAGGAGTTCTTAATTTTTATAAAGTCAATTTTTTCTGTTTTTAATTTTTATTATTTATCCTGTTTTCTCACCTATCTAAGAAATGTTTTCTTAACGATGTTCATAAAGATTTTCTCAAATATTTCTTCTAGAAGTTCTGGAATTTTACATGTTACATTCAGGACTATTATCTATTTCAACATAATATTTTTATAACATGAAAGGTGAATGAGGATCAAAACTCACCTTTTTCATATGATCACAAAGTTACTCAAGCATCATTTGTAAAAAGTCTCTTCTTTCACCATTGAAAATCAATCATTGTAGAATACTAGCCGACTATAGATATGTGTAGATCTATGTTTAGACACTCTATTCTGTTTCATTGATCTAAGTCTTAACTTTCCATCAATGCAAACCTATCTTACTTACTATAGCTTCATGGTGTGACTGTAAATCAATCCATATGAACCCACCACATTTGTTCTTTTAAAATATTGTTTTGGTTATTCTCAAAGGTTTGTATTTTCATATAAATTTTACAATCAGCTTGTTAATTAAATAAAAATACCTGATGGGATTTTGATTGGGATTGAATTGAGTTTATAAATCGATTTTGGGTAGAATTAACATTTAAATTATATTTAGTCTTTTAGTCCATAAACATACTATGTCTCTCCACTGCTTTATTTTTATGTTGATCTTTTTCATCAACGATTTTTGATTCCAGCACACAAAACTTGCTTAAATTTTACTAGATTTATTCTGAATAATTTCATGTATATGATACATTGCAAATGGTATTATGCTTTTTAATTTCAATTTTCAGTTATTTTTAGCTCATAAACAAGGGTGTTACTATATACACACATACACACACAGATATATATATATATATATATGTGTGTAGACCTGGCATTCTATGACCTTGGAAATTTTATGTTTAATCAGTTTAGTGTTTTTGTAGCCCTTTTGAGATTTTCTAAATAGCTAATTATAACATATGTTAATAGAGTTTTGTTTTTCCCAGTATGCATGCCTCTATCTCTTTTTCTTACCTTATTATTTTCCCCAAGACCTCACCCTAATGTTGAATAGAAATGGTGAGAACAGGCATCCTTATCTTGTTCTCAACCTTAGCAGGTATTCATCAGTCTTTCACAGTTTAGTATTATATTCACTGTAAGTTTTGTCAACTTGAAAGTGTTCCTTATCTTTCTGATTTGCTAAGATCTTTATAACCATAACAAGTGTTGAATTTATCAAGTGTAGTTTTGCATGTGTTGAGATCCTCCAGGCGCTTGGATGTCAATGCTCCTGTTGCATGACCAGGCAGTAAGATTTGTATGTGTTTTCAAGCAAAAAGCTGAATCTAAGCTGCCTACATGGGCCCAGGAATAAATGCAGCACCCTCAGTTGACAAGGACTAGAAAATTCCTCCTCTCGAGTTGGAGACATGATGAGGAATCTTGGTTCTGTTCTGATTCTGATTTCTAACCAAGAAAATCCAATGAGATAACCAAATCTCAAGCAGATTGTGAACTCTCATCTAAAATACAATTATGATAATAGAGTTCCTGAGTTCAGACATTGATATAAAAATTGGTTTTGAGTTTATTATAGAATTAAAGGCTATACATACTGAAAAGACATACCTGCCATAAAGGCCACATGGCATCTTTAATTGCAAATAATGGAAGCTAATTCTTCTAAATTCTTCTTACTGTATTCAAATTTAAGTAAAATATACGAGAGTATTTTCTTTATTCATTCATCAAATATTTATTGAATGTGTCTGTTAGGGGTCCAGACATTTTTCAGGCTCTGATATGATGAATGGAAAACATGAAAAATCATGTCTTGTTCCAAGGGGAGATTATTGCTATTTACATGGTACTGCAACTAAATGTGTGCGTCTTATTAGAGTACATATTGATTGCATATAACATGATAGCCTCTCTAAAGATGTAAAGTACTTTCATATCCTAAAATGTTTGTGAGACTTTTTCTAAATAATCATTAATAATCTACAATATATACATATATGATTACATATATATATATATATCTTCATTTCATTATTATTTTCAATAAGAACATAAAAAACTGGCTTTGTTCTAGGAAGTTACTTTGCTTGGTGATGTTTCTGCATTTATTTATCCTCTATGCACCTCTTATTAGATAGAATTATACTGAGTTGCTACAAATGAAATAAACCAATTTCTATACATTATTCGTTTTGTCAAATAACATTGTTTTCGGTCTTTGCAATGCATCTATTCTTTTAGAGTTATTTTAAGATACACCCTTCGGTTTATGTTAATGGCACCATATTAATCACTTTATAAAAATATATGAAATCTAATTGCTGATATTAAATATTAGGTATATTTTATGCTCCTATTTTATCACCAAAGTAAAATCTCCTCCTAGTGTAGATTTAATTATTTGAGTAGCCACCATTCACCTCTGCTATCAAATATTTCCAAATTAATTACAGTGATTTCAGTGTTTTTGCCTTATTTTATTTGTCCAACTATTTAATTTCTAATTAAACTCATTTAAGTTACAAACTAAGAGGATGTCTAGATTTGTTGTTTCCAGATTTATTGCAGACATTAAGAAAGTTATATTCAGTCTTTATTTCATACAACAAAACTCAAGTTGTTGTTTTGCTAGTTATTCTATATATAGATTAAAACGTTAATCCCTGTTAAAATCATGCTGTTTATTACTAAGTTTTGTTGGACGAAGGGATGATCAAACTGTGGCATGTCATTTTTTGACAACAGAGTTAACTGAGTGGCTTGGAATTGCCTATTAAGTGTAACTTTTCTCTAACACCATTATATGTGAGCTTCCAGTAGGAGTGCCTTCTCATGGAGGGTGGTTATTCATCAGTAAAGAGGTTTTAGGTGTGTATAATCACCAACTAGAACCTTCAGTATGCAACAGGCTCCCTTCTGCCTTCATGTATAATAGTGGTATTTATATCTGGGGCTTTTGCTGCATGTTGTTGATATATTATGACAATATCCAGCAAATGCACTGTATTTCCTTGCTAATCCAAAGCAGAAAATGGCATATTTCTAAATTAATAAGAAAACTGAAAACCACATTTATTTCCATAATCTTGTTGCTGACATTAGGATACATGTAAGCATTTAATCCAAGTTCAACTTAAATTCTTCCATCAGTTTTTCCTTAGTTGCTGCGGAGTTTTATAGGAAATTTAGATAGTTATAGGCTTCCCCTGTAAGCTCTCTTCAATAATTTGATTCTTGCCAATAATAAATCTGTCCGTCATGGTGAGCGATGCTTTTGTTATTCACATTGCCTTATGTTTATTTAACACAAAACTCTATTTGTGTATCTCCACTGAAATCCTTGGTAATTTTTGATTGTCTACTAAATTGTGTTTTAAAATTGCCATTGAGTTTAAAATAAGCTGTCAATGGCATGACACTCATTGTTTATTTTTAAACCATAAGTGTCATTCACTTTTCTGTTAAATGGACTGAGTTCCAAGCAGAATTCCAAGGGATAACAAAATGTCTCTGAAATAAACTTTGTAGTAGAGGAAAAAGCAAACAACTCTTGAAATGAATCAAGAAATTTACATTATCCTCCTGGCCAAGCAGCCACCACCTGCCTGTAATTTTGTAAAATTCACTTGGCTTCATTGACATCTCTCTCCTTGTCAAAAAGTAAGACAGTAATAATTGAATTCATTATTCTTACAATCAGAAAATAGTTTATTACTTTTAGAACCTAATTTCCTTAAACTTTGAAACTCTATGGCTTTTGCTTATGATGATTGTCTTTAATTATTGGCAATACTTTGAATAATTTAAAAATGTTAGGCTAGGCACGTCCATTGTATTCATTTTGCACCTCAAAAATATTCAGAATTTATGGATTAGTCTTGTTATTTAGAAAAACATGTAGAACTTTAAGTATAAAAGTTCAATGTTGATGTGAGGGTTTTTTGTTGCTGTTTCTCTTCATAAATTCACCTGTAAGGTTTTACTTTCAATATAGCTTATTATCATTGATTTTACTTATGTCTGTTATTTTCATTTTTCACTGAGTGTACAATACATCTAATTATTCAGTGTTATTGTTTATATGTCAGGTGGGCATGCTGATTATTTAGGGTTTGGAAATTTTTCAAAGCCTATAGCATTTTGAAGTCAATGCCATAGGCTTTCACGATAACAAATGAAACGCAAAAAGACTCATTTTGCATTTGATATCTTATAAATGTAATTATATAAGGAAATTCCCTTCACCCATTATAGGATTCTGCTCTCAGAAATGACCCTGTTTTCAGTGATTTCCAGATCAAATGCCCTGCAAATGAAAATCTCACTTAATTCAAACATGCTTCCAAATGTTTTAGACATGTTATCAATTTTAGTTCAAATTTAATATTTTAATAATTGGGTTATGAATACTAGTATCAGAGCATCAATTGTAAATCAGTATTAGGTTCTATGATGGAAACACAGTGCATATACAGACCAGATATTCTTGAAAAGCCACATAACATTAAAGTTTATGCTTGAATAGTTTTAAGACCTTCTGGGAAAATTAAACCTGATAAATTAAAATTTGCATAGGTTTTTGAAAATCCTTATGGAGACTGTGTGCATTGATGAACTTTTAAAAAAGAAAGCATACCTCTTGTATGAATAATAATTGATGGTATGCGGTGAAATTTTTTCTTTTAGGGTTTCCTTTTTAAATTGTAAGTTTCAGGATAGATGTGCAGAATGTGGATGTTTGTTACATAGGTCTATGTGTGCCATGGTGGTTTGCTGCATCTGTTAAACCATCCTCTAAGTTTCCTCCCCTCACCCTGGTGTGTGCTGTTCCCCGCCCCATGTCCGTGTGTTCTTGTTATTCAACTCCCACTTATCAGTGAGAACATGCGGTGTTTAGTTTTCTGTTCCTGTGTTAGTTTGCTGAGGATGATGGCTTCCAGCGTCATCCATGTCCCTGCAAAAGACATGATATCGTTCATTTTTATGGCTGCATAGTATTCTGTGGTGTGAATGTACCACATTTTCTTTGTTCAGTCTATCATTGATGGGCGTTTGGGTTGGTTCTATGACTCTGCTATTGTAAATAGTGCTGCAGTAAACATATGTGTGTATGTGTCTTTATAGCAGAATGCTTTATATCCTTTGGGTATATACCCAATAATGGGACTGCTGGGTCAAATGAACCATACTGTCTTCCACAGTGGTTGAACTAATTTACATTCCCACCAACAGTGTAAAAGTGTCCCTATTTCACCACAGCCTCACCAGCATCTATTGTTTCTTGACTTTTTAATAATTGCCATTCTGACTGGCATGAAGTGGTATCTCATTGTGATTTTGGTTTCCATTTCTAATGATCAGTGGTGTTGAGCTTTTTTCATGTTTGTCAGCCATGTAAATATCTTCTTTGGAGAATTATATTACAGTGAATTTTTATTTACCTTTCCATAATTTCCAGAGACTTTTCAAGATTACTTCCCTGATTGTTTTGTTGATATGTTGCTTTCTGAGAGTAGCATATATGTTTACAGATATTTTTGTATGCATGTAATATTACTGTCAATATTTAGACCATTTCTAGTTTTATGATGTACTGATATTGACTCCCCTTAGCTCAACTGTGGTTATAGCAAATTAGAGGAATTCCAATCTCTTTCCATCAACATTCATCAGCTACCTAAGGGTTATCTCATCTCAGCCTCCTTCACTTTTCCCAGTACTTCTTTTCCAAAGTTGATTCGGTAACCAGGTTTCTTTTTGGGTGCTGGTGACGCACAGCTCCCCTGAGAGAATGCTCTGGGTTCTTGGCCTTAAACCTTTTAAAGAATAAGCGATGGGATCATTGCAGGTGTGCCCTATGCTTGTAAAAGTAAATATCGGACCCAAGAAGTGTTGCAGAAAGGTGATTTTATTTAGGTAGAAAAAAGAGAAGAAAAGGAGAAAGAAAGACTTCCACAAAGAGTGTGGAAGGAAATTGCAGAGGGGAAATCCCGGAGGGGAAAGGGAGGTCCCACCATGTGGGAGGGGATTCCAGAGAGCTGGAAATCTGGCATGGGTCAAGGAGCAGGGGAATTTATCCTGGGAGACATTCCCACCTTCCCAAGTTCCTCTGGCCAATGAAAGGAGTTCCTTTAAACTTCTTCTGGGATGATGGACTCTTAGTTTCTTCCCATGCCCACGAAATTCAAACATAAACTGCTACATCTCCCAGATGGGGAGAGTTGGGAGCGGGGCATGGTACTGGGAAATTCTTGCCGTTAAAACTACGCCCTGTCATGGACCTGGAAAGAGAACACATTCCCTCAATATCACTACTTTGTTGCTAGTTCTATTTTTATTTTTTTCAACTTCCAGTTCCCTGATTATTTTGTTTTTGCTAATATTTCCACATATATGTAAATCAAGATCTATTTTTACTAAAACCATAACTTCTAAATCGAGGTAAAGGATAATAGGAATAATTTCAGAATAATTAACTGGAATTAATATCTACCAATAATATCCATCATCTGAATTCATAGCATCTTAGGGGTTATGTCACCTTAAAAAGTAACTGATTTAATAAACAACATCTACAAAAAATCCTGCATTATACTTAATTGTGAGGAATCAGAAGTGTTTTTGCTCGGGTTAAAAACAAGGCCAGGATGCCCTCTCTTACAATTCCTGTTCAACATTTTACTGAAAAAACTAGTTGATGTAATATGAAAAAGAAGGGAAATGTTTATAGATAGGAAAGAAGGAAAATAAAATATCTTCATTTGTAGATGACGTGGTTGGCCATAGAGAAAATTCCAACTCTTAAAAAATATGAATACTACCAGGATCGATAAAATCAATAGGATAAAAGGTTAATATATAAAATAAATTTCTTTCCTATATTCCATAAACAAACATTTCAGAATTTTAAAAAAGAACAACACAGTAGCATCAAAACCTTTTTCATTAGCACCAAAACATGAATTACTTACATGTAAATATATACAGAGTGTGTGTGTGTGTGTGTGTGTATGTATATATATATATATATATATATATATATATAAAACACTGATAAAAGACTAAAAGAAGATCTAAGTAAATGGAGAAATGTTCCATATTCATGGATTGGAAGACTCAATATTGTTTGATGTCAACTGAATATATAGATTCAAAATAAAAGCAATAAAATATAATTGTATTTAATAGCTTTTAGCAAATTGATTCTAAAGTCTATGTTGAAAGGTAAAAGACCTAAAATAGGCAAGACAATACTGAAGATAAACAAAGTTTGAAGGCTCATGCTACCTGGTTTTAAGATTTAGTACATAGCTATCATAATCAAGACAGCATTGTATTGGTTAAAGTAAGATACATACATCAGCAGAGGAGAAGAGAGAGTCTAAAAATAGCACACACAAATATAGTCAGCTATCTTTGAGAAAGGTGAAAAGACACTCAATGGAGAAAGAATTATCTTTTCAACAGAGGATGCTTAAGCAGTTATACATCTGTATGCAAAAAAAGAACCTAGCAACAAACCATATACATGTCACAATAGTCAACTCAAAACAGATCACAGATCTAACTGTAAAATATAAAGCTAAAAAATTCTGGAATGAAATACATGAGAAAAATCTATGTGAACATGGGTTTGGTTATGCTTTTAGCTTTAACACCAAAAGCATAATCCATGGAAGAAAAGTTCGATGTTGGGCTTTATGAAAACTAAAAATGTCTGTTCTGCAAAAGACAAGAAAATGAAAACAGAAGCCGCAAGCTGGGGAAAAAAATGTTTGCATAGTAAAAATCTGATGAAGGTGTGGTATCCAGAATATACAAAGACTTCTTAAAAGTCAACACTACAAAAACAAACATCCTAATTTAAAAGTGGGCAAAAGATCTGAACAGACATCTTACCCAAGATGATATACAGATGACAAATAAGTACATGAAAATACACTCTAATAATCTGTCATTAAGGAATTGCAAATTTAAAACAACTAGGCATGCACTTATTAGAATGGCTAATATCCAAAAAACCAAAAATATCAATTGCTGATGATACAGAACAACAGGAAATCTCATTCATTGCTGATAGTATTATAAAATGATATAGTCACTTTGGAAGACCCACCTTGGCAGTTTCTAACAAAGATAAAGTAGTATTATCATTTGACCCAGCAGTTATGCTTCTGGGTATTTATTGAATGTTTTTTAAACACATGACCACACAAAAAAACGGCAGGGAAATGTTTATAGTAGCTATATCCGTAATAGCCAAATTTAGAATCAACCAAAATGTTCTTCATTAGGAAAATAAACACACAATTATAGTTTGATGCAATGGAATATTTTTCGACAATAAAAAGTAAGGAGTTATCAAACCACCTAAGCACATGGCTAAGTCTTAAAGTACATACTGTTAAGTGAAATAAACCAGGCTGGAAAGGCCATGCCTTCATACTGCATTATTTAGTTTACATGACATTTTGAAAAAGGCAAAATTATAGAGATAGTTAACAGATCAGTTGTGTCCAGGATTTCAAGGTGGGAGTGAGAGTGGTAAAGCCCAGGGCATTGCTTCGGGTACAGAAAATGCTCTATATGATCATGTAATTGTTGATGAGTAATACTATACATTTGTCAAAACCAATTGAACTATAAAACATAAAAAGTGTTTCTTAGTATATGCAAATTTTAAAAAACAGTTATTTAGAAGTCAGCGGCATCCCTGGAAAGAATGCGGAAAATGACAAAAGGAGCTAACTATATTCCAGGCTCTCTGAGGGTGGGGAGGATGTGGTGCTGACATAAGGAAGGGCTAAAGCAAAGCAAGGCAAATAAATATACCCCAAACCGCTCAGTGATTGGGATATGTCAGACACAAAGAAACCAACTGAAAGAGCTCTCAATGAAAGCTATGGCAATCTGAGCAACAGAAAAAAATACGGTAGTATTGGATTATAACTCAAAGTATAAATACCTATGAATTCATACTAACAATAAATGATGCGTAAATTAATGGAAAAATAGATAAATATTCTGCTCAGAAGAAGTCCAAATAGCTTATGTGGATTCTCTGCCCTCAGTGAGATTGGGCATAACTCCTTGTTTTTTTAAGTATGGGCTGTGCATAGGGACCTCTTTCCAAAGGTTGCCATCTGTGTTAGTTAATACTGAGTTTTGACTTGATTGGATTGAAGGATGCAGGGTGTTGCTCCTAGGTGTGTCTGTGGGGTGTTACCAAAGGAGATTAGTATTTGAATCAGCAGGCTGGGGAAGGCAGACCCAGCCTTAATCTGGTGGCCACAGTCTAATCAGCTGCTAGCGAATATAAAGCAGGCAGATAAACATGACCGGAGATATGGGCCTAATATCCCAACCTGCATCTTTCTCCCATGCTGAATGTTTCCTGGCCTCCAACATTGGACTCCAAGTTCTTCAGTTTTGCTCCTCAGCTCACTGACAGCCTATTGCGGGTCCTTGTGAGTATGTAAGTTCATGCTTAATACACTCATCATTATATATAAAAATATATATCTGTCTATCCTATTCGTTCTGTCCCTCTAAGAGAACCCTCACCAATCCACCATATGAACATTGAAAAAAAATAGAGCAACTTTGCAGTGGAGAAGTTTGACAAACACTACCCCAGCCCAGCGATCCAGGTAAAAATCAACAGCAATATGCCTTATTGATAACATGTCATTGAAATGGTGTGATAGAAATGGCTCTTTTCCACTGTGGTCTTCTCCCGAACACATAACCTCAGTCTAATCACGAGAGAAACATCAATGAAATCCCAATTGAGGGGCATTCTACAAAATACCTAACAAGTACTTCTCAGAACTATCATGGTTATCAATAACATGAAGATCTGCAAAACTGTGTGTGACAGCCAGGAGGAGCCGATAGCGGCACGAAAACCAAATGTAAAATGTATTATTGTAGATGCGATCCTAAAACAGAAAGAGGATACTAGAGAAAAACTAGGGACATCTGAATAAAGTGTGGGTTTTAGTTAATAATATATCAGTATTGATCCATTAATTGTAAAACAAAAAGCACCATACTAATGAAAAACGTTAATAATAGAAGTTTGATGTGGGCTGTATCGACGTCTCTGTACTCTCTTAGTAATTTTTTTTGGTAAATCTAAAGCTATTTTAAAATTAAAAGCTTATTAAAATAAATTTAAAATGTGACTGATAATTAAAGTAGTATAATTATGCAGCTGATGCTATAATTAAACTGATAAGAATATAATTGGATTCACGTGTGGTGATATGGAAGGAAGTCAAGGATACATTATATAAAAGCAAACTGCGAAAACATTGCATGGTTGTGACCTACTTTATGTAAAAATGTGAACACATATGCATGCATACACCCAAATATTTGAAGAGGTACACACTGAAGTGTGGTTACTTTCAAGATATCAGTAACATTAAGGGTTGTAGAAAATGGAGTGAATCTGGGCGTAGACTTTTCATCTACTCATTTCTCTTATTTGAATATTTTTTAATAAACATGTATTTGTAGATACTTATGCATTATTTATACTTCAAAATACTTTTCTTAGATATATTTTAACTTCTTTTTCTACCAAGCCTTCTTTAATCCATTATTCCCTTTCATTAATGTAACATCAAGTGTTTTCTCCAATGCTTCTTTTTGCTAGGCATGAAAACAAGAATAAGCTTCTCCCACGTTAAAGGGGAAAATACAAAAACAAAAAAGCGACCTTATTTATGCCTTTTAGTTACCTCGTATTTCTTTTCTGCCCAATTTCCTGAAGGTGGCGTCTGTCATCATCATTTCTGCTTCCCTATGTAGATTTCTCTGTCGGCTCACTGCAGGCTGTCTTCCTGCCTTGACCTCTCTACTCCGTCTAGCATATGGCAGCCTCCCTGACAGTGCGGTGGACAGGGTAAAGCTCTGGGCCGATGTGGGCTTTGTGTCTGAGAATTTGCAAGTCATTGAGCAGTTTGAAGCTGGGAAGCAGCAGGATAAAATGTATTGTTTAGAAAACATCGTGGGGTAGAGCGGAAGGGAGTTTGGTCAGATGCTAGCCTGCACTGACTGGGAAGTCAGGCCCTGAGAGCTGACATTCTGAGAAAAACATCAGGCGGTTTCACATAGACCCTTAGTAATGAAAACACACAGTGAAAAAATGGATGGATTAAAAGGATGTTTTAAATGGTTAATCCACAAAGCTTAGGGATTTAATTGGGGGTAGAGATGTGGAGGAAAGAAAGGGAGGAGGGAAAAGGATATTCCAGTTGGTGGAAGTTAGTGGCGTCATGGTACAGTTTGCTCCAGGCAGGAGGCGCAGGTTGTAGGGCCGGGTCCAGGTACACAGAGGAGAGGCAGGCACCCTGGGCTACAGTCAAGGAAACAGATTTTCTATTATTTACATTGAAGTTATTTATATACCCGCCCACTCACAGACATGCTTTTTCATTATTTCAAATGAATTAGCCTACTTCTGTAAAGTAAATTATGCAAATTCTCAGACAGAGGCTTCAGCCTGGCTCTCAGGCCTAAAGTCTTTTCGTTCAAAGTGTTTGCTCTAACTCTCAATTCCTGTGTGTTTTACTCCAAGTCCAGGTCCCGGGGGCAAGGATAAGATAAACTGCATATAATAAAAACGGAAAATACCGATAACGATGACCAAAGTCGGGAAACAACTGGCAGAGAACAGTGTTAGTCAGAACTAATAGTTTTTCTAGAACTTTTTTTTTTTGATAGTCAAATTTTGTAGAATGGACAAGGGGGGTCCCTGAAGCCATGGGGTAGTTTTAAAGGCTGCCCTTTCAGTAGCATCAACATTAGTAACCTCAGTGTAACCACATGCTCTGCACAACAAATACTTCAAATTTTCCAAGGTAAATTTGCAAAAAAACAGGAAATGGATCCTTAACTCTGAAATTTTTTACTTCTAAGGTCGCATTCTTTTAAATCTTCAGACCATTACTACAGTCTATATACACATACTGAGTGTTTGCTAAAAAACTAATAAAGTTGAGATTATCTGAATTGCTTTTCTATTTTTCTATATTTTTTTCTTTGCACACAGGTATGAATCACACTTCTCTAAACAAATATGCTCCTTAATGTGTTACTTTTCTTACTTTCAAAACTCTACCTACTCTAATATATAATATCACATAATTTTACTCTGTGTTTATTACACATTTACCCCAATTCTGTCATTTTTATTCTAAATACATCCTTCATTGTCACTGCCTTTCTTATCATCTGTGTAGGCATTAGTCAGTAGGCTGGAAAAAAATCCCAATATTCATAATTTTATCAGGTAGCTTCCAGCATCATACATGAGTTACGTATTTTATCTGTTGTTTGAAATTGACAGAGCCTCATAAAACCATATAATCACTCATTGGGTTAGCATTCTATATGGCAATATTTATCATCATTATGAAGTACAAGACACAATACAAAGTGTATATTCAATCTTATACAGAGCATGTGGGGACATCTACATCCCAAAATTTAGGTTCTGTTTATTTATTTGGATTTGAGAATGATAATGTGATGTGTATGCCATTTTAAAGTCACACCTATTCCAGTACTGGACAGCACCACGTTTTGCCTCCCGTGTTTCCACCCAATGAGTGGTTTTGCCACCAAATGAGTTCAGGTGGTGTCAAGTTTTGTTGCGTAATACAATATTTGAAAATCTTCTAGGTTTTTTTTTTTTTTTTGAGAGGGAGTTTCGCTCTTGTTACCCAGGCTGGAGTGCAATGGCGTGATCTCGGCTCACTGCAACCTCCGCCTCCTGGGTTCAGGCAATTCTCCTGCCTCAGCCTCTTGAGTAGCTGGGATTACAGGCACACGCCACCATGCCCAGCTAATTTTTGTATTTTTAGTAGAGACGGGGTTTCACCATGTTGACCAGGATGGTCTCGAGCTCTTGACCTCGTGATCCACCTACCTCGGCCTCCCAAAGTGCTGGGATTACAGGCGTGAGCCACCACACCCAGCCGAAAATCTTCTAGTTCTAATGGCTGGTATTTTGCTTTTATTGTTGTTGCTGCTGTTTCAGAATTTTAAACTGTGGAGCACATTGTCAGACAAAGAGTGATGCAAAGAAGGAAGAGACAGGCGTTTCAGGAAAATGACATAAAGTGTAAGGAAATAGAGATGGGGGGGGGGAAGACTTAATAAAAGGCATGTATCCCAGAGAGCCAGGAGTGTAGATCTTGGGAAGGGGTCAAGTGCAATACAGCTGGAGCAAGATATCAAGGTTGAATTATAAGAGATGTATGTCTTGCTCCTATTTTTTTCTGGCTTTATTGAGATATAATTGACAAAAGTTGTATATGTTTAGGTTGTACAACATAATGTGTTAATATGTCTATGTGTTGTGAAGTGATTACCACAATCAAGCCAATTGAAACATCCATCACCCACATAGTGTCGTTCCAGTTCTTTGCACATTTTTAGTCAGATTGTTCTTTTGCTATTGCATTGTAGTTTCATATATAATTTGGATAGTAACCCCTTAACAGACATCTAGTTTGCAAATATTTTCTTTCACTTCCTGGGTTGCCTTTTCATTTGGTTGACATTTTTTTTCCCTCTTCAAGAGCAATTAAATACACTATCAGCTATGCTAACCCTTATTATTTATTATTACTGTTTGTGTGTGTGTGTGTGTGTGTGTGTGTGTGTGTGTGGTGTGACAACACTTGAGATCTACTCTCAGCAAATTTCAACTATACAACACAGTGTTATTAAATATAGTCACCAAGCTGTACATTATATCACTGGAACCTATTAACCTTATAACTGGAATTTTATATCTTTTATTCAATTTCTCCCCATTTCCCCAACTTCCTAGCCCCTGGCAAACACCATTCTGCTCTCTGCCTCTGTGAATTTGACTTCTTTATATTCCACATAGAAGTGAGACCATACAGTATTTACCTTTCTGTGTCTACCTTATTTCACTTAGCTTAATATTCTCCAGGGTCATCCATGTTGTCACAAGTGGCAAGATTTCCCCTTTTTCATCGCCAATATTATACTGAGTGTCACAAAAAGAGCTCATCTAGTTTATCTGTCAAAGATGGCAAACAATATGGAGAGCCCAGGAGGGTGACGCCTTCAGTTATAGAATTGTAGATGTTGCTATGGTGGCCTTGTGGAGGACTTACATGTAGGGCTAGTATAGAGAAATAATCATCAGAAATCAAGTACCATGGTGAGCACAAATGGCTGAGAAGAGAGATAATGTGAGATATTAGAAGAAGAAATTGGCAGTAGTTGGTGATTGACCGTGTCTGTCATAAAATTCTAGGCTTGGATCACTCCGTCAGTCACCAAATCCAACTGATTTTTTTTTAACTTAATCAATATACCAGCAGTTTCCCTCCTTCTTCAGCTTCCTGTTTGATTGTTTTGGTAACTTTTGGACATTTTCCAAATTATCCATATTGACAATACATTACTTTTATTTGCAAAGTGGAGTAGATGGTAAAAATGAAATCATAGCATATAGAGAGCTTACTAAAAATTATTGAGTTAATCAGGAGAAGCGTGTTGATAATCAATATACATGTCAAAATAAGTCCAATCTCAGTCATAACTTTTTAAAAACTGTCAATTGAAACAATGTGAATATCAGATTAACAAAAAATTTAGTTGTAAAACATTCAATTTTGGCAAAGATAAAGGAAAGAAACATGCTAATGCACCACCTGTGAGATTATGGTAGGTCCAAATTTTTGAAGAGCCATTACAAATATCTGGCAAATTAAAACGTTCACTTTCATCCAGCAATGGCACCACTAACAATTTACATTAAGAATCAATGTACATGAGTATATATGAAGATGCTTACTATAGTATTATTTATAATAGCAAAAAAGGCCATTAATATAAACTCATTAGCTACACGGTGAGTTTATATTCCATGGAATATTATGCAGATGTTATAAAGAACATGTTGATATAAATGTGGTCAATAAATATTGTGTTACAAAAAGAACAGTAGAGATTGAGTTTGTAGGGTATAATTTCATCACCATAAAATGAGAATAGATATACACTGAAAATTTCTAAAAGGATGCATCCAAAACGGCCAACATTATTTACCACTTGGGCTTGAAAACGATGGAGATTTTCTCTTGCCATTTATTTTATTCCCCAGGAGCAACAGTAATTTGGCCATAAAATTAATGAAAAGAAAGGGGCATTAACAAGATAACGGAGGGACAGTGTTTAATTTTTATATGTTTGTGGGAGGAGGAGTTGAGAAAATAAAACTTTATATAATTCTGTTAAAATAAAACTAAAATCCTTATAGTCACAACTCTAAGAAAGAAAAGGTACTTTCAGATAGGAAAATATAGGCTAATCCCACATCCCATAAGTGAGGACTAGAATTCAGATCTCCTGCCCCTTGCCCCAGTGCTCTTTCTACAGTCCTAAGCAATAGTGTATCTATACCTAGAAAATCAAGGCAACTGAGGTGGACAAGATCTCATCATTATTTCTGCTTTCTCTGAATATACAGGATTTTGAGTTCATAACTAAATAAGAAATGTTGAAGGATTGTCTGTGGGACACTAAATTTCCACTGTGTTCTGAACCAGAATGTCTTAATTCAATACCATTACTCTAAAAGGATGCTTTCTCAAGCACTGAAAAATATGGTTCCATGTATGTCCCTAATTTAAGGGAAGAGGCACTTTGAATTGGAGGCAAACAAACTATATTGCAACACTTCAAAGCTTGGTCAGGAAGCTTACACCAAATGCCTTATGCAGACTTATAATTTTTGTATTCTGATCCTGAATGTATTTCACACATAAGCTGACATGTCTCCAATAATTTTCCTCCTATCTATGGTATAAATGAAATATTAGCACCTATTCTCTGGCATCCCACCAACTGATTAGTTTGTTGCTATAAAGTGCAAATGCCCAATTATATAAAAAATTCCGAGCATTACTCTATTGAAAATGAGAAGGCATCACTAGAATGTGAATGACAAGAATATTATGTGTTTCCCTTTTCTATATGTTAGAATTGCTTTATATTGAAAAAACAAGCTAAATAATATACTAACCCAAAACTTGTAAATTGCTTTATCCATCTACATCTAGGTAATTACAGAGAACAAATTTCGTTAGTTTAGCATAACAGGGATGGATTTTCTTTTGTGATTTTCAATATATTTACAATAGAGTTTTTTCCTAGTGTTGTTGAGGATACTTCCTACAGTGCTTTTATCATTTGACATTTAGACTAAAAATTCTAAGTGTATAGAAGAATTACACGTATTTCTTAAATTTCCGATACTGCTCATGCTACCATAATGCTGGGTTTTACAAGGAGATTAGTGCAATTCAAAGGTTCATCACAAATATTTCAAAAAGGAGCTATATTATGGGACTGATAATCCCCTCGTAGTTGCTTCAGGACGGGATCTCATTTGTCATTCCCTCTTGGCATTGGGTTCTATTCAGTTGTTAACTGAAAATAGGAAAAAATATCACCTTATACTGAAGATTTCAACACAATTGGAAACATTATGCATAATTTTCAACAGATGAGGTTATATATTTACAATTCACAAAAGGATATTTTTTGCCCAAAGTTGTTTGAGATTTGTTGACAGGAAGTACATCTCTAGTCTGCGTTTTTAGAACTTTCTAGGTTTCAAGGTCTTAAACAGAGATAAGAGTGTGTGTGTGTGGGTGTGTGTGTGCACGTACGTGTGCATGTATATGTGTGTATGGAAATGCACTGCATTGATAAAAATACTACTGTTGGTGTTTCCAAAATGAAGCTACTAAAAAAGAGATGACTGGTGTCATCTAGAGAGGGAGAGGAATTCCAGGCGCACTCTGATAATGCAGAGTGCCTGGGAAATAAAATAGTGGAAAAGAGGCCGTGTTTTGGACAGAAGCAATTACCCGGTCACCGAAAGAGAGAGAAGAGAAAGAGACACAGGAAATCAGGGTCAGAGGGGCAGAAAGAGAAAAATCAAACTGTATATTTGGCCCTGTAGAGAGTGAAAGAATGAGAGTTATTTCCCCTTCCTGTTCATGGGTTATGAAATTGAGGTTTTCCATATCATTACCAAAGGTTGGGTCTTAGTGAAGGGCGTATTGTCATCTATGAGAGAGCTGAGAGAAGCATAGGGAAGATTGGAGAAGATGGCTGACATTGCTACTTTGGGTAGTTGCTCTAAAACTTCTTCCATTCAGCCATGCAGATGAGGTGAACAGGCATTTGGGGACATGTATGACACTTGATCACATGAAATAATAATACATACTACCTTTAGAAAAATTTATATCATAGTATATGTATGGAGAAGGAGATAGCTCAACAATGACTATTCAGACACTTGACCTAAAAGCCAATTTATAAGTTATTGTAAAATTGTTGTGAACCTGGTGAACATATTTTCTAGGGATTTCAAGTCAGCCAAAATTGTCAAGAAATAAAATCCGTCAGGAGTAATGTCTGCTTTGCCTATGAATCCTAGACACAGTTAAGAGGTATTTAACATTTTAGTTAGAGCTATAAATGATCTTTGCTTTAAAATTTAAAAATATGTTTTCTTTAAACTTGGTTTCATTTTCTTAGCCATTTGTTCAAATATACATATGTGTGAATGTATGCAATTTTTAGACTATAACGTACTTTGAGATTGTTAAATAAATCTTTGCTAATAATCCATTTTATTGTAGAAAAATTTTAGGATTCATTATGTGAGGGCTCTGAGTTCAAATGGATCATCCTAAGGCAATGAAAACATACTGTCTTATTCCCGTTTTATCATATTTATGTATAACAGAAATGGGAAGACTGAAAGATTTCATTATCACAATTTTGGAGGGCAGAGAAAATACCAACAGTCTGCATTTCCAGGCCAAGTTTAAGCTATTTAGAAGCCAAACCTTCTCACTATTCAGATGGAATATCACATTCAGCAAGAGAATATTTCAGTTTTTTCATAGCTATGTTTAACTTTAAATAAGAGATTACATAATTAATGCTAAAGTTGCCTTTGACTATTATATTCCTTAAGGTTTTCTATTCTTTCTTAGCTTAAGTCCTGATTTTGGTTTTCATCTTTGTCATTGTTACTTTTCTTTTCATAGAAAAGTACTATTAGCTCTATAATTTTTTATTTCACATTAAGGGAAAAATCTTTTTGACAAAGCAAAAATATGCTTGAATAAGTTTTTGTGGTCTTCAGTAAAAGTTTAACCTTATATACATGGATTTTTTAACATTTTTAGTAATAATGATTACATAAACTTCATCCAAAAATTGTTACAATTATTGAGATTAATTTAGACCAATTAAAAAGTTTTAAAGTAAATGTTATTTGTAGTGTTTATAAGATCAGAAAACAAATGGAAAGATTAATGGTTATAAATCAATAATTGCTTAGAGTGTAAATGAAACCATTTGTTAATTTCTACAAATGTATAGCATTTTGCTTCTACTTTCCAGGCAACATGCCCATGTAAGTTTGTCTTTATTTTAATAAAATTGTACCCAGAAAAATAATATAACTGTAATTGGAATATACAAAAGTTCAAATAGTGACTCCATATATGCCCAGTAAGTTTAATGTCCTGAGTTTAATCACACCAAAGACTTCTTATGTTAGTATAATTCTGCATACATACAAAGGTTTCACTTCTGTATGTAATCAAGAACTCAGCTAAGCTGTTTATCCTCTCCATGTTCTTCCAGAACATTCTGCCTTAAGGATCTAATTCATGGTCACTTCCTACTCCATTTTTTAATTTCACCATGACTATGTCTCTCATTTACATACTATTTCCTGGATCTTTCCTCCTCTCTCTACTCAAAAACTACCGAGAGAGCATGATAGCAGCCTTTTCTTGACTTCTACACCTCACACACGCACACACATTTTCTCAAATATGTGACAAGGGGAACAGTGCTGCTACATTTATGTTGTGCTTGACAGATTCAACTGGTCACCTGTTCGCTGTCTATCATAGGCTTAGCCAACATCAGGCAGATGCTGCCCAAATGCCCTTTCTCATCTGGAAACATGCAACCATGTTGGCCACCTCACTTTCCCCACACCCTCAACCTAATTGTCCCCAGGTCCCAAACAGCAGTTGAATCCATTTCCTTTCCTTCATTTTCCTTTCTGCTATCCAGGTATTTGTCCTCTTGGAGAGCAAGACAAAGCCTTCCTGTCTCATGCTTAATCTGTTCCAGTGACATTAGCCTACACTCATTACTCAGAGAGAACAGATCCTTCCTAACTCAGAATTTCACACAAGGCACCTACCCAGCAATCCTCGCCACCCTACTCCACCCCGTGTCCCTTCATATTCAATAGCCGTAGGATTTAGTCTAGAGGTGACACCTCTGGGACAATGTACCTGAAGCCCTAGACAAGGAGCTTTGTTATTTGTCATCACACATTCTATGTTTTTCTACATGACACTTATACCAATAATTTTTGTTTAAATAATTTTTAATATTTTAGTCCCTCTCCTCTTAACATATAAACTCCAGAAAATCCGTGTTTTGCTCAATACTGATTTCCAGCACCTAGCACAGTCCTTAGCATATGGTTGGAACTCCCTGAATTTCAGCTTTATAAAGAAATGAATTAATGGATGTTGTACGCATGTGTGAGGAGCCATGTGGAATGTAAATGGCAGCATACCAATGTGTAAAGTCATCAGAATCAAGGAAATGGAGCTAAATTGGGAGCCGGAAAGCTAATCCATATGGATGTCAAGGAGATGAGGCTTGAGCCACAGAGCAGTGATCAGTGTGAGGGATCCAAAGGCTAGGGAGGTCCTACAGGAACACAGGAGATGATTCAAAGAACCCTTGGTTGTCCTGAAACATCGTTTTTATTCATGAGCTAGAGGACTTTCTTGGCAGAGGACTGAAGACAAGTGTGTGCAAAAGTGCTTTCTTTAAATGTCTCACCAGCTTGTGTTTTGAATATATAATTCCAGAGTGATATAGCACCCATCTCTCAGTGCTGTTCAGTTCTTTTCCTCCTGTTAAATCTTTTCTGCCTCTTCATTTAGATGATTTCTCATTCTTTCCATCTGAGACCGAACTAATGGCTCAAAGAAGGTGACTCCCATGTGGGGATATTACTAAGAAGAGTATATAGGGGCTAGTTAGAAAAAAAAAAAAAAAGAACGTAGAATTTTTTGTTTAAGTCTGTCCAGCATGTCAGTCATGTCCAGATACCAACCTGTTCTCCAAGTGTCTGGTCCTATGGCTTGTGTTTACAGGCCTTTAGCCTTTCTCTTTTTCTAAGGATAAGTTTTCACTTTTCAAATACTGTGTGACATTCTTAAGGCCACATACATGAACACATTTTCATCTATTCTGTCTTGCAGTTCTGGATGGTAACATGACTACCTGTTGTGGCAAAAAGGCGGCTCCTTGGTCTGATCTGCATCTTCCAGAGAGCTAGCTTGGCAGCCTATGATCCATCGAATCGTCCCCTTAGTAAATCTCAGAAAAAAGAACACCCATAAGCATAGTACATGGGTATTCTGAAGTTTGACTAGTACTTTAGAGTGCTGTAGATCCTAAGATGAAAGTAGTAAGAAAATTGAAAAATAGTATTATTTATTCAACAGACATGGTAGAAATCCCAGAGCTTCCCTAGTCACTATTTTCTGTCCTCTGCATATAACATAAAACTCTCTGCAAAAACAGAACTGAGTTCTCTGTAAAGAAATTCAGAAATAAACAAGACCAGCCTTCAAGGGAAGCCCTTGCATTCCATGGTTTATTTTCCTTTTCTTGTTATGGCCAATGGCAGCACCTAGGTTAGAGTAAGTGCGTGCTTGGCCATGGATTCACTGAAATAATGCTTTAAACGTATATATAATTCACAGACATACTCCTCACTTTCTTGAAGGCACTTTCAATTGCAATGAAATCATCTGTCGATTACTCTAAAATTTGTGAATATTAATCATTCTATCTTTCTAGCTTTAATTCAGTATTTATGATCCCTTTGTACTGTTTTTTTTCTGTTAGGATACAGTCAAGAAAACTGAAACCATGGTAGTGGGTATTTTAAAGACGGAATTGGTTACCAGTGTTGGAAGGCTCTAGAAGTTCTTCAGCAGGAAAGTGATTATGAACATAAGTTTACCTTAAATGGGCAGAATTCAGATAGACAACAACAACAACAACAAAAAGAGACTGCAGAAGTTACTCATAGTGGGCTAATTTGTGGGAAAAATAAGTAGCTATAAATCAGTATGTTCTATTATCTGTGAAACAACAAATATGGGAAATTATTTTTCTAAGTTAGTTGGGTAAAGTTTAAAAGCGTTGTGCTTTAACAGACAGTTGGGAGTGGTCTCTGTATTTAAGAAGGATAAATAAACTGTTTTGTGTGCAGGACAGATTAGAAATGGAAGACGCTGGAAACAGAGAGAAGTTAAAGGAGAATTTTGACATAGTCTTAAAGTGTTCAGAACTTGAACAAAACTCATTGCAAAATCATTGCCAGGGACTGCAGTGCAGGGTCATTGATTGACTCTAGTAGTAGATGAACACAAGTCACAGAGAGAAATCTAACAACCCATGTTTAGCAGAGGGAAGGAAGTCAGGAATAGTTATTAGTAAGTTCAAGACTTCAGCTTTTTCTTTCACTTCCAGCGGAGCTAAGTTTAACAAAAATGTAGCTCAATTTCTCCCAACCTCATTTTGTTAATCTTTATAATCTTGCCCCAGAAAAGCCACTTGTATCCCAGCTCAGAAAATTGTATATTATTTTTTCTTCATAACAGTGCAAAATTTTGAAAACTGTCTGTTCCTGATAATTAGGGAAATACAAATCAAGACGACAAGGAGATACCATCTCACGCCAGTCAGAATGGCTATTACTAAAAAGTCAAAAAATAACAGACGCTGGCGAGGTTGCGAAGAAAAGGAAATGCATATACACTGTTGGTGGGAGGGTAAATTAGTTTAGCCATTGTGGAAGACAGTGTGGCAATTCCTCAGACACCTAAAGACAGAAATAGCATTTCACCCAGCAATCCCATTACTGGGTATATATTCAAAGGAATATAAATCATTCTGTTATAAAGACACATGCATGCATATGTTCACCGAAGCACAATTCACAATATCAAAGACGTGGAACCAACCCAAATGCCAATAAATGATACACTGGATCAAGAAAATGTGGTACATATGTACCATGGAATACTATGCAGCCATAAAAAAAAAAAAAAAAAAACAAGATCCTGTCTTCAGCAGGGACATAGATGGAGCTGGAGGCCAGTATCCTTAGAAAACTAACATAGGAACAGAAAACCAAACACTGTATGTTCTCACTTATAACTGGAAGCTAAATGATGAGAGTACATGGACACATAGGGGGAAAGGCACACACTGGGGACTTTCAGAGACTGGAGGCAGGGAGAAGGGAGATCATTAGGAAAAATAACTAATGGATGCTAGGCTTCATGCCTGGATGATGAAATACTCTGTACCACAAAGCCCCAAGACACAAGTTTACCTAGCTAACAAACCTGCACTTGTACCCCTGAACCTAAAATAAAAGTTTAAAAAGAATGTATAAAAAGCTTTAAAGTAGCTCAATACATTTTATATTGATGTCAACTTTAAATAATATTTATACATGACATAATACATTATTAAAATTCATTTTATCTTTTTAAAAAACATGCCAAATTTTAGCAGAGTTTTCAACAATGTTAAATTTAACCAGAGAAAAGCATTTCTGATGCTTTACAAACTGGTGCTTCAATGAATTACCTTTTTTGTTTTTTTTTGTTTTTGTTTTTGTTTTGAGATGGGATCTCGCTCTCTCACCCAGGCTAGGGTACAGTGGCATGATCTGGGCTCATTGCAACTACCTCCTGGGTTCAAGTGATTCTCCAGCCTCAGCTGTCAAGTACCTGGGACTACAGGACCACACTGAGATACCCAGCTAAATTTTGTGTTTTTAGTAGAGACGAGGTTTCATCATGTTGGCCAAGATGGTCTCTAACTCCTGACCTAAGGTGATCTGCCCACCTCCGCCAGTTTGTAATCCCAAACTGCTGGGATTATGGATGTGAATCACTGCACCAGGCCAAAATGAGTTACTCTTAATTGTGGTCTATTCATTTGTTTTTCCTGCATTTTCACTTTGATGAACTAACAGAAATACCTTTGGAATACAGTGACAGCTTGAAAGCTTTATGTTAACGAAGTTGTTCCACATCAGATAAAATAATATGTGAAAATGATGAGAATTTAGTGATTCTTCTAAAATCAGAATTTAAAGACATATCACTGACCCTATGTTAAAATAGCATACTGCACAGAAGTCTTGGGCATTAGAGTTTCAGAAAGCTAGTCATGTTAAACATTTTTCAAAACAAGGCTAGCTACCTCATAAAAAACGAAGGAACTACTTATAAAACTGGCATTCCATTTTCAATTTAAAAATTTGTTGATATTAAAATATAGTGAAATAACCATTAATTTAAACTATTTTTTTGCTCACTTTGAGAAGGTGTAACATAAACTACTTAGATGACCGATTTAAGCCCCACTTAAGTAAATGGCAAATACTGGGATTGGATTACCAAATGTACGCCTTCCATTTGATTGGCCATATAACTTTTTCTTTCATGCATGGACAATGGCTTTTCTCCTTCTTCAGTAACCCAAAGGAAAAGCCGACATTCTAACCTGGAGCTGCACATTCAAGCTTTGACACATTCCTCTCACTGGTTTTGTCTAATGCTTATAATAAATTACATAGTCAGCAACTTTAGAAAGATGGGTCGAAGAAGTGTCTTTATCATAGTTTGAATTTTTCCTTGGGGCACGTGACAGAGTCACCTCTAGCGTTTCAAATGTGCTTGAAAGTTACCTGGCTGCCCTCTAAGAAGTTTGCGTAAAAACTGCTTTACTTAAAAGCAGGCAAAATTAAGGTTTCTGTAGCAAAACCGTAGGCATTGCATTGAGACAGGACAAAGACTATCCTATTTCCATGTGGCTGGGAAATGAGAACTTGGTTCAAGCGCTCATGGACTGGCATATCATATCACTATTAATAAAGAGCATTGTTAGTCTCTAAAATGGCTTCATGTCATGATTATTTTATCCTCTTTCTGTTGAATTTTTAAAATGTATGTCTACTGCAAAGTACACAAAGGAAATAAATTAGCACTAAAAAAAGGGGTTCTTCACAACCTGAAATGATATCTATATTTCTTTCAGAACATCACTTTAGAGAGAAAATAGCAAAAATTCAGCATCATCTCTTTTGTCACACTTCACTAACTAATCAAAATATAGAAAAAGAAAGAGCAGTTAAGTACATTTGTATTCACTGTACTTGTATAGATATTTGTATAGAAGAAAAACAATTAGCTTATTTAAAAACCCTAAGGTGAGTAAGCAGTTTTTATTGTCATATTTGCTTTGGGATTTCTATTTTTACTTCATTTATATATGAAACCAGTAAATACACCTGTGTCAAATACTTATATTTTTGATGTTAGTTCAAAATATTGGTGACTTTTTAAGATATGAATATCCGATATGTATCTTTCAGAAAGTATCAGAGTTATAAAATAATATTTGGGAGTTAAGGAAGGCACTAGACATAAGAAACTTGTATAGGCAAATACTTTGTCACCAAAATTGTATATTTAAAAGTTAAATCCCCATTCTTTCATTTGTATCTTTTCAATTCAAATTTAATTCATTAAAAAACAATTTTTCTCCACACTTAATCCCTATTCATCTTTTTCACTAGTTTGTATTCCATTGCCCATTGCTTCATAGCTAAACTCTGTTTAAATCTGTTAACTGAAATGATTTTTAAAAGCTTTTGTCCATTTTTTACCTATTCCATTGGACATTGGACTTGTAAGATATCATGATACAAAGGAAAATGGCCCTACAATGATATGATTCGTGATTCCACCATAAATTTCCTTGATGCTTTTAGAGTGTGATTAATTTATCTCACCCCTCCCCTTTTTTTAAACTATGAAGCAAGTATGTACAACAGTGCCATTTTTTTTTCAACCCCAAATAAATAGAAACAGCTATAGGACTAAAGTTTCTTATATGAATTTTACAGTTTACTTAGCACATTCTTTAATAAAGTTTCCTCTTCGGGAAACTAGAAAACTGTATCTGGTGTAAGACTAGATGTTTTCTCAAAAACATACATAATATTCATATAACAGAGCTTTGGCCTTATGCCATGCACAAGCAGGAGGTGCTTCTGGAACTGTCCTATTGATTTTCACACATTAGTTATTAGAAATGACTGCTGCCATTCCCACATAGAGCTAAGTGCGAACATTTACCATATGCATGTAGCCTCAATATTATTTCGTTGTTCACAAAACCACCTTTGTTTTCCCATCGAAATACTGTCCTCATCTTAAAAGTAAATGGCACTATTTTATTCAATGGTTTATATTTTGGAATCCTAACCAGATATTTTTTTGCCTTAAATTTCAAGCACTGCGTTACTTCTAAAGACATGCTAGGGGTATAAGGAAATTATATCAAACATGAGTAAATTTTGTTGACCAAGGCTATAGAATTAACAATACCATCACATAAATATATGAATACAGACATTGATGGTTAGTGAAAATTACCCCCAAATTTCTAACGCCATGAGTCTACTTTGAATAGCTTTTTAGTTTGATTTTTATTGACATTATATGGAGGTTATTTGTAAGTCTGCAGACATAATTCATAGAATATAATACTCAGCTGTTTGAGAATGTACTACTTAAATATTTGAATATATTTATTCCAAATATATTTCCACTGTGATTTTTCTAGGGAGATGCAATTGCCATCACAGTAAGATATTGCTGATTCAGGTGAAATTTTTAATTAACTAGAAAAATCAAAGAATGCAATTCTTTTTCAAGATTTCTTCAAATAAAGAAACAAGCAAAATTAGGCTGTGGTGCTGTGAATAACACCATGAGTTGTGGAGTCAGGCAGTCCTCAGGTTCAGTCACAGTTCTACTGTTAAGTAAATAATAATTCTAAGGGTGCGTTTTTGTTCTCTAGGGTTTGTGGAAAATATGTAGACCCATAGCATTCAACAGATCAGCAATGAGCCTACCCCATAGCTGTTCAAGCTGCCCATTATTGGGTAGCTTTCAGATAACCAGTTAGAAAGACAACATCTATGAAAACCATGTACTAAAGAATTATATATTTTAATTAAGGGTACTTAACATGGTCAAGTTAGAGTACAATAGAGTAGAAATCTTCTATTCAAATATAATTGAGACCAGTTGTTTGATAGTCTAAAAAGTGAGTTAAGAAGGAGACTTATGGGGTAAAAAGAAAAAAAAACACACACAAATGTAAATTGATTGGCCAATATTTTTATATAAGTCCAGGACCCTTTGATTATCACTCTATTAAACTGGAGTTTCTATTCTTTGTCTTCTTTGTATACATCATGATCATAACTAGTCAATTATAATTCTAAAGTTTTATTTGTTTAAAGTAGAACAAAAACTTGTAATTGAAGTGCAAAAACCTTTTAGCTTATTAAAATTGTGTTCTGATTATTCTAATTTTATAATTTCTTTTTAAAATTTTTACAGTTACACAGCCATCATATTAATCAACTTAGTTTTTTCTAATCTTTCCAGACTAACATATTTTTACATAAATAACACAATTTTATAATCACATCACTGATTTTATTTGTCACCAAAAACTAAATTAAATACAACCTAAATAAACTGGCTGGTTGATAAGTTAACATAATGGCAAGTTGAGACAGAGGACTTACTAGGCATGATAGAAAATACACTGTTATTTTACAGGGAGAATGTACAGTGTCAGTTCATTCAACAAGTTAGTTAAACACAATGAAAACAATGTCAGTGAAAAGTAGCAATTTCTGTTTTTGCTCCATGGACTTACAGCCCATGAGTCCAGAGAAAGAAGAGATAATTTAAAGAGCTTCATTGGCAGGTGAATCTGTACTTGGCGTTTTAGCTTAGAGATTCAAACTCCATATTAAAAGCAGGAGAAGAATAGTGAGGCATCCCGTATGAAGAAGGAAATCAGAATGGAGGCAGAGGCAAGAGTAGCCATGGTCTTTGTCCTGGCTCAGGAGGACAAAGCCTGGACTCTTGAAGAGCAAAGCCTGGACTCTTGCCTATAACCTGACTCCATCCCATGTACTTTATCTACTCACACTGTTTGCCCAGGAAATCTAGCACTCCACAGTGAGAACAGGAGCTGGTTGTCCCAGCTAATCTTCAACTGGGTGTGTCCCATAGGGTTGTCAGATTTGGAAAACCGGTAAGAGTAGGCTTTGAAGAAAAAGACTTGGAGATGAAGCAGAATGCTCCTGCCAAAGCTTCCCTCAATTGACATAAGAGGAACAAGTCTATATGCCAAATTTATTATAGTATAATTTATCAGGTATTCAAATAAATTTGTATAGAGAATAAGAGCTTCCCCTCAAATACCTGACTGTAATTTTACATATAATTATTTTATTCAACAAATGCTCAATGTATGTTTGTTTTATACCAAACACTTTTTAAGGAATTAGGAATACCATTGTGAATAAAATAGACAGTTTCTACTAAACACTTATGATGGGAGGCAAACAAATACATAAGAAATACAATAATTAAGAAATACAGTTTTATGTCTAATTATGTCAAATAAGTGCTGTGTCCCCAAAACACTCATTTTATCAAACTATTGTAAAACAAGGAAGGTACATAAAGAATACTGAACATGGAACTGGAGATTCTGTTTTAAATATGGTTGCCAGGGAAGTCCTCACTGTATGAGAACATTCTGTCAAGGACTTGAAAGAGATGAGGGAAGTCATCAAGTAGATGAAAAAAAGAACACTCCCAGTAATAGGTGCAGCAAATGCAAGGACCGGAGGAGAAAGACATCTGCTTTGTTTAAAGGACAGCAAATAGGACTCCGTGCCATACAGCACGGTGAATAAAGTGGAAATGGTAGAAGTGTTTTTAGTTCTAAGGTAAGAACAGGGACCAAGCATGGAGAGTCTTCGATGTCATCATGGAGATTTCTATTTTACTGGAGGTGAAATGGAAGCCACTGAAGGCACTTGAAACAGAGGCTGATATGGTTCACAGCTTTAATAGTCTGCTGAGATAAGAATTGACTATAGGACAAAGGGTAGACCCAGGTAGTGAGATGGTATTGCAATCACCTAGGAAGTAGGATGATTGGAACTAGAATGGCAGTGGTGAGAGGTGGTCATATTTTGGAAATATTTTTAAAGTAGACCTGACAGGGTGTGGTGATGAATTTGACATGGGATGTGAATCAAATTTCATAGCCTGAGCCAAACGTTCCTTTTCAATTATGTTTAATATAATGGAAAAGGTAGGTGAAAATGGATTAAGAAAGAAATGAATAGAAGTTTGGTGTGGGAAACGGTAAAGTGAAGAATCCAGTAGAGATGTTGGATATCAAATCTGAGTTCAGGAGTTTTCAGAGCATAGAAAATTTGATCATTAGTGTGGTGTTGGTATTCGAAGGCGTGAGACTGGACAAGGTCATTGTAGTTTAGTTTAGTGTATTTCCACATACAGTATTTCAAGCATGTTAGATACTTTAATGTTTGGCCATTTTAAAAGCAGCCCGTTGGTAAATTTCACAGGAATGCGGATTTGATTGACCTGTTGTTCTCTGATGTCTGATCTCAGTAGGGTGCATTATTTTATTATATTTAATTCCCTATAAAATTCCAAATTTATCAAAGTAAGACCTATATTTATTACCAGGACTTTTCAGGTACAATATTCCTATTCAGATAGAACTATATTTCTTAATTTCACAGAAATATCCTTCCCTGGCATGATGATACTATTATATCACCAATCATGAAGTCATGCTGACTTGTAGGCAACAACAGAGCTCACATTTTGATCTAAGCTAATTTGCATGAATTACCTAAATTATGAAAACACTTTCAAAGATTTTTATTAATTCTGAATTGTGTCAAACTACCACTTAATAATTCTCTCAAGGGCCCAACTCTGGCAAAACCAGATGCTGCAGTGTATGTCTTTCCTGTTCCTTTCCAATTTTTTTCATCATGGTTCATCAGCGAATGCTATGAAGTCTAATTAATTTAATTAATGGATCTCAGGGCCATTGGACTATGTATTTACATGAATTACTCTGTGAAGAAGGAGCACGTGCTGGCTCTCTCTGTCCCTGTCTCTCTTTCTCTCTCCCTCCTTCCCTCCCTCCCCTTTTTGTCCTTGTCTTTAAACAGCAGAACATTTTAGTGACCTACAGTTAACTGGCCAAACTAAGCAGCGCTCTCTTAGATAAGAATGCACTTCAAACAAACCTTAGCATAGACTGTAATGCTACCACTAAAGCTCTGTTCATGTTGTTCTAGGGCTAATTAAATAGAATACTGTACTCTAGCTCTGAGGAAATTTGAGATTATCTCATATTTTCTAAGTTCAACCAGAAAATAATTAATTATAGGGAAGGCATAAGAATTGCCCTGGCAGAATCAGCCTGTGAAATAATTTCTGTTCATTCTCGATGTATTATCTGCTTTGTCCCTAGAGGCTCCCTTTTGTTACTCTTTATCAATATTCTTTATCCGCTTAATTTTCCTGCCATCTCAACTCAAAAATCATACCTACGAAAGAAAAAAGTTTTCATCCTTTTGCTTTTGCATAAACTCTGTGCCTGCTCTGAGAGTGTAAGATTTATAGTTATATGTAGATATTTTTATTTATAATCTTTCTCCTGCAAAACAGAATTAGAGAAACTGAAGCAAAAAGAACATGTAATAAGATGAATAATGAATAGGAAATCAAATTGCTCTAAAGACAAAGTAAAGGAAACTATAAAAGGTAGATGACTAGAACTATTTCAAAAGAAGAGACCTCAATCTTTCCATCAAATAGTATGGTGTAATTTGCACAATGTACCCAACGGTTAATGAATACACTTTTGTCGAAGATATCATTAATAAATAACATGACCATTGATAAACTAGGACAAAAGATTTTTACTCTTCAGGAAGTAACTATTAGACAGGTATTATAAATTCTAACTTTAAAAGGTAAAGGAAAATATATATTGATCTGACCCATAAATGTAACAGGAAGACTTGGAGTAACAATTACTGCAGGTGAATTTCAGCTCTTGGTCTGTCTACCAACCAGTGTCACCAGGAACTTTCTTCAGACCTGTGTATCCAACTGCTTATCTGTCTTTTACACCTGGATATCCCTCAGCTACCTCCATTTAATTTCTCTTCTTCCTCCCAACTAGTCAGCATCCAAGCAGATCCAGACAACTGTGAAGAGCTATTCTAGTCTCCGCCCTCTCCCCTGCTGCTGATCTAGTTAAGAGGGCCAAACAATGTAGTTGAGAGGACACCAGCTCTGTTTCTAACATAATTTAGTTTTAACCTCATCCCTTAACTTAAAATCTGCATGGCCTTCAGTAAGCTCTTTAATTCCTCTGAATATCAATTGATAAAAGTAAAAACAAATTTCCAAAATTAATTGTAGCGAGGATTAAAATATCATGTTTGGTATATCATGAGCTCTCAATAAACAGTTGTATTCTTATTCAAATTAGTACACAGGCCTATCATGTCTCCTTCCTTGTAGATCTGTTTTTTATTATTTTTTCCTCCTGTTCTTGTCTCTGAATCCCCCAACCCAGTCTCTCTCCTATCATCTTTTACAAAATCCGCCATGACCCTACTCACCCCACCATTCCTCACACTCCTTTATATCCTGCCCTGGCCTCCATCCCAGCTGCTCCATCCCTACCTGTAATCCAGCCTCTATACCACGATCAGGGCTGTGGTTCTCAAATGCAAATCTGATCATGTTGCACGTTATAACATCTTTGAATGACACCTACTTGTCTCATGATAAGTTCTAAACTCCTTAGTTTTAGGTTGACCCTGACCATTTTTTATCTGACCCTGTGCGTCTCTCCCTCCGGATTCTCATTAATCTTCATCCACCCCCTTTTTTTGAACAACATGGCTCTACTTTCATCTTTTCATACTTATATTTTTTTCCTTGACTTTTCACTTTGCTCACAGTGTTCCTGCCATCTGGAATAGCATTTTCCCTGTTGGCCTGGAAAATTTGACTATTCCTTTGTGACGGAATTCAGCCTTCACTTCCCTGTGAGTGGCCTCCTTAGGACAAATTGACTGTATCTTATTTTGTAGTCTCACAGTCCATTAGGCAGTCATCAAATATCCAGTACTACAGTGCTTGATATTTGTTGTTTATATGTCTGTTTCCCCCACTGGCTTTCAGAAACGTGAGGGATTGTTGTATCCATTTGTATCCCCAGAGTCTGGCATACCTTGCATCTATTTGTGTTTAAATGAGTGAATGAATGATGAGAAAACGATGACCTATATTTTGTTTCTTCCTCTAACATGACATTATAAATAGACTGATTCAACCAAAGATTCCAGTTCCTATACCTTTTGCTGTTGTTATTGTATATATTAGCAAAAAGCTTCATTCCTTCCAAAAATTTTTTCAGTGGGAGCAATAAATCCAGTGCCTTCTGAGAGCAACATTGTGTTCTTCCTCTCTCTCTCCCTTTTGCCTATCGCTACTTTGAAGAGTATGTGTTTATGAGTTTTTAGATTAATTTGTTACAGTGCATTTAATAGGAGCCCTGCTATTTCTTCATCAGTGGTTATGAAAAAATGTGGTGGAGTACATGTTATTATAATGTTATTTTAAGCAGACATATAGATTAAAGTATTTTCTTTTACTGTTCTTAATGTAAAGCTCATAATTAGATATACAAAAGTATTCATCTACAAGATAATGGAGACATAAGCAAAGCACAGAAAAAGGCTTACCAAGAACAAACTATAACTAACAAACAAATGTTAGTTTTATTGAAATAGAATTAGTGAGTTAGTACATGATAGAACAAAAGATCTATAACACGTTTAGATGTCAGGACTTTCTCAGACATGGATTGTATACAGTGTACCCACAAAATTCTATCAAATTGTTTCTATTTCAAGAAATTTTGTTTATTCCTGTTCAATACAAAAGTTAATTACAAATGAAAGATAAACAGAGTGGAAAACAGTGGCATTGTTTTTCCTGTTTTTTGGGGAAGAATGCGGGAGTGGGGTTAATATTTAAATGCAAGACAAAGCTCTTCACTCCTCATCTTGTTCCCAAGATAGGACAAAATACACATGGCCAAAAATGAGGAAAGTAGAGCAAAACCTAATGTAGTCAAGAGAGTTATGACCCTGAGGTGTGAGGTAAGATCTGGCCCTGGGAATGTTGACCGACATCGCAATAGTTAGTGTCTAGACTGGAATGATTAGATATAAAGTAGGTTAACTTGGGGTCTTTAGAGATGGTGCTATTCCCAGGAAGATAAATGAGGTCAAGTACTAAGACAAAAGGACAAGCATCATCGGTCAGAAAAAGAAAAAAATGATTTAGAAAAAAAAAAGAAAGAGAAATAAAATGTTGAGGAAAAGAAAAAATACCAAGGATGGAGAGCAAAAGGTTTTCCAGACAGTCTGTTGCTTGGAAATGTGGGTTACCTAGCAACCTGGAAGGTGATGCTCCTTCTAAGCCCATGATTCTGCCTCCATGACTTAGGATACTAGTCACAAAGAAATAGAACACAACATCTTTCTCTTTCTAGATCTCATTGTCAGTTGAAGAACTGCTACTCATGGCCTGCTAGAGTGAAACTCATTGGTTCCAGAAATGAATAAAATTGGACCTGCCAGAGGTCTTTAATTATTATGTGGGCATCAGAAGTGATGGTGATTGATGTGGGTGTTATTTCAATAAAGTGTTATAAATAATTCACATAGGAAAAATTTACTTTTTCTTATTTTAATTTATAGTTAAATACATGAATATTGTATTTCAATGTTGCTATTCAAATTAAAGACCATGTCAGTTCTTAGAAACAATCTCTCATTGTGTATTAATTTCAATAAGACACTGTAGTAATCACATATATATATACATATGTATAAATAAATTAATAGCCATTACTTTTTGAGCTGTTTTAGGTTTACAGGCAAACATTAGTGGAAATTAAAGTGCCTGTCCATAGACTCTCTTATTCCACCCCCATTTCTCCTATTTTTAACATCTTGTGGTATTTTTAACATTAGTATGTTACGTTTGTTTCAAGTAATGAGCTAATGTTGATAAACTATTTTTATCCAAAGTTCATAATTATATTAGGGTTCACTCTTTGTGGTGTCCATTTTATGGATTTTAACAGCTGTATAATAAGATGTACCCACCATGACAGTGTCACACAGAATAACAGTTTCACTGTCCTAAAAATCCCCTGTGCTCTACTAGTTACTCCCCCTTTCTTTCCTCCCCAGGAGCCCCTGGAAATGACTGCTCTTTTTACTGTCTCCATAATTCTGCCTTTTTCAAAATGTCATATACTTGAAACCACATAGGGTGTGGGCTTTCATACTGGCTTCTTTCACTCAGTAATATGCGTTTAAGCTTCTTCCATGTCTTTTTGTGGCTTGATAGCTCTTTTTTTATATATAGCACTGAATAATATTCAATTGTATGGCCACATCATAGAGTGTTTGTCCATTTGCCTATTGAAAGGTACCTTGGGTTGTTTCTGTTTTGGTACTTAGGAATAACATTGGTATAAACATTTGTGTGCATGTTTTGTGTAGGAATAAGTTTTCAACTATTTTGGCAAATACCAAGGAGCACAGTTATGGAATCACATGTTAAGAGTGTGCTTAGCTTCATAACAAACTGCTAAACTGTCTTCCAAAGTGGGTGTACCATTTTGCATCCCCGCTAGCAATGAATAAGAGTTCTTTCTGCTCATTGTTCTTACCTGCACTCAGTTGTATTGATATTTTGGATTTTGGCCATTATAAGAGGTATGTAGTAGCATCTCATTGTTTTAGTTTGCAATTTTCTAATGACATATGTTGAGCATCTTTTCATGTACTTATTTACTATTAGTAGGATGTTGCCATCAGTAACTTTCCTTTCCCTTTGCATTGCCAGTGAGATCCAGTCTGTCTCTCTCTCTTTTCTTTCTTTCTCTCTTTCTTTCCTTTTTCTCTCTCTCTTTCTTTCTCTCTCTCCCTCTCTCCCTCCTCTTTTCTCTCTCTCCCTCCTCTTTTCTCTCTCTCCCTCCTCTTTTCTCTCTCTCCCTCCTCTTTTCTCTCTCTCCCTCTCTCTCTTCTCTTTTCTCTTTCTCTCTCCTTTCCTTTCCTTTCCTTTCCTTTCCTTTCCTTTCCTTTCCTTTTTTTCTTTTCCTTTCCTTTTCTTTTCTTTTTCCTTTTCTTTTCTTTCTTGTTTGTTTGTTTTAAGTTGTAGTCTCACTCTGTCATCCATGCTGGAATGGAGTGGTGCAATCCGAGCTCACTGCAACCTTCACCTCCCGGGTTCAAGAGATTCTCCTGCCTCTGCCTCCAGAGTAGCTGGGATTACAGGCACCCACCATCATGCCTGGCTAGTTTTTGTATTTTTTAGTAGATGCAGGGTTTCACCATGTTGGCCGGGCTGGTTTTGAACTCCTGGCCTCAGGTGATCCACTCTACTCAGCCTCCTGAAGTGCTGGGATTATAGGCATGAGCCACTGTACCCGGCCAGATCCAGTACTTCTTAATGGAAATGAAAACTTCACAAGTTACCACATTTTTCCCCATATATTTATAATAAGTTCTGATGTCTGATAAGGCAAGTCTGACCCTCTGCATTTTTAAAAATTAACCAAATTATTTATGAAAAATTAATATTCTATGCACATTTTAGAATCAAATATTTTATTAAAATCAATGACCATATTAGATTTATTGGAAAAATAATGTAATTTAATATTAAGTTATCACATCCATTAACATGACGTAATTCTTCACTTATTTGGATTTCCTTTAAAATCAATTCCTAAAATTTTCTTTATAGATGATTTTAGGGTTTATTTTTTTGTAGCTTAACTACAGATACTTTGCAGTGTCTCAATTTTAGTTACAGTTTTACGCCTTCGATTCATTTATTGCTGATATGAAAGAACTTTTTTTTCAACATCTATTTTAGATTTAGTGGGCACACATGCAGGTTTGTTACATGGGATACTGCTTGATGCTGAGGTTTAGACTACAAGTGTACCCTTTAACAAGATGATGAGCAAGGTATGCTACAGTCAGTTTTTTTTAACCCTTGTCCCTCCTTCCCTCCCCAATATCTTCAGTGTCTATCATTCCCACCTTTATGTCCATTTTTACCAGTGTTTAGTTCCAACTTACAAATGAGAAATTGCAGTATTTGTCTATCTGTTTCTGAGTTAGTTCAATTAGGATAATGGTCTCCAGCTGCATCCATATTGCAACAAAGAACATGACTTCATTTTTTTATGGCTGCATAGTATTACATGGCATACATATACCACATTTGCTTGATCCAATTCACCAATTAGGGAGACCTGAGTCAATTCCCTTTCTTTGCTATTGTGAATAGTGCCGAAATGAATATACAGGTGCAAATGTCTTTTTGGTAGAATGGTTTATTTCCTTTCAGATGTATACACAGTAATATTATTGCTGGGTCAAATGGTAATTCAGCTCCTAGCTCTTTGAGAAATCTCCAAACTGCTCTCCACAGTGGCTGAACTAATTTACATTCCCATCAACTGTGTATGTGTTCCCTTTTCTCCAGAGCCTCACCAATATCTGTTGTTATTATTATTACTTTTTACCAAAAGTCATTCTGACTGCTGTAAGATACCCCTGTGCAATTTGGATTTGCATTTTTTTGATGGTAAGTGATGATGAGCTCTGATATTGTTTGGGTCCCACCCAAATCTCATCTCAAATTGTAATTCCCAGGTATTGCAGGAGAGACATGGTGGGAAGTGATTGGATAATGGGGGTGGTTTCCCTCATACTATTTTCAAGAAAATGAGTGGGTTCTAATGAGATCTGAAGGTTTTAAAATGTTTGTCAGTTCCTACCTCTCTCTCTGTCCCGCTGCCATGTAAGATGTGCCTTGCTTCCCCTTCACCTTCTGCCATGATTGTAAGTTTCCTAAGGTCTCCCAAGCCATACGGGACTGTGGAGCCAATTAAGACTTTTTCCTTTATAAATTACCCAGTCTCAGGCAGTTCTTTTTAGCAATGTAAAATGGACTAACATAGGAAATTTGTACCAGGAGTGGGAAACTCCTATAACGATAATCTGATAATGTGGAAGCCACATGGGAACTGGGTAATAGGCTGAGGTTGGAACAGTTTTGAAGGCTCATAAAAGGATAGGAGGATGTGGAAAAGTTTGGAACTTCCTAGAGGCCTGTTTAATGGTTTTGACCAACATGCTGATAGTAACATGAACAATGAAGTTCCGGGTGAGGTGGTCTCAGGTGAAGATAAGTAACTTACTGGGAACTGGAGTAAAGGTCACTCTTGCTATGCTTTAGAAATTAGACTGGTGACATTTTCCCCTGCCCTAGAGATCCATGGAACTTAGAACTTGACAGAGATGATCTAGGGTATCTGGTAAAGATATTTTTAAGCTGCAAAGAAATTTTTAAGCTGCAAAGCATTCAAGAAGTGACCTGGTTGATTCTGAAAGCATTTAGTCATATGCGTTCACAAAGAGATTATCTGAAACTGGAACTTTTATTTAAAAGGGAAGGAGAATATAAAAGTTTGGAAAATTTACAGCCTGACCATGAGGTAGAAAATAAAAATCCATTTTTTGGGGAGAAAGCCAATCTTGCTGCAAACGTTAATAGCCAAGACAATGGAGAAAATATCTCCAAGGCATGTCAGAGATCTTCATGACCGCCCCTCCCATCTTTGGCCTAGATGCCTAGAAGGGAATAATGATTTCATAGGCCGGGCCCAGGGCCGCACTGCTCTATGCAGCCTCAGGACTTGGTGCCCTGCATACCAGCAGCTCTAACTCCAGATACAGCTAAAAGGGGCCTAGGTGCAAATGGGGCCATTGCTTCAAAGAGTGCAAGATCCAAACCTTGGTGGCTTCTATACGGTGTTGAGCCTACAGGTATGCAGTAGACAAGGAAGCATACCACCTAGATGTCAAAGGATGTGTGGAACTACCTGGATATCCAGGCAGTAGTCTGCTGCAGAGGTAGGGCCCTCATAGAGAACCTCCTTTACTAGGGCAATGAAGAGAGAAAATGTGTGGGTTGTTTCCCCCCATACAGAATTCCCACTGGGGCACTGCCTACTGGTGCTGTGAGAAGAGGGCCGCCATTCTCCAGATCCCACCAACATCTTGTACATGCACTTGGGAAAGCCTCAGACACTCATTGCCAGCTTGTAAAAGTAGCAACAGGGTAGCTGTACTCTGCATAGCCAAGGGGTGGAATTGCCCAAGGGCTTGGGAACCTACCCCTTGCATTAGCATCCCTTGATGTGAGACATGGAATCAAAGGGGATTATTTCAAAGCTTTAAGATTTAATGACTGCCCCACTGTATTTTGGACTTGCATGGGGCCTGTGGCCCCTTGGTTTTGGCCAATTTCTCCTACTTGGAATGGCAACATTTACCCAATGCGTGTACCCTCACTGGATCTTAGAAGTAACGAAATCGTGTTTGATTTTACAAGCTCATAGATGAAGGTGACTTCTCTTGTCTTAGAGGAGACATTGAACTTGGACTTTTGGATTAATGTTGCAATGAGTTAAAACTTTGGGGGACTCTTGGGAAGACATAATTGTGTTTTGAAAGGGGAAAATGACATGAGATTTCAGAGGGGCCATGGATAGAATGATATGGTTTGGCTCTGTGTCCCCAGTCAAATCTCATCTCCTATTGTAATCCCCACATGTTTGGAGAGAGACTGGTGGGAGGTGATTAGATCAAGGGGGTGGTTTCCCTCATCCTCCCTCATCCTGTTCTTGTGATACTGAGTTCTCATGAGATCTGATTGTTTAAAAGTATTTGGCAGTTCCTCTCTCTCTCTCTCACTCCCTCTCTTTCCCCTGCTTCTATGTGAGATGCACCTTGCTTCCCCCTTGCCTTCTGCTGTAATGTAAGCTTCATGAGGCCCCCCACAAGCCATGCAGAACTGTAAGTCAATGAAACCTCTTTCCTTTATAAATTACCCAATCTCAGGAAGTTCTAACAGTGTGAAAATGAACTAATACAAGTGCTTTTTTATGTTTGTTGGCCATTTGTATGTCATCTTTGATAACTGTCTGTTCATATTTTTTGCTCACATTTTAATGGGGTTATCTGGTTTTTGATTGATAACTTGTTTAAATCCCTTATAGATTCTGGATATTAGACATTCATTGGGTGTATAGTTTGCAGATTTGCATTTTGGATATTTGTGTGTGTGGTTGTTCATCACTTATTAACAGCCTTGTTAACTTTGCCTGTAAGTCCTAATGGCTTTGTGTTTATTTGATTGAGCATTTCTATGGGTGATTATACCATTTCCCTTCCAAGTATTTATATCTTTGGTTTTTTGGTCTTTTTTTCTTTTTTTCATCTTGTTATACTGGCCAAGCTCGCCAATACTATGCCCAGAAGAAGTGATATTGACGGTCATTATATATTTTTCCTTAATTAAAGGGAATGTCCTAAAATTCTTCTATTAGTACATACAATAGACTTTTGATGGGAGTTATGAAGTTTAAGAAGTTCCCTTGTACTAAAATTTTTACGAGTTTTTAAAAAAATACTGGACTGTTTCAAATGTGTTTCTGTTTCTATTGCAATGCTGCCAAAATTTTCTCTTGCAGTCTATGAATGTGTTGAATTAACTTGTTACACTTTCTAATGTTGAACCATCTATTTAACATACATTTCCCACCATAGCTTGTCTCTAGCTTTTCTCTGAGGTTACCCTACCACATTTGACAGATCTGTTTGCTTGCCTCATGATGGAAAATGAGGAGAAAATTAGGCACTGTTCTGCCCTGATACATACAGAAAAGAGAAAACAGCTTAGCAGCAAAGTTTTCCCTTCAGATCATTCTCTGTCTTTGTCATCTAGTCTACATCTTCTTCAGGTTAAAGGTATCTTTGTAAGGGTTTTTTCCTGGGTTTTGTGTTAGTTTCTGATTGTGGCAATAAAATTCATTGTGATAGACTGTAATATTGTTATCACATCTTCTCTGTTTCCCCCAAGAGGTTGACACTTAAGACTTTGATATCATGCTGAATAATTTGACTTATTTTGAGCAGTAAAATATGAGTGAATAAACCAAATTATGATAAACGTGTGTCTAATGTATTTTTGTCATGTTAGGACACACGACAGCATCTTAAATATATTAAAGAAATTATTTTTAAAATTTGGGTTGATGGGAATAAAAGGAAATAAGTCATATAAAGAAATAGCCGTGGATCTGAAATGTTATTATGTTGTAGTATTCTTCATGAACCATCAACTATTTTGTCTCTTTCACCAGACCAACATTAAAATATGATGTTTTGGCTGTCAATGTGTGGAAATCACCTACTGTAAATTCACCCATGTTGTAAAATAATTTATTATTAGCAAGCATTTACAAAACCAAGATATTACGTGGAGTTGCATTATCTATTGAGAATTCAATTTTCAGAGATTTTTCAGGGTCTGAAATGATGCTGAATCTTGAAATATATGCAACAAAAGGGACATACGTGGTAGTGAAGGTGCCCCAATCACTTGCAACAATGTATCAATCCAGCTGCATATTGATATAATTAGACATTAGATATAAGAGCTATTGAATATCAGATTTCAGTCACTGGGATAACTGTAAGAAATGAAGAAATTCTCTTTAGTGAAATATCTATAGGGGCCATTTCTTATATAGTTCACAAATCACAAGTTTCTTCACATTCCTTTATCTCTTAATCCACATTCTAGCAATCTATTTTAGAAATGTTGATGAATACATGAAAAAGTGATGAATGACTCGGCGTACCAGATACATCTAAAAACTGAACTCATTGTGGGAGGAAATAATTGAGAAAATAAAAGCTAATTCCAATTTCTGAATTCAGAAAAGATCAGGAAATAAAAGCCTCACGTGCATTTTAAATGTCAGGGACAGGATAGGACTTAAATGATAAGCCCTTCTGAAAACCCCTCTCATTTCAACGATGGAAGTAACACTTTTCTTCCCCATTGTAGGAGATGAGACTCTCTAGAGGAACTGAATGGAAGGGAGAGTAGCTTGCAGAATGCCAAGCACTGATCTTCCCGCTTCACAGTGGCATGGTCCTTAGTTATCGCCTTTGCTGTATTCTGCCCTTTTTAAAAAACTTTTAACAATGAAAATCCACAGAGTTTGATCCCCAGGTATCTTAGGTTCTCTCTACACTCACATCCTGAATGATCTTACCCAGTGTCTGGCTTTAAATGCATATACATACTGATGATATATAGCTCTGTGTCTCTGAATTCGTGATTTGTCTATCCAAATCTTTAGGCAAACATCTCTACCCTGAAGGTCTAAACAGCATCTTCAACTTAAATTTCCAAAATGAATTCTTCTCTTCTCTTCTTGCCCCCTGGAACATCTGCTTTATTTTCATTCCTTTCAAACTCAATTAATAATAATTCTGTTCTTCTTTACATCCTGGTCATAAACCTTGGATGAATCCTTGAGTTATCGCATGATCAGTCAGAAGTCAATAGGAATCCATGAGGAAATCCTTTTCATTCTATCTCAAAGTATTTCCAGTATCCAGTCATTTTTCATCACCTCTGCAGCTACCTCCCCAGCCCAAGCCCCCATTTTCTCTTCTGGATTGTTACAACAGTGTCCTAATGGTTCTTATACTTTTGTCCATCACAGCCTATTTACAACAGGGCAGCCACAGTTATTTTTGTGAATGCATGTCGCCCTTGTGCTCAGAACTCCAATGGCTCTCCATCTTATTCAGATAAAAAGCTCACCAGTGTCCTGCATATATAACTCTATGTGATCTCCGCTCCCTCCTCCCTCCATGACTTCCCCATGGTTCACTTTGCTACAGCACCACTGGTCTCCTTGGCCACCCCGGGCATATTCCACTTAAGATACTGACACTGGCTGCTTGACCTGCCTCAGAAGCTCAAATGGGAATTGTTCAGAGAGACCTACACATTTTAAAATTCAATTCTTCTTCCACCGTCATATTCCTTATTTCTATACCTAGTATACTATATATATATACATGGTAGCAGTTATCACCTTTGAATGCACTATATAATGTAGTTATTTATTTCTACTTCCTCCAATAATATATAAGCTCCATGAGCAAAGGGATCTTTATTGATTTCGTTTATAGCTTTAACCCCAGAACTCACAATATCTGGCATGTACTAGGGACTATTTTTAAAAGAATAAATTAATTAAAATTGAGAATAGGGAAGAATATATACAAGTGTCCTTGAGGGCTAGGCTAAGGAATTGGAGAGCTCAATCCTCATCTTTAACTGTAGGAGATATAATAGATAATATCTATTACTAGAAATTCAGAAATAATTATATAAGTAACTTATTTAAAAATAGGAAGATAAACACCTCTCCAGAAAAGCAATATTAATGTCTGCCTCTTGAGTGTCTAGTTTGTCTTTGTCATATAGAACTCTCTGAATCCGTAAACCATTTCTTTTAATTACCTGATAAAATTTTTGAGTATAAAAAAGAGTTATTATATAAGCTCATTATAAATAATTTAAGAATTATTAAAATTTATGTATATTTGTATTTATGATATTGGTTTATTTAAAATTTATATTATTTATTTATAAAGAATATAAAAACTTTAGAAAACAAGAAAACAGTGCTTTGCTTAAATTCGAATATGCACAATTGGATATGTTTTTATTCACAACATTGAGGGGTATGTTACATAATTGGGAGACAGGTATGCAAACCTAAAATATAGATTAATTAACTGGTATTCTATTCAGTAAGTTTAAATATAGTTCTGGGAACATTAATTTGTAAATAAAGGAATAAAATAGATAATTGAGATTAAGCAAATCACCTAAAATCGTACAACCTTTTTACACACATGGGAATTTGTTTAATATTTAATAAAAACTTAATAAATCTTAAATAATATTTAGAGCTTTGGGGTTCTTAGTTAATTATTTCCCCATTAGTCCGTTAAATACCATTGTTCCATGAAAGAAATAAAATGTATGTTTGCATCATAATTCTGGATGAAATTGTACTCTAATATTTTCCTTCATTGGAAATAAAACATTTTAACTTGGACTATGCAGGTAATTCTGGCTGGTTGACAGATCGAACAGTTTCTCTGATTGGCACTGAAAATTTACATTTCTAATCACACTTAAATTGTTGGAGTAAACCAAGAAAACAATGCTTTGCTTAAATTCAGATTTGCAAAATCTTTTCTAACATTTTATGTTTCAAAAATAACTCTCTGCAGTGCAACAAACAAAAATTAATGAAAATTTGCTGTCCCAGTAAAGTTTGGTAGTATGAAGACTTGCTGCTTAGACCACTGTGAATGCTTAAGTTGCATGACAATGGGAGAGAATTTCCGTGAATATATATTGACTGCTAATGCAGAATGGAGTTTTCTCATTCTCCAATCAGAACAATTAAAAGGAAAATTATGTTTATTAAAAGCTTATTTATCTCTAGGCTTTTAGCTAAACTGTTTTGAAGATTATTTTCCCAATTGGAAAATTATGAGAAGCAAAATCCTTTCAAGAGTACAGGATGTTAAAATTCATCGAGTTAAATTGTTCTTTATGTATGATTTCTTTCTTAAACTCACAAACCCACTAATATGTGAAATATTACAAATGATGACCTTTTTGTTATTATGCTTTGGTTTAAGAAACAAAGAGAAGGAAATGCACTTATGGAAGAACTTTACCTATGCATTTTTTAATATTAAGAAGTCAATTTTGCATTATGGGCATATCAGATAATAAGAGTTCTGTATGTTCAAATATTTTGCTTTAGGGTGTATACACACACACACACACACACACACACTAAGAGTATATGTATATACACACTCTTAGACTATATGTATACTCTTAAGTAAAATATCTGAATATACTCTTAGTGTGTATATTTGTGTATATACTTATTCACGTATATATATATATACACACACACAGTATATATAAATACATATACACTTATTCAAGTATATATAAATATATACATTCAAATATATATAAGTGCATATATATATTTGCATACATTTATATGTATAAATACTATGTTCTAAGTAAGGCTTTAATGATCTGGATGTGTAGGATCTTTATCAAGAACATTGCTCATTGGTCTGCAAATGTAAATGGACTAGAATTAATATGATGACGAAAAGTTTAGTGATTGTTTCACTCTGATTAAATTGAGAGCATGTGAAATAATGTTACATATCTCTAGCAGTCGTTTTTTTATCTTGCCATAAAGCTCCACCTAATATTTTAAAACTAACTTCGAAGAATTTTTATTTGGCTATTCAGATACGTTTTGAATTCACTGTACTAAGATAATATATTACTTCTAATAGGTTTCTATATTCCAACTTTGATTTCTATTGACAATTCATTTTATATCCCTTTTTCCAAGACAGTTTACCAAAACAAATAAATGTGAATTTTATTTTGAGTAAGTTTTTATAGGGCAGTGTGTACTAAGGAAGCACCTAGCCACTTGTGGCTATAAAAGTAATGAGATGTAGCTACTCCATATTGAGATATATCCTAAGTGTAAAGTGTAGAGTAGAATTTAAAGACATAGTGTGAAAAAAAATAAGAATGTAAAAATCTCATTGATAATTTCTATTTTGAAATAATATTTGTAAATATTGAGTGAAATAAATACATAATATTATACTTAATCTCAACTAATCTTTTCCTTTTTAATGTTGTTTTTCAAAAATTAAAATATATGTGACTTGCATTCCTGACTCACAATATGTCTATATTGGAAAGCAATGTATAAAGTTGTCTTTTAAACTTCTATCTTTCTCTTATTAAATAGTATCAAACAGTGAGTTTGCAAGCTTTTAAAAGACTATAAAGGGTTAGGCTCAGTGGCTCACACCTGTAGTCCCAGCACTTTGAGAGGCTGAGGCAGGAGGATTGGTTAAACCAAGGAGCTTAAGACCAGCCTAGGCATTAGAGGGAGATCCCATCTCCACCAAAAAAAAAAAAAAAGCTTGATGTGGTGGCATACCCCTATAATCCCAGCTGCTTGGAATACCGAGATAGGAGGATCCTTTGCTGCCTGTAGGTTGAGGCTACAGTCTTCCATTACTGTGCCCTGCACTCCAGCCTGGGTGACAGTAAGACTCTTGAGGTAACCAGCCTAGAAATAGCTCATCAACAAATATTAATATAATAAATAACATACAATTAAATGAATAGAGAGCAGTCCCCTTCAGATCTCTTTTCCGTTATTGTACCATTGATTGATTTGCCATGTTTGTAAGGAACCAACATATTCAAAATGTCTGTTATATAATCTAGAAATTAAAAGTTACATTTCAAATTTTATATGAATTTAATACAAATAAGGCTTAACTTCATTTTCATTCTACCTTACAGGTGATTATATCTAGAATGCTGTTAAAACATATTGGTCTGATAATCTGGCTGAAAGTATGTCGTTGACTGGCTAATAGGATAATTTTCCACCAGAAAAAAAAATTTCATAAGATAGCAGTAGTATTGGAAAATAAAGGTGAAACAAATCCTTCAAAGAAGTATGAAGCCAGCTCCCACACTTAGATTCTATTTGCCCAGATATGATGTTTTTCATCCTTACTGCCCTTAGCCATTAAATGGTCTTTTGACAGCCCTCACTCTGCCTGCTTCTGCATATTCTAGTCAAGAGAGCTGAAATGTCTTCTACCCCCAAGATAATATTAGCCTCCCCTGGTAATAGAACACTCTAATATTTTCCTCTAACTTATCAAGACAAATTGAAGCATTCACATAGCATATTATAAATCTGTTTAATTGAACTGTACACACTTAATTTGTGTTTCACTGTTACATAATGAATGTTTTTATCCCTGCAAAATTCATATGTTGCAACCCTAATTCCTAATGTGATGTTTTTCAGAGGTAGAGCTCTTCACAGGTAATTAGGATTAGAGATAATTATAAGGGTGGGGCTCCCATGATGGGGATAATGCCCTTATGAAAAGATGAAAATATGTGAGATATCTTTCTCTTCATGTACATACCAAGGAAAGGCCATGAGAGGACACAGCCAGGAAGAAGACCTTCACCAATAACCTGACCATAGTGGCACCATAATCTTGGATTTCCAACCTCCAGAACTTTGAGACATTCATGATTGTTGGTCAAGCCACCCAGTCTATTTTATTTTATTATAGCAGACTGAATTGACTAACAGGTACATTCAGTCTCCTTATTCTACCATCGTGCTACCTTGAAGCATTCATATTTGTACATTCCATTGACCAAGACCTTTAGAGGTGGATAATGAAAGGTGGATAATGATATTGACAACAAATAGAAGTCCTTTAGAGGTGGACAATGAAAGCTGACCCTAACAGAGAAGAAATGCACCCCAACTGTCCACCTGTGCCTCTCATATGATGCAGACTCACTTTCATGAGCCTATACTTATTAGAATCTATTTCCTTGGCTGGTTGTTTTGTTTCAAACTGCCCTTGACTAGCTTGACAGCCAACAGAAGAGATGTATCAAGAAAGGCTCACAGAATAGCACAGATTTGCTATGTGTCATTGTGGAAACAGCATGTTACTAAGTTTAATTGAGAAACTCAGCCAGTGTTCCCATGTAATCAAAGCGGGAAAAACACTTTATAATTATTTAAAATGAAAGCTCTTTTTTTTTTTAATGCTGTATGTGTACTAAGAGTGAGATTCACTTATCCAAGGAAAGACCAGCCAGGTTGTAATGAAAACACTCCAATCTTTCTCAACTTGGGCTATAATCCTACAAAATACATGGTATATCTGCTTGGAAAAAAACTAAAATTTTTATAGCCAAAGGCAAGATTCGATATAAGTTGCAAAGTGACTGGGAACCTTTTGGCTACGTTTGGATTTCTGGTGCTACCTTGAATTGTTCATTGAATTAGATTTTTGGCAGAGGCCATGAGCCAACAAATGACAATCAGATCCCAGATCTCAAAATTTCATGGGTGAAGATGACCAGTGATTGCAAGGAGAAACGAACCCAGACAGTAATTAGTTCTGGAAGTTTGTGAGCAAGATAAGGAATAGAGCATTTCCAAAGATAGAATGCAGATATGATCATGAACATGGTCATGTTCAGTATATATTAAGTGTTTATTTCTGAAGAATCAGCGTAAGAAACATCATATTTGCATGGTTGTATTATTTTTCAACTAACTTTAAATCCAAAGATATAAAACCAGTTTCGAACAACTTGACCATTAGGCAAATTAAGAGTAAACTATTTGTAATTAATAGTTTTTGCCAAGTCTGTGGAATATTTTCTCATGACACTTGGATTTATCAGTGCTCATCATTTTTGATACAGCAGCGTACTTTTAAGTTATACATAAAAGTTCCAAAGACAGAATTCTTCTCCTTTTTATTTGCCTCTTCTCAACTACATACCCCCTACAGCCTCAAATGGAGTACTAACCATACTTGGGTGCTTAAAATATATTTTATGACAGTAATCTTTGGCAGTAGAAGTGATTTTCTATTCTACTGCAGATACAAACACCATAAGAAAAGACATACTTCAATTGGTAAGTCAAAAGTCTTTGTTTGACTTTTCCTGATAGTGTTTATAAGAAAGACAGCTCTGATTTATCAGTGGTGCTAACTGTGTTATAAAGAAAGGTCAGAGAGTGAAAGTTTGATAGTAGGATTGGAAAATGTTGTGGGACAATATGTAAGGCCGGGAAAAGGGATCAGTTCAGCAAGTGCAAAAGTGTTCTTAAGATACTCCCTATAAAATATGTTAAAACCATAGAAATATAAAACTGTAATTCTCATGTGCCTACTAGCAGCATCTAGCTATCTAGCTGGAAACCCCCTCTTTTTTTTTTTTTTTTTTTTTTTTTGACAGAGTCTAGCTCTTTTGCCCTGGCTAGAGTGAGGTGGCCTGATCTTGGCTCAATGCAACCTCCGCCTGCCACGTTCAAGCGATTCTCTTGCCTCAGCTTCTCAAGTAGCTGGGACTGGAGGCACCTGCCACCATCTGCCTAATTTTTTTTTCTTGAGACAGAGTTTCACTCTTGTTGCCCAGGCTGGAGTAGAATGGTGTGATCTCGGCTCACTGAAACCTCTGCCTCCCAGGTTCAAGTAATTCTTCTGCCTCAGCTTCCCGAGTAGCTGGTATTACCGGTGTGCACCATCGTGCCTGGCTAATTTTTTATTTTTATTTTTTTTAGTAGAGACAGGGTTTCATCATGTTGGCCAGGCTGGTCTCAAACTCGTGGTCTCAAGTCATCTGTCAACCTTGACTTCTCAAAGTGCTAAAACTATAGGCCATGATGCATGGCTGAAACTCTGTCTTAAGATAATAGGTCACACCAACATAGTTTGAATGTTCGCACACCACTCAATATATTACTCCACTTTGCTTCAGTAACAACCTTAAATCTCGATGATTTATAGGAAGATATTTGTTTTACTCGTGTTTTATGTCAATGCTTCTGAGTCAGCAAGTGCTGCCCTACCTCCTGTGTCTTCTCATTCAGTGACCTTCAGTGGCAGTAAGAAAAGAATTATGGGGGGTAGACATGGGTGCCACTTAACACTTCCACGCAAACTTAGTACTCTATCACTTTTCCTCACATTCTACTGGCCCATATCAGCAACATGGCCAAGCCTGATCATGGGGGTGGAAATTGTAATATTCTACCTTCAAGGAGGGACTGGATGTCACATAGCTATGGTCAGAGATGTACACTTGTTTTTAGAGGAAGTTATCCTACAAATGTAAAACATAATGCAATTTTCTGAAGAGAGTGGTTCAAGTACATGAAGAATAAGCTCCAAACAGTTTGGTCTTGGTCATAGCTCCTCCTAAGTGGATACCATAGCTTAAGTGTACTTTGTAGACAAAGATTTCTAAGAAGATTGAACTTGTTCAAAATGGGTATCATCTCAGTGGCTCTCCAATAATGCTAGGTCTTTCTGGTAAATTCTCAGAGCTACTGGCAGAAATACTACTATGGGGAAAAAGACACCGGGAAAATAAGTTTATAGCCTGTACATAAACTTACAGAATAATTTCAAACATTTTAATTGTAATAACACTCAAATCATACATAATTCTATCATATAGGGCATAACAGTGTCAATTTACAATAATTTTCTCTGTAAGTGATTTTAAATATCACATATATCTTAAAGGAAGTTGTGAAAGTTCAGCAGATTGGTATTACTAATTCAAAGGAGGACAAAAAATAAATGTTGAACTCAATAATGTCCTTGAAACTGCCTCCCAGTAATTTGCCATTCTAATGTGGCCGAGAAGAAGAGTAATTTAGTGGAATGGAAATAGAAGAAAAACATTTTTTTAATTACTTGATATCACAATTGCAAAACAAAAAGTTGAATAATAATTGTGTATAATTTTAAATGTAAAACAAAGTAGAGAATAGAACAAGTTACAACAAAGAGAAAAGTCTAAATATCACTCCATCGTTTGCATTTTAAATTACAAGTTGATGGTCTGCATTGGATTTTAAGCAATCAAGGAAGAATCTTCAAACTTTAGCATGCATGGAAGCCACTGGAGACCTTGTTTTACACACTTATTTTCCAGAATTCCCCAAGCTCTGGCCCAGAGATGCTAATTCAGTAAACCTATTGGCATCTAGTTATATCGGTTTTAATATGCTCTTGTGAGACACTGGTAAAAGTGGTCAGGGGATCAAGCTTTGTGAAACAATGAGCTATAAAAGCAAATCAGAGATTGTTTAAATATTATTTAAACACCTAATGATATCCCAGAAAGAATTATTTTTATGTGACAATGATGAATTTGTTGAAAATATAAGACTGAATAATGACCTAATTTGTATAAGTTTATTTTATTCTGTTGTTTTGAAATTTCTAAAATTAGTCTCCACTATAAAAGTTATTAATGATGCTGTAGTTAAAAGTACATAATATACTGAAAAATATAAATTGGGTTTGGTGCACTATTTTTACAGTCCAACTTCTTAACAGTAATTTTATATTTGAATGTTAAATGCATTTGAGTTATACAGAAGATGTACATTCAAAAATATAACAGAATGCTCTGACATCAATAAGAAATACATCATAGACCATAAGAGTTGCAAGTAAAAATTATCTTTGTCAATAATGTCACCGTTACATTCATAACATTTTGCCACATGACCTTACTCATTAAAAATTTAGGTTAATATGGTTATAACAATCCACAACATTTTGAATGAACGTGAATGAATTTGAAATTTCATGAAAACACTTGTCTCCACTTGTACACTGTCATGGCTGGTTGGTAAACTAAAGTCTCGTTTGCATTTATGGTAGAAAATATTTATCTTTTAAATATACCCATTTATCATTTAAATATACCCACTCTAAAATTTTATTTCCTAGTTAATTGTTTAATAGACAAATCTCCAGTTAAAGTTGGAAATTTTAATATCTCTGCCTCACTGATCGGTAGAACAACTAAAAAGAAAATCAAAGGTATAGAGAAATAGCACCATCAAGCAACTGTCTCTAATCTACTTAATAGGACATTCCAAAACAATAGATCACATATAATTTTCAAGAACCCACAGAATTCCTTCAAGGAGAGTTTAAAACTTCAACCATAAAAAACATCCTTGGCCTGGCGCGGCGGCTCATGCCTGTAATCCTAGCGCTTTGAGAGGCTGAGGCAGGCGGATCACAAGGTCAAGAGATCGATACCATCCTGGCCAACATGGTGAAACCCCGTATCTACTAAAAAAATACAAAAATTAGCTGGGCATGGTGGCGTGCACCTGTAGTCCCAGCTACTCGGGAGACTGAGGCAGGAGAATTGCTTGAACTGGGGAGGTAGAGGTTGCAGTGAGCCATACAATATAGACCAAATTGTACCACTGCACTCCAGTCTGGCACCTGGTGACAGAGCGAGACTTTGTCTCAAAANAAAAAAAAAAAAAAAAGAAAAGAAAAAAGTTTTAACAAAGGTATAATGAAAATCATATAGAATATGTTCTCAAAGCAAAATGGCATCAAATTAGAAATCAATAACAGAAAGAGAAAAGGAAAATCTCCAACTCAAAAACACACTTTTAATGAACCATGATTTAAAGAGCAAGTTTCAAGACAAAATTACATTGAACTCAATAAAGATAGAACATATCGAAATTGTGGCACACTGCTTTAGTTAAGAGAGAAATTTATAATACTAAATGTTGTGTTAGCAGAGAGGGAAACACAAATCCATAATCTAAGCCCCTGCCTTAAAAACCTAGAAAGAGAAGAGCAGAATAAACCCATAACAAGTGGAAGAAAATAAAAAGTACAAAGCAGAAATTAATAAAATTTAAAACAAAAAATAAACTTTAGAATAGTTCTTATAAAAGTGGAAAAAAAAATGATAAACTAGTAAGATGGGCAAAAAAGAAAAAAAGAAATGACTCAAATTCTCAGTATTATGAATGAAATGGGATATTGCTACAGTGATTCTATCACTGTACTCATCAAAAGGATAATAAAGGAATACTAGGAACAATTTTACTCACAAAAATTTGACAACATAGATGAAACAGACCTATTTCTCAAAAGCACAAACCCAAAATTAGGTAGAGAATTTTATACAAATTAAAATAAGTATCACATAAGAATCATCTCAGAATGGTGACAGACTTAAATGTGAAAGGTAAAACCATAAGGACAAGACAGTAAAAAAAAAAGGTTACACCACATAGAAAAAGCCAGTAAAGTCTTTGTCACCTACACAACGAGTTGTTAGTTTTCATACCAAAACCATGATCCATAAAATGAAATTGATAAATGGTATTTCATGAAAAGTGAAACTGCTCTCTGAAAGAATCTGTTAGTAGGATGAAAATGCAACTGTAGACTGGAAGAAAATATTTCCAAGCCATACAATATAGACCAAATTGTTCTCTTCCAGGTTTACATGTTGAAGTCCTATCCCACAGGACCTCGGAGTGTGGCTGATTTTCTGAGATTGGGCCTTTAAAGAGCTAATTAAGGGAAAATAAAGTCATGTGAATGGACGTTAATCCAATACAACTGGTGCCTTTAAAGGAAGAAATTAGTAAACACACACTTACACACACACGGAAGACCATGTGGAGACAAAGGGAAAAGACAGCTATCTACAAACCAAGGAGAAAGGCCCTCGGAGGAAACCAGCCCTGTCAACGCCTTAATTTTAGATTTCTAGTCTCCAAACCTGTTGGGAAAAATTGGTTGTTATTTACTCCTCCCAGACTATATTTTGTTATGGCAGCCCAAGCAAATGAATACACCACATATCTAATGGACTAACATCAAGAATATATAAAGAACATGAAACAAAAATCCGGTGAGATAATGGGCAAAAGACTGAAGGGACATTTCACTGAAGAAGACACAGATGGCAAATAAGGACACAAAAAAAGATTCAGCATATTTAGCTCTTAGGAAAATCCAAGTTCAAACCATAATGAGATACCTATCAGAATGTCTAAAATAAGAAAAAGCGACAACACAATATTGACAAAGATACAGAGAAAATGAATCCCTTGTATGTTGCTGTTGGGAATTATCAAATGTTGCACCCGTTTTGGTAAGCAGTGTAGCAGTTTCCTACAGAAATAGCTGTAGCAGCCTTTGTTCCCATAGCTCACCAGGCAATTCCAGAATTGCAATGCTTGTTCTTCAAAATAGTGATCTTTAATGAATGACCTCTGTCTTCCCAGTTGTATTTTTTATCTGCACATTTCTTGTTGGTGAACTGAATTTATTCCTGTGGGTTGTCATGTAATACCTTGAAAGGTGATTTAAATACTACTTTGGCTCTAGATGGGAAGAAAATAACTTCCCAGCTATATTTGATAGGATTTCAGGGAAGTCGGTGAATATAGGAACTTCCTGCATTATTATGTGAAATATGATCTTTCCCTCCTGTCTTCTGCTCAAAACTTTGCCATTCAATCACTTAATGTATATTCCTGCATTAGATATGCATACAGATTTTACAGCATACATCAGAGCAATGAGAACTGTTGATAGATCATCAGAAGCTACTTTTCATGTGAATTTGGACAAAGAATTTATTCCCAGATATCTGTGGATCTTTGGCTGAGAAGCACCCACATAAGTTTGGATTGTTTGCTTTTTCTCCTTGTCTCTTCTCTCATCTTCTTCTTCTTCTTTTCCTTTTTTTGAGACAGAGTCTCATTCTTTTGCCAGGCTGGAGTGCAGTGGCACAATCTTGGCTCACTGCAACATCTGACTCCCTGGTTCAAGTGATTCTCCTGCCTCAGCCTCCCGAGTAGCTGGGGTTACAGGCACGTGTCACCCGCCCAGCTAATTTTTGTACTTTTAGGAGAGAGGGCTTTTAGTAGGATAGTCTCGATGTCCTGACCTCATGATCCACCCGCCTCAGCCTCCCAAAGTGCTGGGATTACAGACGTGAGCCACTGTGGCTGGCCTACTTTTTCTTCTTTTCTGTTCTCATTATTTGTATAAAGAACATTGCCACCAACAATCAGGGAATACAACACAGAAACATAGAAAATTTCACAGTTGACAAAGATTTTCTTCTTTCATTATCCATTTAAACTTTATATCAACCTTCTTAGATATCATCATATCCTCTTTATAGATGAAGAAACAAAAAGTGAACCTTGGGGAGATTGTGGCATATGTGAAGTTATTCCATTTCTGATAGTAAGAGGCAGCTTGTAAAAGTCACATTCAAACGTGAACATTTCTACATCCCATACCACAACTGCTTTCCTAAAAAGCACTTGGTCAAACAACATAATAAAAAGAATTGGTTAAGCAACATAATAACTTCATTTATTCCATGGTCGAATACTCAGATTTGGTATACATACATGTTGCAATGAAAAATATAATTAAGCATTATTTTCAAAACAGTTGAATAGAGTTATCAGGGCAGGTTTCTGTAAAAGAAGACTTAACTCATCTTATCATTTTTTTTATGAGACTGAGTTTCACTGTAATGCCCATTTGGAATGCAATGGTGACATCTCGGCTCACCACAAACTGCCTCATGGTCCAAGCTATTCTCCTGCCTCAGCCTCCCAAGTAGCTGGGATTACAGGCGCCCACCATCACACCCTGCTAATTTTGGTATTTTTAGTAGAGACAGGGTTTCACCATGTTGGCCAGGCTGATCTCGAACTCCTGACCTCAGGTGATCCACCCGCCTTGGCCTCCCAAAGTGCTGGGATTACAGGCATGAGCCCCCATGCCTGGCCTTGACTTGTCTTTTCTATGAGAGTGTGTGCATATTTCTTGTTCAGATGACACCCTAGAAGACTGTAGGATTGAAAAACACTTACATTTTGAACATTCCTTAATAACTAACTCCACAAGGCTATTTATGAATCAGAATTTCATCCTATTTTCCCTTTCCCAGCTTGAGCTCTAAATTCAAGAAATAGTGAGCTGGAAGAAGGCTTAGGAAAGGAAATAATTCTAAATGATTAAGGAAGCAGGATAATTTGATCAGTATAACTCTAGTCTCCTGACAGCAAATAACACAGAGAATTAACAATTAACAGGAACATATGATGACTTTATTCATTATCAGTAATAATGCTATCTGGACTACATGTGGGCCTGGACTTGGATGTTTATAGTTACTTTGAAATTTTATCTCATAAATTTTCTCAACTCTGGAGAATTTATTTAACTCTTGCTGTACTATACCAAGGATTAGCCACTTTATACAGTAGAGAAAAATACAGACACCCTGAAATAGAAGACTCTAGAGTTTACATGGAAGCAGGAAAGAAAAGACAATTATGGAAAATGCATGCCATGGTGAAGGACAAGGATTCAGACAGCAAACACATTTTCTGTCTATGTCCCAATTTCTCAGCTACATTCTAGTGTGTGTGCAGAATCCTTAGAGAATTATTCTAGTCATTGAAGATTCTGATCTAACACACTATATGCAAAACATGACTATTTTAACATGTAGTTTACCTGTTATTTCTGAAATGCAGCACACATTTTTGCCTAAGATTTTCTTTCTCCTTATAGCAAATGATGAAGAAATATCAATAACATAAGACACAGGATTGGAGATTTTGTCTCTCACCATCGAATTCAGTGAATGTGGCAAGAGTCAATCATCCCATTCTATTATAAAACCCCAAATATAAGATTTTATTCATACAATTTGGTGCTAATAATAACAGTAATGAAAATCACGAATATTCTTTCATGTTTATAAGAAGACCCCTTTATTATCTGCTACTTCCTGCCTCTTCATGTATATGCCAGCAATATAGAGTTACCCATATTTCTCTGAAAACCTCAGACTTACAATTGATTTCTTAATTTTGCTCTCTGAATATTCTTCCTTTGATGGTTTCCCTTGCTACCTTCCTCTCATCTTTCAAGATTCAGCTCCAGGTTGACCACATCTGGAAAGTCCTCCCTCCGAGCTTCCTCAGATACTGTTTTTATCCCTGCCTTCATCTCTTTCCATTCTTCGTTGTAATGGCCATTTGTTTATTTACTTACTCCAGGGGGTAAGGAATTCAGATCTCTGTGTTGCTCTGTCCCGGCGCTTTATAGTATCTGGCACAATGTGTGTCTGCAAAACATTTCTGATAAATTAATGTATGGCTAGTATTTTTTATTTTAAAAGATAGAGCTTATAAAGTAGGAGCATGATATTTTATTGATCTTTCAGGACAACCTTTAGAAGTAGAAAAAGCAGCAAAAAAAACATACTCCAAGATGAACGTCTCAGACTAGTTTGTGTTGGAACCTGGACTTGAAACAAGTTCTAGCTGAAACAAACAAACAGCAACAACCAATAAGCTTTCCTTAGTACCACCTAATATATAGGGACTGGAGACATGACATTTAAATATACTATTTTATTTATTCCTCACAACAGCCCTACAGAGGGCAGCATAGATAACAATATCCCTATTTTCCAAGTGAGGATACTGAAGTTTGGAGAGTTTATGTGACTTTTCCAAAGTGGCAGGCACAATAAACAGAGAAGCTGAGAGTCAAGTCCTGTTCTGATTCACTCCAAATCTGTGCTGTGAAGGGCAAGACCATAAAAATTCTTAAACTATATTCTTTTGGTATGGCTAAAGATTACTTTTCCAATATATGATTACATTCATTATTCCTATTGTTCAAACTCTGCAAATACGTATTTGGTAGCAGAGTAATACACATTCAAGGAGATGGTATCAATGCGTTATCTACCATTGACAAGGATCCAGGCCTCCAGCAGGAGGAAAAAAAGAGGTCCTGGTTATGTGAATTGCCAGCTATAGCCCTAGCCTCAGAGTTAGATTCTAGCAAGTCTACACCTCTGCTGCTGGACATATACCATGAATGTAATATTTATTTTAACCTTTTGGGGGGTGATATTTTCTAAACATGATATGATATTTAATTAGATATTTAAAGAAACGATTTTATTCTGAATTTATCAAAAACAAACTCACAGATCCAGAATTACTCTGGAGAGTTTTCACTCTGCAGAGAAGCTGTTGTTACATTTGAATCCTCTACACTTTCTCCTCCTTCTCCTATCACACACCAAATGTTATCTTCTTCAGAAGTCATCAACTTCATTAAACATAAAGTCATTTGACTGTTATTAATTCATAATGTATGAAAAATCCAAGAGCAAAAGCTTTGAAAAATAATTTAGCAGTGAAAAATTATCTTTTTTCTTCAATTCATACAAACATTAAGGGTTGGTTACAGGTAATTTGGAGACATCACAGTGAATGTGATTTCATTTATTGAAATAATGTCTCCCAACACACAGAATGGAAAAAAGTGTTTGCCAACTATCTGTCTGACAAAGGATTAATAACCAGAATGTAAAAGGAAGTGAAACATTCAATAGGAAAAAATCTAGTAATCTGATTAAAAATAGGCAAAAGATCTAAGAAAGAAGACATACTTTAATGGGATAGAAATGGAAATTAAAACTGCAATGAGATACCGTCTCGCCCCAGTTAATGTGGCTTTTCTTGAAAGGGAAAATAATAATATATCCTGATGAGAATGTGGAGAAAAGGGAACACTGGTACTTTGCTAGTAGGAATGTAAATTAGTACAGCTACTATGGAAAAGAATATGAAAATTTCTCAAAAAATAAACATAGAACTATCATATGAACCAGCAATCCCAGTGCGAGGTACAGACCCAAAAGAAAGGAAATCAGTTTATCAAAGAGAGATCTGCACTGCCATGTTTATTGCAGCACTATTCACATTAGCCAAGATTTGGAAACAACAGAAGGGTCCATCAGCAAACTAATGTGTGAAGAGAATGTGGTACATATAGACAATGAAGTATAATACTATTCAGCCACAAAAAGAATGAGATCCTGTCATTTGCAACAATATGGAAGGAGCTGAAGGATATTATGTGAAGTGAAATAGGCCTGGCATAGAAAAACAAATTTTATGTGTTTTCACCCATTAGTGAGAGCAAAAAATTAAAGTGAACTCATGGAGATAGAGAATAGAATGATGGTTACCAGTGGCTGGGAAGGGTAGTGGGGCAAAGGGTTGGAGTGGGGATAACTAATAGGTACAAAAATATAGTTAGAATGAATAAGATCTCCTATTTGCTGTCACAACAGGGTGACTATAGTGAACGGAGTTCAAGACCAGCCTGGCCAATAAGGTGAAACCCCATCTCTACTAAAATACAAAATTTAGCCAACTGGGGAGGCTGAGGCAGGAGAATTGCTTAAGTCCCAGAGGCAGAGGTTGGAGTGAGCCTAGATCGTGCCACTGCACTCCAGCCTGGGTGACAGAGTGAGACTCCGTCCAGTCGGTCAATCAAGTTTGTAACACAAAGATAGGAAGGACAAATGCTTGAGGTGATAGATACCCCATTTAACCTGATGTGATTATTACACATTATATGACTATCAAAATATCACATGTACCCCATAAACATATGCACCTACTAGGTACTGATAAAAATTAAAAATTTAAAAAGATAATAAAAGACTAATAAGAAAGAATGTTGTCTCTAATGGCTATCAAATGCATTTAAATTACATAGATAATACCTATAGCCCCCCAAATAATATTGTACCAGGAACGTAAAGTATATCTGATTCCTAGGTTATTTCTCAATATCCTATATTTAGCTTTTACAAATGATACCTAAAAAAATGAGGGGTTTTGTTCCCATAGGAAAAAACCAATACTATTTAAGTAATAAAACTCCTGACTTTTAAACTGAAAAAAAAAAAAAAAGTCAAACTATTTTTTTAAACAATGTTGCCCATTATGGACATTTTATAATTTTCTCACTGTGATTTCATCACTGGACATTGAGTAACTGCTTGTACAATTCTATTCTTTCAGCATTTATGTCATCCTGCTACCTCATCGGCAATTAAAGGATCTTAAATTCTCATACTTCATAGTTTTCAAAACTATCAGAAACCGATGTTAAACAATTTACTGACCTAAAAAAAAGATTTATTTTCCAGAGGTCCTAACAATTCTAAACAGTAAGATATTATAATCTCACATTTGCTTAAGCCACTCATTTTTTTTTATTGTTATAAAGAAGCAGTTTTGGGGTAGCAATTCAAGCTCAATTTGCCATAAGTCGATGTCACATGTTGTCGTCAAGCTTCAGGAAAATTAAAACCTTGATAGACTACACTTCTTATGTTCAAACATTTATAATATAGTTTTCTATAGATATGAGCACAAGAACATGGATTTATAAATAAAGCTATAAAGATTACTGATCAATTAATAATGGGAAAGTGAATATCTTTCCTTTCCTTCTCCTTGTTTTTAAGTTTATCTTCTTCACAAACCACAGGAAGGCACTGAAACTGCTGTTACCCATACCAAAGCGTGCTTGTTATTCTGTTCTTGAAGCTGCCCCAGCAACCAGTGACCTGTTTGAGAACCTGGGTTGACAAGCTCCACAGGTGTCCTACCTTAATGTTGCTCTGGAGTGCTTTTAATAGATAAGCATACTCTATCTACTCTGGCAAAGAAAAATAGGGCAGGCAATCAAACAAGCATTTCTCTAACCTGAGCAGAATACTTAAGGTAAGTCAAGGGTAAAGGAAACATTCTTCTTTTACAGTGTCCTGAGATGTCGTTGAAGGGCTGGCCTTTAGTTGGTATTCATGTATCATCCATATAGGCAGAAACCAATTCATTCAACAAAACTAGACTGAGACAATAAAGGTTTAAAGAGGTTTTGGAAACAGTATAAGCGGAGGCATTTGGAAATGTTATAAAAGTAATTCAGTAATAGATCTCACTTTAAGAGTTAAACTTTTCAAATATTTGTTTGTTCATGGGCCCCTGTTTGATTAGTTATAGGTAAAATTTTTGGTTAACCTTGGTTATATTAAAATAATCCATAAATTTAAAAATGATTTTATAATCTCAGGATTTTGTTTCTGTGCATTTGTCAAAACAAAAATTCCAGAGCACAATAAGGAAAAGATTGATGGTACATAACGTGCATAAATACAAATATATTCTGAAGTGAAATCCACTGCTACTTTTCTTATAAAGAATTACTTATTTGTTCTTAGTGATTACCTGACAAATGTGATCATGGTCATAGAAAACAAGGTTACATAAGGAAAACTTTGAAATGTGGAAGATAAACTTAGTTATTCTACTTACAGGTGGCAGCAACTTGTGCAAAAGATGTATATTTTCCTTTACTAAAAATTGTTATTGAGATAAAATCAAGAATGACCTGCCCAGGGGGCCACTCAAGCTTGTTAATTCAAAACTTGGGAAAAAATGTGGGCCTGAATTTACATATCTAGCCACAGAATGGGCCTGATGGGTATCACTTTCCTTTCTGGATATTTGAAGTGTTCTCTCTTTCTGTATATCTATAGCGCACTCTATCTCCAAAGGACTGTAGAGAAGGGAGGACTCTCATAAGGGTATATTAAGAATCCAGCAAAGGTCAATGGATATATATCAGAACCATTCCATCCATTATACAGAGAACTGGATACATAGGGAACTGAGTGAAATGTCAAAAATCCTTCCTGATGCACAGTCTAGCCTTACAGTCTCTATATATTGTCCAGGAAAACTGTATTATACCGGCAGTCACTAGACTGCAAGATAAGGGTTCCAAATGTCACCCATAAACATGCAGAATTTAGACTCCAGCACAATAACGTAAAACAATGAGAAAACGGTAACATCGTTATTTCTAGGGTTAAGGGATGAGTGTATCCTAATGAAACAAGTAAAACAAAACAAGAACCTCCAATTTCTAAAAACTGGCATCCAAAATCCATTTAGAGCCTAGGAAAAGCACGACCGCTATTGTAGGCTAAACAAAACAAGGAAGATAATTGCGAGTTTCAAAACCGCAATGCCAATGACCTGAAAGCTCACCAGGATCCCTTGTTCTCAGACAGTCACTGTTTACTGCAATCTTTGTGGAAGGGCACAAGAAAAGAATTTTTTTGCACACCACTTTGAACTGCTAGGCTTAGAATGGAACTAACTTTTGTGTAAAAGATAGTCTAGAGTCTTTAGGAACAAAAGGGGTGTGTATAATTTGAAAGTAGTATCATCTAGGGAAAATACTTTCCAGTGTGATGGATTAAGCAAATGTGTTATTCACACATGCCATTAAGTCACTGTGTTATTGAAGGTAACAGAGGGGAGTTTATAAGAGTCACCTCTTCCAGGTTTAATGAGGCAAGGAAAAAACCTGTATGTCCTATGTAGGGGTCATTTCCATTATAAAACTGTCATTAAGTATCCAGTTCAAAGTTAAATTTGGGAAATGGCTATTTAGATAACACAGATGGGCACCTAGCTGAATCTTTGATTAGAAACCTATAAAGAAACTGATACCCTATAATCTTTTATTTCATTTTATCCATTCCAAGGAAACTTTTGCCTATACATTTCAGTATAAAATAGACTTCATCTCAACCTTTCCTCCAGTTCAAAATAATAATGCATTGTCCCGGGAAATTTTCAAAAGTCTTATTCCCAATAATTTAGGGTTATTTCAGGATATAAGTTAATTTCAAACAACTTGGCCAAAAAAGAAAAAAAAAAGATTATAAAGTGCATGTAGTTTGTGTATGGTTTAAAGGGAAAATATTTTGCCATCATCTGATAAGGTGCCTTCATAGTATTTTCTGTCCCATTTATTTTCGTAGACACTATCAAGAGAAAACCAAGTAGTTTTTACATTTCTTTTCAGTCATGGGCCCCTTGGTAATCCAAGAAAATATATGGAACCTATTGGCAGAAAAAGGGACTTAGCCACTTAACCACAAAATAAAGCATATGTTTCCAGAGAACATATGAAATCCAAAAGCCCAGTTTAGGAGTTCTCAAGCATGAAGAAAAGCATTCCATCGGTCTTTCTTTTGCATTGGAATCCCTTAAACAGACTGCCACCTATTATCTTTTTAAAAAATTTTATTCTTTCCAAGACAAGTTTTGGATTTTGAAAGAATGGGTAAAAAGATTAACAGGGGCCGTGCACAGTAGCTCACCCCTGTAATCCCAGCACTTTGGGAGGCTGAGGCAGGCAAATCACCTGAGGTTGGGAGTTCAAGACCAGCCTGACCAACATGGAGAAAACTCGTCTCTACTAAAAATACAAAAAATTAGCCGTGGGTGGTGGTGCATGCCTGTAATCCTAGCTACTCGGGAGGCTGAGGCAAGAGAATCACTTGAACTCAGGAGGTTGCAGTGAGCAGAGATTGCACCATTGCACTCCAGCTTGGGCAACCAGAAGAAAACTCTGTCTTATAAAACGATTAATAGGATATAGGCAGGTCCCAGGTCCTTACTATAACAAGATTATTGATATGTTTTGATAGAAAAAAGGAATAGAAGAGCTCTAGAGTGTGACTGAGTAATTGTGCAAAGAAAAGTCAGGTTGTTTAGGAATGTCTAAACTCAAGTATGTGTTTTTATGTACAAAAAATAATAAAGTATTAAATTTTTGATTACTTGCCAATTTTGAAGTTGTCCTTTAGCAAAAACTATAAAAGTTACTACTCAGTGATTCACATTTCACCGTTATGAATTTTAACTTTGAGTCTATACAAACGAACTAAGCCAAAAAATTATGTACTTAGATGACATATGAAATACTAGAAATGGCATGGGTTTTGAAATAGACAGAACTGTGTTTAAATCCCACTCATTAACATTTATTAGCGATATAACTTTGAGCGTATCTGAGGCTTAATTTCCTCTTCTTTGAAATACGAGATAATATCCACATTGAGAGCTTACAGGAGAATTAGATATAGCTATATGAAACATCCAATCCTGGTACTCAGAACTAAAATTAATTTTTCATAATTCAAACAATTATGGAGAGATTCATATTAACTGTGTTATTGTTCCCAAAATGAAAAACACCTACACTTATTCACTAGGCCAAATAACTATCTGTTAACCCTCCAAATAACACTTTCTTCTTCGTATTTGTTCAAAAAAAAAAATGCAGTTCTTGATTTTCTTTCCCTAATAGAAAAATCAATAAGTTAATCATAGCCCAGAGTCAGGGCTGGTAAGGCATCGAATGCACTTCATTATTTTTTGCCACTGAAAATCATGATTTGTACTTAAGAGTTCCCCAGTATTACAGCCATATTGGTATAATGGCTATGTTTGACTTTGGTCAGATAAAGCTTGTTTAGTTTTATAAACTCACTAAAATACCACCACACACCTTCTCATCCACCTCATCCCTCCCATTAATAAATTTTATATAGTTTTTGTAAGGAAAGGGGATTTGGAGAAAACTTGTACTTAATTTCACAATAAATATCCTTATATGAAAAAAGTCTCTATATTTATTTTTCCCCAGCTTCAACTCAGTCAGGATGTTGTGAACACTGAAGGTAATAGATAATGCATCTTTATTTGCTTTGTGAAATTTCATTTTAGGTTAGTTTTTTGAGGATTTTACTGCCTATTTCTAGGACTAAAAAATATTAGGTTTTGAGATCAGAATACTATATATCTTCTCTGAAATAAAATTCTATTATTTGTTAAGAATCTGGTATAGTATGATAGAAAAATAATAGATGACTTTGGAAAAATCTGTTCTACCCCTTTCTGTTACTCTTTAACTGGTAAGACTACCTTAATTGAGTGCTTCTTTGTGTTTCAGAAATAGGGTTGGAGGCCAAGAAAATAGAGGTTAAAAAAACTCCAAATAGCCGGGTGCGGTGGCTCACGACGCCTGTAATCCCAGCACTTTGGGAGGCCAAGGCGGGTGGATCATGAGATCAGGAGATCGAGACCATCCTGGTCAACATGGTGAAACCCCGTCTCTACTAAAAATACAAAAAATTAGCTGGGCATGGTGGCATATGCCTGTAATCCCAGCTACTCAGGAAGCTGAGGCAGGAGAATTGCCTGAACCCAGGAGGCGGAGGTTGCGGTGAGCCGAGATTGCGCCATTGCACTCCAGCCTGGGTAACAAGAGCGAAACTCCGTCTCAAAAAAAAAAAAAAAAAAAAAAAAAAAAAAAAAAAAAAAAAAACCCAACTCCAAATAGGATCGTTGTTGCTTAATGTTTTTGTTGTATAAGTTTAAATTTCATCTTATGGAAAAACATAAGTTATATTATCTTTAGTGCTTTCACAAAATTTCAGTTAAAATCTAAAATTATTCTAAGTCAAAAAATAAGATGATTTCTTCAAAATAAGAGATTTTTCTCAAAGATAATTTATGTTTTAGTTTTAAGCAGGCTATATAATTTCAGAATTCATAATTTTTAGCAAAATTAGTTTAAAAAAACTCTTAGAAAAGAAATCAAGCACATAAATTTGTTAATAAAAACAAAGCATTGACCTTCTTTATCATGTTAGAACATTATACTTTCCATACATATTAAAATGCATATTTTTAATATTTTGAGAAACCTTCGCACTGTGTTCCATGGCCTATTTTACAAATCTAAACGTCCATCAAGAGATAAATGAATAAGGAAAATCTGGTATATACAGACAATGGAATATTATTCAGCCTTACAAAAGAAGGAAATGTCATTTGCAACAACATAGATGAACCTAGAGGACATTATGCTAAGTGAAATAAGCCAGACACAGAATAAATACTGCGCTATCACACTTACATGAGGTATCTACAATTGTTTAACTTAGAGAAGCAGAAAATAGAACAGTAGTTGCAGGGGTTAAGGGGAAGGGAAATGGGGAATTGCTGTTCAATGTGTATAATGTTTCAGTTGTGCCAGATGAGCAAGTTATAGAGAACTGCAGCAGCACAAGATAGTGAGTGTAATTAAAAATGCTGTACTGTTCATTTGAAGATTTCTTGAAAGGGTAGATCTTGTTAAGTGTTTTACACACATACACACACACACACACACACACACACACACACACAAGTAGAAAGAAAAAAAACAAGAGTAGCTGAAATCTGTAAGCATAGGCCTGTGTAACAAGTCAGATCATTCTTCCACAAATCAAACATAAAAATGTTTCCTATGTAGGACTATGGAGTAGACTTTAAATCATACTTTGGATATTGTTTCATAAAGGTATTTCACTTAATAAATTTAACCATGTTATCTATAGCTTTCTTATCTTCCTAAATTTGGTATTTAGATACTGAATTTTAGAAGATACATCTTCTTTGGCTCTGAGTCCGTTTTTTTTTTTTTTTTTTCCNTTTTTTTTTTTTTTGTATCCCAAGTATTTATGGCAGTCACATTAGTGCCTATCTATTTCCTGGAATTGTAATTGTCCCATAAACTTACTACTATGCTATCTAATGACACAAACTGTCTAAATCTGAGTAATTTGTTTAACAGTACCCTCTGTTATATATCTATTCTCCTTATCTTTTTCTCTATTTGAAATGATAGTCTGCTGGGAAACATACAATTCACGTTCAGAATTGAGCACGCTAAACAACATTTATGACTTGAAAAAAACACTTTCTTTAAAACAAAGAAGGCACATTAGTTTGGCAATTACAAATCTAGAATCAATTTATGAGTATATAAAGAACTGCTCTAAGAATTGACAAGAATATACCTAGCCAACCTTTATCTCTAGATGTTATCCCTCTGTGAGATTGGATCTAACATTTTTTAACTGTTAATAATCCAAAATGCAAATATGTAAACAATGAAAATGCACAAAAATGAAAATTAATATCACACAAATGTCCAAATTTTCATGATAAATGTTAATAAAAAATTGGGCATTGCTTCAAACTGGTTAGAAATGATCAAAATAGAGCCCTTCACTGGAATTGTAAAACAGAGAATTTGAGAAAAAATTAAGATTCTAAATAGGATGAAATTGTTATTGACCTTTAATCACTTACTCCTAATATAACCTGAAAGTATAACATGACTTGATACTGAATTTATTTTTCAAATATTGATATATCTATTTAATGATGCCCTCTGACTTTTAAAGTATTACAACACATGCTAGGTCACAAATGTTTTAGAAATAATTCAACAGTATCAGGTTTCACCTTCCAGCACTGATGCACCATCCTGAATATTGCCCTAGGTAAGATCTGTTCTCTGCCAAAAGTCACATTATTTTTGACAAAAACTTCAGCTGCTTCACCGAAGAGCTAAAGAGCTAAAGAGTCAGAGCTCTAGAAAAGAGATGATTCATAAAGCACTAGAAAAGGTGATGCTTTTAATTGAATTCTCTCTCCCAGTTAAGGCTTAGTATTACAGACATTTAGTTTAGGCGTTCTTCCCATCATGATTTCCTGAAACTATTAACTGAAAACACCTTTGATCTACATAATTAGGTCTCGTTTACCATACCTAGAATCAACATATTGAAAAATAACATTTATATTTTCTCTTAAATCTAGCTGTTTCTTTTAGAACCAGGAATTCTGTACTATTTTGTTTTTTGTTGTTTTTCATTTGGTTGGGTTTGGGTTTTGTCTATTGTTTTTTTGTTTGTCTTGAGACAGAATCTAACTCTTTCGCCCAAGCTAGAGTGCAATAGTGCAAACATAGTTCATTGAAACCTTGAATTCCTGGGTTATGTGATTCTCCCATCTCAGCTTGCCAAGTAGCTGAGACTACAGGCCCATGCCACCATACCCAGCCTGAACTATTTCTTAGTAAAGGAATAAAACCTTCCAATATTAAACTGTTTATTCCACTTAAATGCACTCAGTTTCTTGATAGATGATCACATCTTGTTTATGTTACTTGCCTTTGATACCTAGTTAAATTCAGGCGTTTCAATGACAGGAGCAAAAGTGGGATTCTGAAACAAGGTCAAGCAATAAACTATATATTTCATAAGCGTTCCATACAATTTATAAAACCCAGTCAATATGGCCAAGGAAAATTGAGATTGCTTCTGTAAAGATAATAAGTAGTCTTTTCTGAATAAATACTCTAACAAATCAAAGCTCCAAATATTTTTGTTTATGGAGAAAAGAGGGATTAAAGAAAACTTATAGTGAGAGCTATAATTCCAAAAAATAAAGATGCCACCTGAAATGCTATTGATAGTAGGAACATAAAATTAAAATATACTTCCTAATGATGTTGTCTCTTAATTTTAGCTGAAATGCATTCAGACTCTTTTTATCATAGTAATAAACAAAAGACATGGGATATCTGTGTTTAAACCACCTTAGCTTAACACAATTTGTAATGGCCATCATTAGGAGTTTATGCAGAGCCCTGTCTTATGTCAACCACGCTAAGATAGTGTAGCTCAGGGTGCTATATCCATGGTCTTTGAAATGTGTGCATAAACAGACACTTTTCCGTGTATCTGTTTTGTCATTTATTTTGCTGTGTAAACACTATTATGAAATTTAAGTCTAATCTTTTTGGGTTAATTTAAACATTTTCACTATGTTCCGATAAATGTAACCAAAGCCAGATGTTGGTTTCTGTACTAAGAGGGCTCACTTAATATAAACATGATTCTACTTCCTCCATTTTTTTCTTTCAGGCCAGATGTCAAAGTTGTTCACAGTGCTTTTCCTTTGCCTCATCACAGACCTCCCAGAAATCGAGACTCCTTTCCAACTCCTGCATGGGTGTCCACCTTTAAGTTTCTATCATGCCTCACAACCTCCATAATAATCTTACAAGTGGCCCCATTCAGTCTTGACAGAAACGCCAAGATGTTCATCTCTTCGTTATCGGCTGTCTTCTTTATGTGTTCTCATGCTCTTGATGGATTCTGCTGACCATTTATTTTCTAGAATTCATTAGAGATGGCCTTCTTTATACTACAGCCTCTTTGGGACTACCTTCACCATCCTTTATTCTGTCATTACTCCATCATATTGGACTTTCAATCTGCATTTCTACCTTCTTAACAGGCACTTTACTATCTCCTACTTTTTGACTTGGTCAATATTCACACCTCACATAAAAATGTATATGCATTTATTCATGCTTTATATTTTCACACTCCATGTTTTTGTTTGTTTGCCGACTCTTGATTTTTTAATGGTATAACTTAACTCTTTGGACTACGGTGTTTTAAGAAAGTAGAACTATAATTTTCCAAGAAAGTAGCATAGAATGACAAAATAATTTCACCTTTAACAACTACTTGTCTTATATGTAGCTTGTCTCTCAATGCATCATTTCGCATTTCCCATAGGCATTTATAAACAAACTGATTTCTTTTCCGTTATGAAGTCAAAGACAGGTTTTTTTTTTTTTTTTCTGTTCCAGGTGCCTCTAGGAAAGACTGATGAGCATATCTTTTTTGATGAAATGTTTAAGCCCTAGGATGAAATTAATGTGCTTAGATCTTGCATTGTTGCTAATTTCTTTTATATTTATATAGAGTTTTCTTGTTAAGTAGTTTTGAATGTATAGGGATAGACGTAGACATTGAGTGTTAAATTTTGTGGATTTCCCATGAGTCAGCCAATATATTATTTCCAAGTTTAGTTCAGAAGAATAGATTTAAGCAAAACACAGAGAAATTTAGTGAACTTAAAATTTCAGAAACTGTTCAGCATGACAAATAGAGAAAGCCTCAACATTTCCTGTATTAAAATAATTTCCACTTCTAGGAAAAGAGGAGGTAGGATTTTAAATGTTGACACATGAAATACAGCACTAATTGCTATTATTTTAAAATTCAATCACTATCTTAATATTTCCCTGGAATAGACTTAAATAACCAGGTAACATAATTGTACTGTTCTACTTTCTGAATGCCAACTTTGACATTGCTGTACGAATCTAAATTTTGAACCCTTTTAATTCATACATTAGAATTTTTGTACATTGCATTTTTTAATTGGGAAGAAAATTAGAGATTATCTAGTTTAATTGCTCAATTTTAAAGTTGTAGAAACTAGGAATTGGAAATAGTACATTTAAATGACTTTAATCAGGCTGTAAATTTAGTTAACAGCAGTACTAGGGCAAAGAGTCAAATTAATAATCCTTTCAGAAAAACTACTTCTGTACTATTAACTCAGAATTCAATACGCATACTGGTTTGGTGCTTGGCTTGCTTCATCTCCCTCTGCTCATTCTGTATAATTTATCTGTACAAGCACAGTATTGCTTGCACGCATTTATTTTCCCCTATTCTCTTCACTTGGAATGCCCTTCTCCCCAAAGCCTCCCCACAGGCTACTCCTCCTTTGTGATCTACCAAGTCTCTAATCACATGTGATCTTCTAGACAAAAGTTCTCTGAATTCCCTAAGATAAAGTAAGGGTATGTTTGACTATTTTGTGTTTCCGTCACACAAATTATCATATTTCCTTTCATAGCTACCTCTAGACCTGTACTATTCAATATGGTAGCCACTAACTACACGTGTCTATTGAGCATTTGAAATGTAAGTAGTAGAAATTGCAATGTGCTGTGAGTATAAAACACACATTGTATTTCAAAATCTTAGAATGAAAAGTAATCTATAACATTAATGTGCAAAATGATATTTGAATATATCAAGTTAAATGAAACATTATTAAGATCAATTTTACCTGTTTCTTTTTCATCTTTTAAGAATATGATTACTAGAAAATATAAAATTACCTGTGTGGCTTATATTGTTTTCCTATTGGACAGCACTACTGTAGACCATCAATTTATTAATGAGCCCTTAAAGTGACCACAGTTTTTAACTTATATACTCAGCACCTAAGCTTTAGCAGTTAGCTAATGATCAGCATTTATTTACTGATGTTGATTGACATAGTTCCAGATTTTGCTTGAATTGCTTAAGTCACAAAGTAAGACATGAAAGATAGGTTTGAAACCCAGGTCTGATTTATCCTGCAGCACATTTTTTTTTAACCACAAATTCAGTTTATTACAATGTATGGCACCTTGTTTTTCTAAGCTATATATGACTACAAATTGAATTATTTTTTCTGTTAAAATGGTTGGTCACCTCAAAACAAACCAGTCTTGCAACTCAAAATAATTCCCATTTTATGTACAGCGTAGCTGGGGCCTACATGGTTAAGTATGCTAGAGGGATTTGATGCTTAATGTGTCTAAGGACAAGGAAATAGAAATATAAACGAATTATAGCTACTTTAGTGTTCTTTCTGACTCATCGTATAATGAGGCTATATTATCTGCTTTCTTAGTACTCCTGGAGTGCTGCATTACATGCTGAAAGAAAGGACACATTACTTGGAATACTTTCATAACTGGACATCATAGTTATTACACCTGCAGTTTTCAATAGACTTCATTTTAGCCGTTTTAAATTTAGAGAACAAATAAGCGAAATGTACAGAATGTTTCTTTATCCAGAGTTTACCCCCATCACCATTCCCCCCATTTCCCTTATTAACATAAGCCACAAGAACTGTAATAAATAAGTTTCTGCTCTGTACAAATTACTCAGTCTGAGATATTAGTACGATACCACCTTATAATGTTATTTTTCACATCCCATGCCTTTGGTATTGTATCTGCAATGACATCACAAAACTCAGGGTCATGGAGATTTTTTCACCTTATCTTCCAGGAGTTTTATAATCTTGCCTTTTAAGTGTAGGTGTATGATCCACTTTGAATTAATTTTGGTGACAAATGAAAGGTCAGTGTCCAGACTTTTTTTTCTTTTTGGCAAGTGGATGTCCAATTGTTCCAGTGTCGTTTGCTGAAATGATAGTCTTTCCTCCGTTTATTTGCCTTACTGTTTCCCTGGAGAGAAAAGCTGAAGGTCCAAGGGCCAAATAGGCCATAGAAAAGACTGTAGATGTAAAGACTTCTTGAGGCTGCAAAACTGGCAGATGCAAGTAGGTTATCTCAAGCTATGAAATAGAACTGAAACTTTCAACTTCCAACTTGAGTTCCTGCATTGGAACCACAAATGGGTAGGTACCAGTAGTCTGAATGGGTCTTAGCTGGTCGTGAAAGTTAATACCAATTCATGATATTAAGTAGTGATTACTTCTCTCTCATCTGTATTTGGTTGGAGATGAGAACAGGGAAGATTCCTTCAGATTACTCCAGATATGAGTCCTTGATTGTTTATGTATTCTACATATGCCCACTGAAACAGGCCAGCATATAAACTTCAGCTTTCTAGTGATAACTACAGAAACAATTCCAACAACCTGGTCAACAAGGAAACTGGTAATCCATTCCCACCACTAGTCCAAGGAAAAGAGGGGGAGAAAGAGAAAATTCAATAGGTTGAGAAAAACAAGAAAAACAAAATAGAGTAGGTTTCTTATATTAAGTAGAAATAGATGTAATGTAAGAAGAAGAAAACATCGAAAGTCACAGAATACTTCAATGTGATATAATAAGAGCTCAAAATAAACTTTCTGAAACTAAATCTCAGGATTTCCAAAATAGAGTTATTTCATAAAACTGAAAAATACAATGGCCACTGTGGAAAATTATGAAACAAGAAAAAGTATATAAGTGTGAAATAATGAGAGAAAAAAGTGGGAGAAATACATTCATGAATATATAAGTAATAAGCAAATACTTTGCAAATTATTGTTAGTTGAAGAAAAAAGGAAATAAACAGATGGAGGAGAATTAAGAATCAGTGAAGCAATAGAAGTTAGTATCCCTTAAAGGCTGGAGTGTTCAAATTCAAGATATCATGGAGCTTCTAGACAGATTAATGGAAAAAGAAAATCACTTTGTTGTAGCATAGGAAAATTACTTAAATTAAGAGTAAATCTTACAAGCTTTCAGACAAAAAGAACGAATTACTTCTAAAGGAAAGAGAATAAAACTCCGTCTAAGGAAAATCCCAAGAAGTATATTTTAACCTCACAGAAATTAGAAATAATAGATCTCATCTCAAGCTAGGTAAAGAAAAGGAGTTGTAAAATAACATTAGACAACAGATTATTAATATAAATGGGTGTTGAGTGAGAGTTGGAATCACAGCATTCATATTAAGCAAGTTTCTTTGAATTTGGAGAGCTGTAATGTAATGGACAACCTGGTAACTGAAAGATGAAAGAGGTGTGGGATGATTCCATAGGATTGTGTGGTGGGAGGTAGAGATGGCGTAAAAACACCAAAAGAATCTGTTCTTTAAATGTGTTTGCAGGGAGAAACCTATGAACTCTTGGTGAGAGTGCTTTGCTTTTTTTTTTTAAAATAAACATATACAACTGGCTTTGACAACTACAGATTAGAAGAAAAATACTAGTGATTGGCATACTTAGAACAGGCATCCCTCTCTTACCACTTTCAAAACAATATATTCTCCTTGGTTACAATTAAAGTCATAAATTAATAGTTTTTAAAAATTCAAAACTTTACAACCTAGATTCATATGCCATAACACAGTGAATACAAAAAAGTTACAAATGTGTTCATTATAAAATTCTTCACAAGCTCAAACTTGTTGTTGTTTTGAGCCTCTCACTTATATTTTTCCTCCTTTGAATACCAAATTTTTTAATGTTATTTACAGTATGTTGATACTTTTTATTACTACACTGCTTCATTTTTTAAAATTAGGGTTAGCCACGAAATTGTATCCAATATGTTTAATTGTATTCATTGATTTGATTTGGTTATTTCTTCTTTGATTTAGTAAATTTCTTCTTAGTTCTGTTTACCTTTTTGTAAATTTGGAGGTTCTCTTTTACATGTCCATTTATAATTCAAGGTGAGCAAATAGACAAGAAGATGGAGAAATGTTTAGGTATAAAGTAATGTCAAATCTAGACAATTCCTTGAAGATAATTTGCATCTTAAAGAATGGAAGAAGTTACTCAGTTCCTAATATCTTCTTACCAAGCCAGAGGAACAATCTACTAAAGAATGACTTGATTATTCCACCTGAACCTCTGGGATGTCTCGACTGTTTTAGTCTTTTCACAACTTACTGGCTTGCTCCTCTCAAGCTGTCTGCCTCACTTAAATATTTCCTTATGTGATCATTTGATTCCTGGTTCTTTTTCATCCTGAGATTTTATTCTTCCCATTCCAGTTTTGTTCCTAGGTTTTTGTCACTTGCCCCAAGGTATGGGAACTGATTTTACACAACCTTCCGGTGGTTCTCTGGCACTCATTTTCTTTCTGCTGTTTCTTGATCAAAATATTCTTATCAATACAGGAGGACAATTGAAGGATTCTTTATTTGATAATCTTGCTTTCACTAATAGGTTTTCACTAATAATGACAGATATCATCATGTAATTTATAATTTGCATAAAAATAGTTTGCATAGAAATAGTTAAAAAAAACTACAGCAGATGTTATTTATAACATCACGAATACATTACAATAAAATGACTTTTGAGCTGATAAATCTCACAATGAAGATGTAAAGTAAAACTCAATATTGTGTTTATCTTTAGAACCTGAATATGCAAACCAAATTCCTTATTAGATTAGACTTTGATCTTTTTATTTCCTACTTGTATTTAAGGAGATTGAGCTTTGGTGTGTTAAATGCATCAGCTTTCTTTTCAAATATTTTGTCTTTAATTCCTTGGTACCAATAGGCAGGAAGTTGAAGCTACTATCATTACTCAAAATCATTCATCCTTGACTTGGCGAATGTTGTCCTTGTTAAATTGCACGGGTTAGACGTTTTCTGAGCTTTAACTTTCATCATGTTCAATTGAGTTGATTAAAACAAGTTGTATGAAAATTATATGCAAGAAATATTTACATAATAAAAAGACAGTGATAGAAAACGGACAACTTTTAGAATTTTTAATGTAAGGATTATTTCACTAGTACATAGTTCATATTTCTCTGAGGGTTTAATTTTTTTCATCGCAATAGGTACATGTTTCCAAAGAAGATGATTATGTCTCATTTTATCTTTAAACAGAAAAACATGTCTCTTTTCCTTATCTCTTTTTACGTTATTATGGATAACATTTGTATCAGCAATAAAATGAATAAAATCACGTGACATTCAGTTAAGCTATGATGGTAGGCCATCAGTTCTATTTAAAATATGTCTCTATGCATTTGTTTTTTTAACTTTGGCATGAGAATTTAAAAAAATCATTTAATACGTTGGAAAATTGCTTCACTAAATGTTAGTTACTAAAATCTAGAAGTGTTAAATGTCTGAGATGCTCTTTAACTTTTAGAGAGTGGCTGAGCCAACAGGGGAAATCTGCTGAAGTAATTGCTTTTCTCTCTTTATATCTCTAACTGAATCTCTACTCAGATTTTTCTTTGTGATATTGGCCTGTGGTCAGCACATACCACTGGGCCAAAAACAAATTGTGGCTTAAGCAATTGCTTATCTTCTCTGATTCTCAGTTTCTTCTTATTGAAAGGATGGATTTGGGCACGATCTCCAGGGTACCTTCCGACTCTAACATTTTCACACTCTAAGACACATTGACTCTCATCTCATTCCCACAAGCCCTGGGGATATCCTCTGGTGCATGTTTGCACTTCCTTTTCCTGTCATCTCTTGGTGAGTTCTCAGATAATACAGATATTGTTAATGTCAGCCTGGATATGAAACAAAAAGTGTAAGTATATAATCACTAGGAGTAATTTTGTTTAATAACACTAAGCTTTGTATAGTTCCTACACTGTATACTCAGTTTAAAATGTTAATTTATTGAGAGAAAATGAAGATGTGTGTAATTAAAAATAACAATTATGAATTAAGATAAGTAGCAGTCTCGTTTTATTTTCAGAATTATATTTCAAACAAATCTGTATCACTTCAGTTATAGCAATGAAGTTATTCCCTAGTCTACATAAACACTATTGTGATGTTTATTAAATATGGCATTATTTTCAAATTAGAAAGTGTACTGTACTTAATGTTGTCTTTGTTGCTTCCTAGTAGAAAACAAATTGCTGAAGCAGTAGATTTAGTGTAGGTGCCTTTTTTCCTAAACTCTTCCACAGAAAAAGATCCACAACACTTCTATTAAAACACAAGTACTTTGCAGCCTTCCTAAAAGCATTCACTTTGTTATTCTTCTCTGTTTCATAAAATTATAAAGCCATTCAAACATTCACAGAATCCAATGACAATGGCAATATTTAAAAAGACAGGTTATTTTATTATCAATAACATAACTTATATTTGAATATACAAAGGGCAAAAACATGACATTATTTTATCTTTCTAAGTTTCAATTGGGACAAAAAGTCAGCTTTTTAGTTAAATTCTCTGTTAACTACATATTGTTGACAAATAGAAAATTATTTGCTTAAAAGGAGACAAAACATAAATATATAGTGTTTGTAATTTGTAATCTTTAAAAGTCTCAAGGAGCTTTGATTTTTCTCATTGTTTAAATGGTACAAAAACATTTAAAAATATAGTCAGTTTTCTAAAATAAAATTATGTTATTTAATAGGTTCCTTTGCTTTCATCGCAATGTCATCTCCAAGGAAATAATGCATAATTGACCATATTTTCTTCTGGAACGGCACTTTTTTATTGAAATCATGCATTGGCCAGCATTTTAACCTAATAACCTAAGGTGAGAACTGAGCATGGCCTATAGCATTAAGTGAAGTTTATTTAAATATTGATTCTTCTTATTGATAGTATGACCTTGGTAAATGACATTAAATTCTATGGATTCCATTTCCTCTTCCTTAAAATTGAAGAGCTACTTGAGAGTTCATGAGAGAACTGCATTGAGTGAGAAAATATTCCAAAATGGTTTTAAACTACAAAGAGCTATGCAAAGAGTAGGATTCTTCATTGAGAAAATAGAAAGAGAAATGTTACCCACATTGTATTTTCCTAAATAAGCCTAAGTCTATGTCTGGAACTAGATCCAGGTCTGGGTTAAAATCCAATTTCTGATATCCATTCTTTAAGTCAACAGGAGCAAATTACAATATCAGCTTTCTCAGCTATCTAATGGGGATTAAAACCATGCCATCATCATGGGTTTATTATAAAGATTAAATAAGAAAGTGTAAGTTACACACCTATCTTAGTATGTGATGTTTGTATGTGTCCCATCAGTATTCCTAACCAGGATGTAAAGAGAAATTTTGTATGTATGAGGCCTCCTCTGTATACAGCAGTGTGGTAAATTGATAATAGATATCTATGCTGAAAGCCTGGAGAGTGCAAAATTTAATCTCCCCCACCACAAGGAATGACATAACCTTTACCCAGTTGTTCAGACAAAATAACAAGCAAAAATCTTAGTATATTATTTGATTATTCTCTTACTCTTCATGCTCATCCCCCATCTCATCTATCCAGTCTTTCTGATTTATTAACAAATTTTATTTTCAGTTGTTACATCATCGTTTACTTCTATGCTACCACTCTAAAGGAAGTCACCATCAGTGTTTTTTAATAAGCTAATGATCTCCAAAGTAAATGTGTTAATCATCTTTGTTTCCCACCCAAATGCATTCTCTTTTGAGTAGCCTACCACTGTCAGGAAGTTATTGCCTAAATGTAGAATGAAATGAAAACTCTTTGGTGTCTTCTAGAGTTCTGTCTTATTCTAGTTCCTGTCTATATCTCTCAGGTCAATTTAGACCACCACCCACCTTCTTCATTAAGTTCTTGCACTTGAGCGCTGTTGCACTTGATAGCCTCCTTGTTTGAATCATTTTCCCATAATCTCCTCATATGTCCTTCTGCCCACCTGGCTCTTTCTCTTATTTTGTGTGTCCACACCAGTGCCACTTTCTCAAACAAGCTGTCCCTAAGCACTCCCATAAAAGCAGATTTTGATGTGCTGCTTTTATGGGAGAGTTCCCTCATGTTATCCTGCTTAAATCCTTCACTGAATTTATCTGTTTACCATAATCTTTTTTTTATTTATCTCAATACATGTTTCTGATCTGCTTCTGCTTGTCTTCCTAACTCCCAGAATATCATTTACATGAGAACAGGGTGTTTCCTCCTTGTTCTGATCTATAGCTGTAGGCTGTTTAAAAAAAAAAAAAAAAAAAAAGGAGCTTTATTATTAATATATGCTTATTAAATACATGATTAATGAACTGAACTAATGGATTAAGTAATGAAATTCACAAATATGCAGTCTATGTTGTTCTTTAAATAGTCTATTGCCTCTTGTTAAGCTACTGGATTTGAGCTGGGCTTAAAATTTAAATACCTAATTCAAATGTCACTTCTGTAAGGCCCTAATAGATTGGAGATGAAAGCAGTCACTTTCTTCTCTACTTCTGAAGCAATAATGTGGCATTCCTTACGCTATATAAGAGTTCCTCATTGCATATCTACTTTGCAGAGTGTCTTCTTCTCCAACTAGATTACTGACAATGTACAGACAGCGAGTATATATTTTCATCTCTTTATGTCTATCACCTGGGCCTAGTGAATGCCTAACAAAATCATGCTGAATTAAACTGAATTATTTCCATGATTCATATGAACTGCAGTCAAAATACTTCAGAAAAAAAACTGCAGAGGGAAACCTGACCACTTAAGCAGCTCGTGTCTCCATGGAGTTTGCCATTCAGTTCTAGCCTCAGGCCCATTAGGAATTGCACACTAATTCTGACCAAGGGAAAAAAGTCTGGACCAGAAGATGTCTGGAAATTCACTTGATTCCATCATGTAAATTGTGCCTTAAATAGAATATCAGATTCACTATGAAATCAAGAAAATTGGCAGTTTAGCAAAGTTGAATGAAAGTTTAGGTTTTATTCAGAAGTGTGATTTCCTTCATGTTTTTTTTCCCTTTATAAGTGGTACAGAAAATGTGTTTTTACTTATGGTTTTACGTCCAGAGAATCAGTAATACCTAAGAATAAATACAGTCTTTTGAAATGTATGGCAAATCTAAGTCTAGAATTAGATTTGAAATGGAAAATGACATATTTTCTGAAAAGTTGTCTTTTCCACTATTTTGGAAATCTGTCACCTCTAAAATGTATTAGTTCATGGAATAAGATTCACTACAACCATACTGAGATATGTTTTTACCATATATATCTATGTCATCTCTTTGACATAAGTTTTTACCATTTACAAAGAGATAAAACTCCTACACATAAATTATTAGAAATTATAAAAGTAATTGTAGCATCCTTCATAACTACAATTATAATTATTAACTTTCTCTTAGCTACTCCTTGATTGTGAAATAGAACCTCTCATGCAGCAGGAACTTATTGCATGGTTGCTGATGAGATGAATATGAACAGATATCAAGTGTTTGGTATGCATAAAACATGTAGAACATTAAATAACTAAATGATTAGTAAGATACAGGTCTACTGATCTTTGTAATAGTGCTAAAATGGCTAAGAGCACCAGAAGACTTCGCGGATGGCTTTGAACTACTTCTAAAAGCTTGGTAGGATATCTACACATGGAGATTTGGGGGAATTTCAAGCACGTAATAAACAAAGAACCAAAGTAGGAAAGTATTGAGGAGATGATGGCTAATGCAATGGTGCACAATGGTATGCAATGGTAAAGACTACTTCTTAAAATACATCTTTTAAATGACATATTTTTGTCACTTCCTGTAGCTATTCCAGATAATGAGATTATTAAGTAGGGTTTTTTTTGCATGTTTTTAAAATGTCATATTTTCCTTGACTTCAGACACACTATTTCAAAAATAAAAAATTTGAGAAAATACACACACACATGTTGGGATAGTTCTGTTAGGCAATGATTATGTTACAGTTAATGTTGAAAAATATGCTCTCTGAGTGTGAAGGAATAATAATGTTTAATGTAAAGCCAACTATTCAAAATCACAACATAAAGATGAAAGCTTTGTGTTGATAAACGAACTCTTGCTATAGCCATAACTTAAGCCTGTTCTTTCTTTAAGATTCCTCAGGTTATTCTGTCTCTCAGATCAAGTATCACTTTATTCAACATTTTGCTAAGTATGTTCTGTAGACCAAAAATCTTATAGGATTTTCCATGGAAAAATGTTTACATGGTTCAATAGATTTGGGAAGCCATATATAGCATATCCCCACCTTGAGAATTTATATGCACAAGGCGACCTAAAGGCTTTCCAATGTCCACAAGTAATGTTTAGCCTAGAATATTTAGAACTCATTTGACCACAGCACTGTCTTACTTATGATATCTGTTAAAAGTCACAGAAACAGTTTTCTTCAGTCCTGGCCTTGTCATAATAGCTATGAATATTATATTACATGAATTAAGAGTTTGCTGGCTATGATCAGTTTTCATGGCACTTATTCTTAATAAACCGATTCACTGCTGCCTCATAAAATGGGAATTGGCTGTTCTTATAGACTTCTAGGTACACATAGAATGTCCTTCTTATCGATATGTAAACATATGTCTCTGTATGTTTTCAGCAAGGTCCTACATATAAAATAATTTCAAGATATTTCAGAGTATTCATTCTCCATTTTAAATTTGAATCTGACAAATTAGTTTGCCTTAACAGAGCTAGAAATTTAAAGTGAAAATTAAAAATAAATTCGATAAGATAAGGATAAACAAACATTGACCTAAGGCCATGAAGAACGTGAGAAAAAATGTACAAGTGGAGGCTGCCCATGATAGTTGCTGGTAAATTTTTCTTTTTTATTAATTAAAAAAAAAGAACAGAATTGTAAACCTGCTTTCAGGCCATTCAGTGAAGATGAGCAATTGAGCAAGCCTTTCCGCAAGCTCGCATCACATCTACCCATCTCTGCCTCTGGACCCACATGCTCTGGCTTGATTTCTTTGAATAAACGGAACACGATCATATCGAAATTGTGATCTAAATCCCATTTTCTCTCAACTTTTCAAACTATCATTACATCATCTCTCTTCAGCACCATCAATTTTTCTCTCTCTTCTGAAACATCCCTAGGATTGCTATTATTACTCCCATCTTAAAAAAAGGAAAAAAAGGAGAGAAACAGTGAGAGAAAAACAACCAAATTTTAAAAAGAATAGTCCCTTGAACCAACATTCTTCTTTAGTTTCTGGCCTTCTTTTCTGCTTCCTTCAGACAAACAAACAAAAAAAACTAACTAACTCAAAAACACTAGAAAGAGCCATTTGTAGTAGTTGTGTTTATTTCTCCTTCCCTAATTCATTTTCAGAACCCACAAAATTCAAGCTTCCTCCTCACCGTAGTGAAAGTCACCAGTGACTTCCATATTCTTTACCTCAGTACGGCCTCCTGGCCCCTCTGGAAGTCCTCAGAGCTTGTTTCCTATAATTTCCTTCCCTGTCCTCTCTTCCAGTCTTATTGGCCCTTTGGCTCTTCCTCAAACATGCCAAGCCTCCTCCATGCTTAGGGCATTTGCAATGGGTATACTTCTGCCTCACATCCTCTTCTTCAGATATTCTGAGCCCATTCTTCTACTTTCTTTAGGTTTCTGGGTCAAATGTCACCTTATTAGTGAGACTATCCTTTACCACGTAAATAAATTAAGCACCATGCACTTTGGCATTTCCTATTATTCTGTACTCTGATTTTTCTCAGCAACACTTATCAACTGAATAAATAAACATTAAATAGCTGTTCATTTGCTTTTGTCTCTCATGCACTTTATACCTATAATGCGAGTTACACTTGGCAGATATTTTGTTACTGTGTTCTTAGCTACTCCTCAATTGTAAAACAAAGCCTGGCATACAGTAGGGAATTATTGCATGTTTGCTGATTGGATGAATGTAAGCACATATCAAGTGTCTGGTATACATAATACATGTTGAGCATTAAATAACTAATTATTAGTAAGATACAGGTCTACTGATCTTTGTAATAGTGCTAAAATGGCTAAGAGTACTAGGAAGACTTCATGGCTTTGAACTATTAAACGTCTGATAGGATATCTACACATGGAGATTTTGAGGAATTTCAAGCACATAATCAAGAAATGAAGGTAGGAAAGTATTGAGGAAATAATGTACTTTGTCTAAAGCAAGGGGTGGTATGATTAGGAATGAAAAGAAGCAAGTAGAATATGTTGGGGGAAAAATAGCCCAAATATAAATTATATGTATGTATGTTTATATATATGTATGTACATATATATACATATGTACATGTGTGTATGTACACATATCCTGTTGTAGCATAAGATCGTCAAAGATAAAGGCCTCTACTATTTACTTAAGTAAATTAAGTCAATACTTAACATTATTCCTTTTACCTGGCAGGCATTTAGTAAAAAGGTGGTGCATGCTATGGTTTGAAAGTGTCCCCCAAATTTCCTGTGTTGGAAATATAATCCCGAGTGTGACAGTATTGACAGGCCTTTAAGGGGTGATTGTATGATGAAGATTTTGCCAAGGGTGTAGAATACCAAGCAGAACAGGGATTCATGAGGTGATGTTTAGAAAATCAAAGTGTAATTGATGAATGGATTAATGGATTATCATGGGAGTGGAACTGGTTACTTTATAAGACAAGGAAAAGAGAATTGAGCAATCACATTAATGCACTCAGGCAGGCCCTTTGCCACAGGATGCTCTGAACCTTCCTGGGACTTTGCAGAGAGTCCCCCTGAACAAGGAAGCTTTCACCAGATGTTCCTCCTCAACCTTGGCCTGCTCTTCATAACTGTAAGAAATAAATTCCTTTTCTTTATAAATTACCCAGTTTCAGGTATTCTGTTAAAATAAACAGAAAACAAATTAAAACAGTGCATTCATAAAGGAAGGCAACTTTGGGAGTAAAAATACGAAGCTAAAATCTTGAAAATGTACATTGGGGAGATATTATGAAGGTTCTTTAATGCTGATTGGCTTGAGTTTATAGGTAGGAAGGGAAACTTAAAATTTCCGAACTCGACGGTTACAATTCAGCTTGAACTTTAGAGAGCTGAATCTAGCATCATAGATTTTATTACAGCAGGGAGATTTCGGGATAGGGAGGCAATGCGGGAGATAAATCCAATAGGTATTTCTGACTAGTTAAGAGGTGATGAGTATGTGAAGTGGAGAGGAAGAAATGAAGACGGAAATGAGGGGACACAAATGAAGGCTACTGTTTAGGTCTCAGTGATTAGACAACAGTTTATATGTTTAAGGAACATCCCTATAGAGCGTTTAGTCATGACAACGGGATTTTAGTCTGAGAGATTTAAAGAATGGTGGCGCCATTGCCAGAAAAGGGGAATATGAACTTTTTTCTTTTTTTTTTTCCTTTTTTTTTGGTAAAAAAGATGTTAGGAGGTTTAGACACTTGAGCTAAGGGTGCTTTTGCCGTCTAGGTAGAGCTGCTTAAGAAACCACTGTTAAAATATGTTTGTATTTAAGGGAAAAGGTCAATACTAAAGACTTAGATGTTGGATTCACCTGTAAATAATAAATGATTATTCAAATGGTTCTTTTTGAGATATAGTAGAGTGGAGGGAGGAAGAAAAATTTCCAACAAACTAGCTTTTGAATTCATGTAGATGTGATCTGTCAGTGAAACTCTGTAATAGGAATATCAGTAGAAGCATAAAGATAGTGAGTCAAGAGAACCTGTGAATGAAGAATTAGCAAAATTGGAGCTGAAGTGTAAGTGGCAAATACAATCAAATAACAGTCAAAAATAAACAACCTCCACATAGGGAAAGAGCTTAGTAATATCATGGTAGTAGTCTTTCTGGGATTACTACAGGGTGAACCTCTACTTTTTATTTGTTATACAAGATGATCCGCTAAGTATGAATTCATGTTAGCCAGTATTCACTGGGTATTATTTTGTGCCAAGTACTTAGATTAAAGTTTGCTAAACTGATTTCTGTATCTTAAGATGCCTTCTGTCTACTTATCAGTCATGTAAGCAAGAAAAGAATAAAGACATGCATTGCTTGTGATGCCGGAAATATCTGTACATTCCATTACATACAACATTGTGCCAGTGGCTTGTCTGGCTCCTGGAGGTAAATGTAACAATTCAGAAGGGAGGTGTTAAATGAGCTTTCTTAATCAAGGAATATGTGCCCTCTCCTTTCAACCCTCTATGGATGAGAGAGGATGTGAATAGGAAAGTATGAGAAGGGCTTTTCTGGAAGTTGCAGCTAACTGTAAACAAAAACTCAGAAACAAACAAACTTTGTACAAACACAACATAAATTACATTAGCACAAAATGAAGCTGAATCAGAGATCAGAATTTTTATTATCAGTCTTTTTCTACCCTGATGATGAAGAGTTAGAACACTGTCCTTTAAGGAGAGGGCTTTAAACAGAGGAGAAAGAATCTAATTTGCACTTTATAAATATCCCTGGCCTCAGTGCATTGAGTAAAATGGTGGCAGTGTTGGAGTGGCAGGGAGGATCTGAAGAATTGGGAAAGGAATTGCAATCATACAAAAATCCAGGAAAGAGATTAGGATCATCTCCTCTAGATCACTGGCAATGACATAGAAAGTAGACAGAGAGATTTCAAAAGTAAATTCACGGGATTTGTAATTGCTTAGATGTGAGAATGGGGGCAAATGATGCAATAACATTTAGCCATCTAGCTTGAAAAAATATGCACATAGAACTGAAATCTACAAGATAGGGAAAGTGAGAGCAGGAGTAGATCTGAGAGAAAAAGTAATGAGGTTCCTTTTGGATAGCGGAGTCAAGGATGATGTTTATAACCATTCAAGAGAAGGTGCTCACTGGACTGGTACGGAAGGGATTTGGAACACAGGAAAGAGATCAAGGCTGAAGATTATGGAATTGATATAATTTAAATAGGTATGGAGGTTTTAGCAGGAGATGAGACTGACTTTAGGAAAAGTACAGATGGGAAAAAAACAGAAGATGGGATAGAACCCTAAGAATACAAAGGTTTCAGGAGAACACACAGGCATTTAAAAGGAAACTGCCAAGGACATGGGATAACAAGCAAACCTGAGATTCAGAAGGTGATGTTTAGAAACTGAAAGGCATAAAGATATTGAAGGAATCAATTAAAGTGATGGAATAACACCAATTGAAAATTATCGCCGTATAATGATAGCCGTAGGTGACGGGAGTGAGAATTATCTAGGAAAGAGAATAAGCCTAATTCTGACTATAGCAAAACTTGGAGTTAGATGAAAGCACAGTGTAAGTTTACATAGATAAACAGCTATACATAATTGATGGCCGTATGGATAGGTAGGTAGACAGAGGTGTCCATTCCAGTGTATGTCCTCATACGTGTTCATGACTTTATAACTGTGTTTACCACTTCCTCATTTTGTACTGCAAGTTACGTGAGGAGGCTTGCCTTGTCTATTCCTTAGTGTAGCCTATAATAAAATAACTCATATCATAACTGTAAAATTATAAATAATATTGAGCAATAATATATTGAAATATTCAGAATGCTATATTTATTAAAAATTAAATTTATTTTTCCTGGTCATTTAGGATTCATTTTGAAATTTCAGTCCAAAATTGCATATTTTGATCACATGGGAAATGTTGTATAAAGCAATTCAGAACTTTGTTGTTCCAACATAAACACAGTTCGGTGCTTTTTAACTTTTTGGAAATTTTCTAAATGATGATTCATGCTTTGAGGGGCTCATAGCAAAAATCACAAATTGTTTGTATTTTAGCATCACTGATACTTCCAACACAGTGGGTGCATTTCTACAGCACACCTGGTACTTTTGAAAATGTTATGTCCCATCTAAACAATTTTTTAAAATTCCAGTCCTATGAAATCACTGGTGCAGAAGGTCCCTTGGTAAAGCTTAGGTCTGAAAGAATTGCATGCTTCTTTTCCTCATAATTTGGACTCCCATGGTTTATAGCTACTTGGCATAGTCCCGAAACCTTCCCTCCAGCCAGCTTGCTACTCCAGATGGCATTGTGTTTCTGAAAAAGCTGAGTCCTCTGGCCATTAGAGTAAAATAACATTTACTTCTAAGTCCTTGTCTAGTCTGCCTTACCACTATTATTCACTTCATTGATCCTGAATATAAGGTTCATAGTTCTTGATATTCCAGAACAGTAGTAGGCAATTCTAAAATTCTCTAGACTAATTATTTTAACAAGTAAAATGCTAAACATTTTTTTTTCAAAAATTTGAAATGAATAAATTTTCAAAATCATGTTAGTTGCATATCTATATGGATTCTGTAAATGTCAAGTTAATCATAAAATTCACTTTTTATGTAGCTTGCACTGTAAGTCATTTCTTATTGGAGAACATGATTTATTCTTTTTCCTTTTTATGGAATTATATTCTTGATAAATTTGAGCTCATGTATGAAAGGTTTCTACAGAAAAATTTACTCATGAACATAAGCCTTCAGAAAACACATTTAATCAATTAGATACATTTAGTCAGTCAGTTGTTTCTGCGAATCTCACGGTCTTGATTATTCATTTTAACCAGTCCACCAAAACCCAGAAGATTGGTCCCCATCCTGGCGTCTAGCCATTCCCTCCAAATGGAGTATTCAGCTGTACATCTAATTTTATAAGACTGAAAGATGAACCCAAGCCAGTAGAGTAGCTTTATAAAAGGTACTTCACGGAGATACATCAATTTTCATTAAAAGTTTTATTTATTTGATCATTTCTGGCTTTAGTCTTTCTGCAAAGCCAACCAGCTTCAAAATATATCTCGCTCACTACAATTTCAAGTGATACTTTTCAAGTAATAAGAGCAAAAGTAAAGATTTTTGGAAATTTAGAGAACTAACAATATTTCTTTAGAACCACCCACATTTATTTCATTTTTAGTTGCATTTTATTCTAAGTGATTCTTGCAGTAAATAATCATGAGCATGATGCCTCTTCTCAGCAGTCCTTCTGTAGGTACCTCCAAAGGCAAAGGAATTCATGCAGGTTTCTCTGTCTGCCTTCTGTTTGCATGAGATAACATTAATACCTAATGTGCCTATCAAAAACTGCAAGATACATATTGAAGTTCATCAGAGTTTACCACAATATTGTTTAATGACACATTATGAAGTGGCCTTAAGGTAGATTTTTAAGAACAACACAGTATCCTGATGAGCATAACATTCCTGTTAACAAAGGTATTTATCTCTTAACTTTATTGATATGATCTCAGAAACTCTCACAAATAGAAGGATTTGGCTTCTTGAGTCATTAACATATACAGTCATGCTTTGCTAGATAAGAGGGATACTTTCTGAGAAATGCATCATTTGGCAATTTCGTCGTCGTGTGAGCATTACAGAGTGTACTTACACAAACCTAGATGGTGAAACTTGCTGTACCCTTACATATTTAGTATAGCTTATTCCTCCTAGGATACAAACCTATGCAGTTAGTTACTGTACTGCATAGTATAGGCAATTGTAATACAATGGTATTTGTGATCTAAACATGGAAAAGGTACAGTAAAACTACAGTAATACAATCTTATGGGACCACTATCATATGTGTGGCCCTCTTTTGGCCACAGCATCGTTATGTGTTATATGATCACACGTGAGTATTTCCCACGGACATACCATTTTTAGTATTTTGGTAAACTAACAGTTATTTTTGCTCTATGTGCACAAGGTGAATTATATTACCCCATTTTTATAGATGAGGAAATGGTTTTAAAGAACTTAAAGCATTTCTTTGCTTAAGACCAGTGGTACTCTCTTGCATTAATCCTTTAAGCCAGGGATAAAAGAAATTAATAAGAAAAAAAATCAAAGGACAAATCCGTAATAGTTTACTTTAGCCAATGAGTAGTTATACCTAGTTTTCTGTTGTAGAAAGAGAAGTCATTTTATGTTTTAAGGAGAGAGCTTGAGTGAGAACTGTGGAAAATAATCAGCACGTCACAGGGGGTATGCATTCACCTCCTCCTTTCTCCTTTAGTAAATGAGTCTGAACACTGGTTATAGATTGTATTGATCATATATTAAAATGAAAAATTGCCTCCACATTAGCTTGCACACAAGTCTCTTAATGAAACCTATTGTAACTTGTCAGATGCAACCTAAGAATTAAACTAGACATTGATGGACAAGACCTTCCACTGACCATTGAAAACATGTAGATTCTCCCTGATTAAATTGATGCCTCTGACTTTAATGAGCTGCTATTGGTTAGGCGTGTACTGCTACAATATATTATTATATTGCTGTTCACAGTGCCATAGTTAAGAGGTTATAAGCATTTCTGCTATAAATCATTTTTAGAAGCTTGTAGCTCAACTAAAAAATATGCCAGTGATATGATACATAAGATGTAAAGCCACTTTGACTGCAAATTATTTTCCACAATTAAAAATTATATGTATATATGTACATTTAGCAACCTCAATTTTCTATGAATAATCCAGACAATGATGACCTCAGGTAGTCTGTGAATTGTATGAATATGCAATAAAAAGTTCTTTAAATTTTAATATGATATACTTTACCGATCTAACTTATAAGACCACGAGAAACAGGCCTAAAAATGGTGAATGAAAAATTGTAAGTTCCCAGTTTCTCCCTGAGTTTAAATCATGGAGTAGAAACTCAGTACTTAAGCTAGTTTGATATACACCATAGTAATTAAAGTAGTAACAATGTAAGACAAAGATAATTTTGAACTAAAAACCTTGTGAAACTGACATCTGTCAATTCTAAATATTTTTTCTGAGAACATTTAAACATACACAAATAGTTGTTTTGTTTAAAATGTAATGAGCTTACTTTGAAGTACATTTCTATTTAAAAGGAATATTCCTATCTTTAATTGTTGATAGAAATACCCTTTTTCTGCATTTCACTTATGAATATGATACAGTTTTAAGCACCTTGTACATTATTTCTCTGGAGTAGACATTTAAATATTTGCTGAATGCTTGAGTGTATGGATGAAAGAAAGGGATGAATGATGAATAAAAATTATGAGAATCTTGATTTTACCTTTTCATTTCTAATGACATTGTGAATACCACTTCAATCAGAATATCAGTTTCTGCATTTGACACTTCAGCTCTGTATCTACCTTTCAGAAACAGTTTTAGAGCACTTGAACCATTTTTGTGGGTAGCATTCAAGATATATTTTGGAGTTCTTGGCCAGACAAGAATACAGTGACCTACTCTGGGACTTCTCTTATATTCTCAGAGATTTTAGTGTGTTTAGTGGATTTTTAAGTGTCTCCAGGAAACCAAAATCAGCAACATAGCTTCTTCACACCAAATAGGTAAAATCCAAACAAAGCAGGGTTTGCTTATTGCTTAAAAAGCATATTTTAGCAATTAAGCAATTTTTTCACTATATCATGTATAATATAATAGTTTACATTGTTGCTAGGTATTTTTAATATAGATGGAAGTTTGGTAAATCATGTTGCGTTAATGACTACATAAATGTCACTGTATACAATAAAGTTTCATTGTTTGTGATTATGAGAAATATTTCATCCATAAAAGTATGCTATTTTATCTTTCATAACTGTAAAATGGCTAGTTATATTGATTGTATTCTGTTTGATTTTTGATGGAATTAAAGGAAGACATCATTTAAATGGGATTATTAAGCACAGCACTTCAGAGACAATGAGGAGATTGATTCTGACAAACCTTTTTAATGTTTTTAAAGTATATACGGGTATACATCAAGAATAATATGCTTCTGTTGCCTGACACATGGTTTTCAATAACATCTTTCAATTGCATATCTACTATAGTTTTAATTCAATAAAATTCAGGAGGTGCATAAGTGGAGAGTAACACAATTTGTAATTCTGCAGAATGCTATCTACAGTTCGTAGACCAATTAATTTGTACGATTCAAAAAAAAATGGAAAAGACTTATTCAGAGAATGTAGCTTATCTTTGTCATGGTCATGAAAGGAACAAAATAGGAAGTTGCAAAAAATTAGAGGGCCAGGTTCTCTACACACTAAAATCAATGGAAATTTTACAGTAGAAGTTTCTGAGCCACCTTGTTTCTCTCCCAGCCAATCCGGTTCACTGAGCTATGCAGCTTGATAATTGCCAGCAGTATTGAAGTGGGGCTGAATAATTTTTCCAGTCCTACCCACAGACAGAAAAGGTAGGGTGAGCAAGAAGAATACTAATGGAGCATTTAAATAAGTGCCTCCATAATGATCTTCTCAATTTTTGAATACTATTTAATATATTAAGGGTATTTTTCTCACACTGTGTAAGAAGTCATAAAAGGTAGAGTCCTATTAATGCTAATTCCCAAGACTTTAGAAAAAAAATGTTTTCTCACAATCATTTTGTAGACAATAAGAAAACTGATTAGGTCTTCAATCTGTGATGATAGTCTACAGAAATATACAAATTGTTTTGTCTTGTCTGTCTTGATAGTTTATGCAAAGTTTGCTATGTATCAGTAAACTCTATCAATCTCTGTTTTCAATTTTGGGGTTAAATCTTCTTAAAATACTATTATTTAAGAGAAAAGACAATGCTGGGAAAGGAAAATTTTAAAAAAGTGAAATTAAAAGCAGGGCACAGAAAGGAGAAAATGAGAGGAAAATAAGCTTGGAGAAGAATAAAGAAAAAGAAAATAGATTATGTGCAGCTATCAATTTCTAGTGTGCAGAAAAGGAAATTGTCCTTATGAATTATCTCCTGTCTGTACTTCCTTAGAGCTCTCAACTACTGATTGAATGCTCTAATCCTAGTATTTACATTATTTTCTTCACTTATGTTAATAATTCAGGCTCAGAATTTGACCTGTCATCCAAAAGAGGGTTAATTCTTAGTTCCTTCTGCCTGAGTTAAGCAAATTTCAAAACAATGCAAAGGCTGTAGGTCTGCGTGGAGTGTTGTGTAATTGTATCTTCCCTCTCGGAGATCTGAGCTATATTAGCTAACCCATGATCGTTTTTGTTTATAGTCAAGTATGATAGGTATGTTTTCTGGCCTTCAACAATGCTGTATCCATAACCCTCCCACACTAAAAGCATTTCTATAGAAAGAAAAAAGGATGCGGAAAATAGTTACCACTTGTATTGTTCTAGGATTTTTATTTTCATCCTTTACTTAAAATAGGCATACTGGTAGTATAAAACAACTCCTCTAAGGTATAATGAGGTACAAAATGTACTGTTCATGAAAAATTGATACATACAAACCCTTTCACTAAACCATAACACAATTCATCCTTTATTAGAAATCCAACTTAAGATGTAGACATTTTCCTCCAGCTATGAGCCAAGGCTTTCAAAGATTGAACTAGAGAGAGAAAATTGGTTTTTGGCTGTGACAATGTGTGGAAACATTTGAAAAGGGACCTGTGTAAGAACACATTGGAGAAAACCTTTGATCATCCAGAACCTCTTTTTTTTTTTTAATCTTTCAATCTCATAAAATCTTACTTTGTTCTAAGTTTCTCCAGTTCTAGAATCTAGCATTAAGATGCACATTAACTTAAAGAGAAGAAGCGAGACTTGGAATATGCCGGTCTAACAAATACAGGAAGAATTCTCTAGCTTAAAGCAGAGACCAGTAGGGTTCATTAGCAGCAGCTCCATTTATACATCAAGTACCTTTGGGTAACAGATAACTCTTGGTCCTTCCACTTTGTGCAATGCAGAAGTTAAAAGCAAGAACTCTAGAGCAGAATTTCTCGACCTTGACACTACCTACCGTACTGACATTTTGAAACAAATATGTGGAGTGAGGGCATGTGTGTGTGTCTGTGTTTGTGTCATAGTGTCCTGGGCATTGCAGCGAGTTCAGCCATATCCCTGACTTCTACCAACTAGATGCCAGCCATGCTGCTTCTCCCACAGCTGTGACAACCTTAAGTATCTCTAGACATTGACAGATGCTCCTTCGGGGACAAAATGCTCTGATTGTGTTACAGAACCAATGCTTTAGAGTAAAATTAGCCTAATTTCTGATTTTTCTGATTGCTTGTAGAGACAATGAAAAGAGTAATTGCACTAACTTGATGAAGTTGTTGCAAAGGTGAAAAAGTTGACTGCTAAGAATATATTCTGGTATAAAGTGTGTGGGGAAAAATGTGTGATTATTATTATCATGGGCTGAAAATTATGAATGACAATTTCTCTGAACATAGAGTGGCCATTTGTAGGCTGTTACAGCCATTCAGCCACAAGATGAGCTGATGTCACTTGTGTTTATATTTATTTTCAGGATTATTACACTCATTAAAATAACCCCATTTCTCTTCCCGGTTTATTAAGTTAGGATTTTCTTCTTTACCTGTAAAAGATAATAAGCCAGAAATTACAATGAGAATGTGTTTTCTGAACTTTTTGTGTGATATCCAAGAAATCATTGCCAAGACCAATGTCAAGGGGATTTTCACCTATATTTTCATCTAGGACTTTTGTGATTTCCGGACTCATATTTAGGTCTTTTATCCATTTTGAGTTGATTTTTGTGTATGGTATAAAATAAGAGTAATTTCGTTTGTTTATTTTTAGATGAGGAAATGACGTTTCTTTGGAGACTATCTTTTCCCATTGTGTTTTTTTGGTGCTCTCGTGAAATATTAGTTGACCATATAGATTTGGACTATTTCCGGACTTTCTATTCTATCCCACTGGTCTATTTGTCATTTTTATGCCAGTACCATAATACCTGCTTTCTATAGATAGCTCTGTAATATAATTTTAAGTCAGGAACTCTAATACCTTCTTCTTTTTTTTTTTTTTTTTTTTTAGAATTGCTTGGCTATTCAGGGACTTTATGGTTTCATAAAATGTTTTGGATTGTTTTCTCCATTTCTGTGAAGATTCCACTGGGATTTTGATAAGCACAACATTGCATCTATATATTACTTTATGTATTATGATCATTTAAAATATTAATATTTTATTAATGAGTCTGGGATATCTTTCCATTAATTTGTGTTCTTTTTGCTCTTTCTTTCATTAATGTTTTATAATTTTCAGGTTTCAGCTTATCAACTTGCTTACATTTATTCCTGAATATTTTTGATACTATGATAGATTATTTTCTTGATTTCTTTTTTGGCTAGGTCTGTTTGTGTATAGAAATGCCATAGATTTTTATATGTTGATTTTACATCCTGAAACTTCATTGAATTCATTTATTGGGACTAACAGTTTTTTGGTGAAGCCTTTAGGGCTCTCTAGACATAGGATCATACCATCTGTATATAGAATCATTTTATTTTTTCCTTTCTGATTTAAATACTTTTATTTCTTTTTCTCATCTAATTACTCTTGATAGTATTTCCAGTATTTCCAGGATTAAGTACCACTTGTTTGTGATGGACAATCTTTTTGATGTGTTGCCAAATTCAATTTGCTAATATTTTATTGAGAATTTTTGCAGCAATGTTCATCAGTGATATTTGGCCCATAGTTTCTTTTCTTATGGTGTCTTGTCTGGTTTAAGAAAGAAGGTAATGCTCATCTTGTAAAATGTGTTAGAAACTATTCCCTTCAACTATTCTTTGGAAGAAGTATTGGCATTACTTTTCCTTTGAAAGGTTGGCAGAATTAGGCCCTAGTGCCATCTGATTTTGTGCTTTTCTTTATCAAGAGGTTTTTAGTTATTATTTATTGTCTTTGTTATTAGACAGTTCAGACTTTATATGTCTTCCTTATTTAACTTTGTTAGATTGTATTTTTCTAGAAATTTGTTCATTTCATCTAGATTATCAAATACCTTCACAGACAATTGTTCATAATAGTCCCTTATGAACTTTTTTTTTCTTCCTGTAGTGTCTGTTGTAATGTTTCCACCTTCATTTCTGATTTTATATAGTTGAGATGTGTGTTTTTTAGTCTGGCTAAGAGGTCTTCAATTTTATTTTATTTTTTTCAGAAAACATCTGTTTTATTGCTTGTTTTTCTGTGATTTTTCTTTCATCCATTCCATTATCTTTTGTTTTGATTTTTATTATTTCCTTTCCTCTGCTGACTTTGGGTTTCATTTGATCTTTATTTTTTGGTTTCTTGAGGTGTAATGTTAAACTATTTATCTGAGATCTCTCTTCTCTTTTAATATATTTGTTATTTTCAGCTTCCCTCTCAGAACTGCTTTTGCTTTCTTTATCTCATGGGTTTTGACTTGTTGCATTTCTATTGTTGTTTGTTTCAAGATATATTTTAAATTTTTCCTTTTAATTCTTCTTTGACTCATTCATTGTTCAGAAGCATGTTGTTTAATTTCCACATATTTATGAATTTTCCAAAATTCTTCCTGTTATTAATTTCTAGTTTCATACTATTGTGGTCAGAAATAATACTTGATATGATTTAGGTCTTCTTAAATTATTTAAGAGTCGTTTTGTGGCCTACCAAGTGGTCTATCCTGTTTTATGTGCACCAGAGAAGAATGTGTAACTTGCTGGAAAGTTCTGTATATATGTGATAAGTCCCTCTATTTCTTTTTTCATATTCATTTTTATAGAGACAGATTTTCACTATGTTGCCCAGACTAAGGTGCAGTGGCTATTTACAGGCATAATTATAGCCTCAAACTTCTGGGCTCAAGCAGTTTTCTGCCTTAGCCTCACAAGTAGCTGGGCCTACAGGCACGCCCCACTGTGCCTGGCTCCATTAATGTTTGCTTCATTTAGGTGTATCAGTGTTGCTTGTATATATATTTACAACGGTTATGCCCTCTTGAGGAATAGAGCACTCTATCATTAAATAATGTCATTTTTTTTCTTGTGACCTTAAGACAAAGAAGGTCATTATTTAATTATCTTCTCCTGTCTTTAACTTAAAGTCTATTTTATCTGATATAAGTATAATCATACCTATTCTCTTTTGGCTACGATTTGCATGGAGTATCTTCCATCCCTTCACTCTCAGCCTATGTGTGTCCTTAATGCTAAAGTGGGTCTCTTGTACCAGCATATAGACAGGTCTTATTTTAGTATTCATTCCATCCCTCTGTATTTTGATTATAGAATGTAATTCACTTTCATTAAAGTAATTATTGATAGATAAAGACTTACTAAAGGCATTTTGTTAATTGTTTCCTGGCTGTTTTGTAGATCTTTTGTTACCTGCATTTTTTATTGTTTATCTTTGAGATTTGGTTATTTTCTATAGTGCTATATTTCTATTCCTTTTTCTTTGTCATTCATGGATGTCATAGTTTTCTACTTTGTGTTACCATGAGGCTTACATGAAGCTTCTTATAGTTATGATAGGCTATTTTACACTGAAAACATAACTTCCATCACATAAAAAAAAGCTCTAGACCCTCCCCTCACACAATTTATACTTTTGGTCTTACAATTTACATACTTTATATTATGTATTTCTTAGCCACTTATTGTCACTATCATTATTTTGACTGATTGTTTTGATTTTTAGCCTTTATACTAGAGATATATATGATGGATACAGCATCATAACAGTATTATAGTCTTCTGAATTTGCCTATATAACTACCTTTACTAGTAACTTTTATACTTTAATGTGTTTCCATGTTATTAATTTGTGTTCTTTTTTTCTACATAAAGGATTCCCTTAAGCATTTCTTGTAAGGAAGTCTAGGGATGATAATTTCCATCAACTTTACATGTTGAAGGCTTTATTTCACTTTCATTTCCGAAGGACAGTTTTGCTAGGTATAATAATGTCCTTGGCTGCCAGGTTTTATTTTTTTCTTTCAGCACACTAAATATATCATCTCATGGTCTCCTAGCTTGCAAGATTTCTGCTGAGAAACCTGCTGTTTGTCTATCAAAGATTTTCTTGTATGTGACTTGTTGGTTTTCTATTGCTGCTTTCAAAATTGACAATTTAATTAATATATGTTAGAACATTTTCAAGTTGAACATGTCTGCAGTGTTTTGAGCCCTCATGTATCTGGATGTCCCTATCTTTTCCAAGACTTTGGAAGATTTCAGCATTTTTATTATTAAATAAGCATTCTTTTTCTATCTTTGTCTCTTCTTATTAAATGCCTACAATGTAAGTATTTATTCACTTACTAGTGTTTCCTAAGTTTCATAGGTTGTCTTCACTCTTTTTGATTTTTCTTTGACTGTGTAATTTAAAAGACCTTTTTCAAGTTCAGAGATTCTTTCTTCTGTCTGCTTAATCTAGTCTGCTGTAAAAGCTCTGTGTTATATTTTTTATTTTAGTCAATGAATGCTTCATTCCCAAGCTTTCTGTTTGCTTTTTTTTATGACATTCATCTCTTTATTTTCATTTTGATCCTGAATTGTTTTCCTGATTGTATTGAGTTGTCTATCTATATTCTCTTGTATGTCACTGAGTTTCTTTAAAATTATTTTTTAATTCCTTTTTCGGCAATTGACAAGTTTATTTTTCTTTGGGGTCAATTACTGGAGAATTATTGTATTCTTTTGATACTGTAATGTTCCCTTGCTTTTTCATATTTCTTGTGTCCTTACATTGACCTCTGTGCATTGATGGAATCATCTCTTCAAAACTTTATATATAGAGTGGCCTTCGGATGAAAGAAATTTATCTGCAGATGGAGCTTAATGTACCAGTTGGCTCTGATTCTGAGTGGATGAAGTGGTACAGCTTCCATGCAGCTTCTTCAGCTTTGGCCAATGTTAGCATGACTATGGGTGGCCTAGGCTGCAGAAGTCTGTGGCAGTGGCAGTGTAGTTGTTGGGGTCCTTAGTGACAAGGGCTTTGGTAGTTCTCCTTTTCTCATTTTCTCCACAATGTGGAGTTTTAGCTGAGAATGATCCTCTTAGTGTCAGGTCTGACACAGCCCACAAGCTGCTGCAGGAGCGCTGCGCTCCAGAGCACAGGTACTCAGAGCTGCTATAGAGCCAATATCCTGTGGCCAGGTTCTCATAAAACACTTGAGTCTTGTGGTACAACTTCACTCTCCAAGGCAGGATTGGATGTAAAATGTTCAAAAAGCCAAGGACAGTGATTCTGAGGCGCCCTCCAGCAGTATGGGCCCAAAAGGCTGGGTTGTAGCTATGAAGGACACAGCACTGGCTCAAGTTTAAGAAGGAAGTGGAGCTCTGGAGGCTTTGTCCTGGTGAGCAGCGTACAACTGCAGTAGGACCAACAGAGCACAGTCCAACTCAGCTCCCACAGCATAGGGCACTCCGTAGTGGTGACTCTGGCCCCTGAGATGGTAGAACATTGTAGTATCCCCGACTCTCCGTGGACTAGCCCCCTAGAGTCTGTTGTTTTGCCTGTAGGCCTGGGTGTCCCATTCAGCCTCTGCCCTGTTTTTCTGGGCCTCAGGGTACCGTGTTATCTCAGCCATGAATGCACGACTACTCAGCTTAGCCAAGGCACCAGTTTTCTAGAAGTCAATGTGCTGCTTCAGTTCAGGCCCTGATGGGCAAAATGCAGTAGTGACTGGAAGGGTAGATGGACCTGCTCTGTGATAGCTTAGCCTCATGGGGTAGGGCATAGCAACAAATTGGCTCAGTGATGGCTGGCTACCAGGCAGGGGTAGTGTAGTGGTGACAAAGCCTTAGGGATTAACAGATGCCATGACTACTTGCCTTCAGAGCAGAATGCACTCCAGCAATGGTTCCGTGTTTACAGTGGTGCAGCTCAGCAGCTGTGTGGCTCATGGGGGATAGGATACAGCATCAGTTCCCTCTTGGGAGGAACACAGCCTTGTAGACTTGATGCAGCTGCCTGAACTGGGATCAGTGTCTATGAAGACTGCATGAGTCCCCAGCGGTGAGGACTGCAGGTGTCCAGGGTGGCCGTGGGGGCTGTTGGCTTCTTGCTTACCTTTTCCCTACAAGGAAAAGTTGCTCCTAGTTCTGAGTTGATCCCAACTGGGAGATAGAGTGGTAGAGGTAGGCTGTTTCCTTCTGTTCTCTAGGTGGCCTTCCTGGGTTTCAGTGCAATATAAAAATTATTGCTACTACTTATACATGCTCCAGTGCTCTCTTTTAGGTATTTTCATTGAAATGTAATTATTTATTCATGGTTTTGGCTGTCTTTGGGGAGGGGGAAAGTGCTAGGGGCTTCTCATTGGCCAGTTTGTTGATGTCATTCTTCCCAAATTGTTTAATTTTATGTGGAAAGGGTGGAGATCTTCAATTGATATAATTATTATGGATGAGCTAATTTCACTTTTTCATTTCCAAGCAATAAAAAAAAATAGGGCCAGGGACTGTGGCTCACACCTGTAATTTCTGCACTTTGGAAGGCCGAGGTGGGCAATCACAAGGTCAGGAGTTCAAGACTAGCCTGGCCAACATGGTGAAACCCTATTTCTACTAAAAATACAAAAATTAGCTGGGCATGGTGGTACAAGCCTATAATCCCAGCTACTCAGGAGGCTGAGGCAGAAAAATTGCTTAAACCGAGACCCAGGAGGCAGAGGCTGCAATGAGCTGAGATGGCGCCACTGCACTCCAGCCTGGGCTACAGAGCAAGACTCTGTCTCAAAAAAAAAAAGGCGGGGGGGCGGATTTGAATTTAACGTGTCAAGACTGAGACCACACACTTTGTGGAATTTAACTGCAAAGATGGCTCTTAATCCTGGCAAAATTACCAAGCTAGATTTTCAAAGGCCTCTTTTCTGTCAATCTCAGATTTCTTCAGAGGGTTTATTTCATGGATGAGAAATGGCTTTATGAGAATGAGACATGATGGACAAGTTGATGACTTTGTTGACATCAGTGTGGAATAGTCACATTCGATTAATAATCTGCCACGTAGGACTCACTGCATAGATATTTTGCCCATGGTTTTCTTATTGACTTGGGGCCAGATGCATATTCCATACAGCCTGATGAATTTAAGGACAGATCCATGGCTCCTCAATGTGTCCATGAAAACAGCTTTCAGAAGTCATTAGACCTACAAAATGATGGGGTTTGTACCCTTGAGACGTTATTCTACAGATAAATAGGTTTCAGTTTGAATTTTCTTTCTTAATTCATTGCAGGTTTGTATGGAATTCATTAGCCCAATAAAAGTTTTGTTCTACTAAAAAGAACTCTAAAGAGGAAGCCAAAAACTGTATCTGAAATAGAATTCTGATACCTCATACGTGGGATGTTGAGTGAGTGACGTAACTTATTAGCCTCAGTTTCCTCCAATGCAGAGACTGATGTAGCTCAGGAGTTCTCGGCATGTGTTGCCAGGAGTAGCAGCATCACCATCACCTGGGACCTTGTTAGAAATGCACGTTCTCAGGCCCCGTACCAGGCATTCTGGATTTGAAATTGCATACGTGACCAAGATATCTGTGATTTAACAAGCCTTCCATGTGTTTTTTTACCACGGATAAAATTTGAAAAGTACTGTGCTAGGTTAGGGGTCAGAAAACATTTTCTTTAAGGGGCCACATAGTAATATTTTAGGCTCTATGTGCCAGAAAGCAAAATCAAGGCTATTATGTAGGTATTTATATATAAAGAGAGAAAATAAATTTTAATATAATTTAAACATAATAATATAAATAATTGGTTTTGCAATATAGGTCTATTAATGTGAAGAATGAAAACCTTTTGGAGGGGGATACACCTTGCTGAGTTGGGACTCAAAGCTAATGTTTCCTATCATCAAACTTACTGCATGATGTTCATCTGCAAAAATCATTCTTGGCTCCTGGGTCATATAATTTTACTGACAGGAGGGATTTGGCCTGTTGGTCATAGTTTGCCACCTACTCTATAGACAATTTCTAAAGTCCTTTCTATTTCTACCCTTTTATGAGTCTACCTGCACCAATTAAAGTTCCTGGACTACCTCTGCTTTTTTCTCCTCTTTCTGCAATATGAAGAACTCAAATTGCAAATCCTGACACGATGTCTTTAATCTAAACCATCCACCCAGCCACCCACACCACCGCTGCATGTACATCTTTCATAAAATATGAACAAAAAGTAACTGACAAGATATAAAGTGGAAAATGAGTTCTTGTATCTCTGGACTGATTTTTTCAAACTACAGCCAAATACTAATAATGGTTTTATGGATAGAATTTAATTATGATGTAGTGTCTATCAGCAATATCCTTCATAAGTTCTTTATTTTCTATTGGGGGAAAGGACTTAAAAAGTAAACAATATTTCAGAGGTTAGCTGAAATAAAACATATCAAAGTCATAAGTTATTTTAAGAAAGATATAAGCAGGAACTTTGTATCCCAAGCAATTAGCTGTTATCACACTCTGAATAAGACACATTAGTCAGACTTTCTTTTATCCATCCAAGTTTGAATACTAGAAACAGATATCTTTTCTAATCAGTTTCTATCTTAAGTAAAAACAGAGAGAGCACAAATTAGTTGAATAAATTCATTTGCTTTCGAGCGAAGCTTGCCTCCTGCAATTAATTATATTGACTAGTTTAATTTCTTCATACATTCATTAGGGCATTGGTGAGGATATGATAATTCAATTTTAAACATTACTTAGGTTCCATTTTCTCTGATCCTCTTGATTCAGAACTATTACAGTGCCTCTAGTTGCTATGTTCCATGTTATATGGAAGAAAAGTCCAATATTTTCTCAAAAGTGTGCAAATAATATAATTAACCCACCCCACTCTGGTCTGAAGCATATCTATTGTGGGTCTTATGTGCTTGTGCATCTGGTCAAGAATTGAATCAAGGTCCTTGGAGTGAGACAGGAAATTGGCTCTGTGGGAGAAAGAAGGAGTGAGGCACCATGTTTTTTTCTGTTCACAGTGTAAATTCAGAAAAATCTTCCTGGCTGGGCATGGTGGCCCACGCCTATAATCCCAAGACTTTGAGAGGCCAAGCGGGTAGATCAGTTGAGGTCAGGAGTTCGAGACCAGCCTGTCCAACACGGCGAAACCCCATCTCTGCTAAAAACAGAAAAACTAATCATGAATGGTGGCATGCACCTGTTATCCAGCTACTTGGGAGGCTGAAGCAGGAGAATCACTTGAACCTGGGAGGTGGGGTTGCAGTGAGCCAGGATCATGCCACTGCACTCCAGCCTGGGCAACAGAGTGAGAGTCTGTTCAGAAAAAAGAAGAAAGAAAAATATTTCTTTTTGGATTGGGGTAAAATTAGGTTCTTTCCCTTTCTTTTGGTATTTGCATTTAGACATTGCAGCAAACTCTTCAAGGCATGATAACTTCACATCTCAATCCCTGCATTTCTCTTCACAGAAGGTGAAACTTCGCCTCCTATAGTATCTTTTAGTTACACTGACGTACAGACAGGTTTACTTTTTATTCTCTCTTTCATTTTTTTTTTTTTTGAGACAGAGTTTCACTCTTGTTACCCAGGCTGGAGTGCAATGGCACGATCTCGGCTCACGGCAACCTCCGCCTCCTAGGTTCATGCAATTCTCCTGCCTCAGCCTCCTGAGTAGCTGGGATTAAAGGCACGTGCCACCATGCCCAGCTAATTTTTTGTAGTTTTAGTAGAGACAGGGTTTCACCATGTTGACCAGGATGGTCTCGATCTCTTGACCTCGTGATCCACCCGCCTTGGCCTCCCAACTCTCTTTCATTTTTTAATGACATAAATATATATACAGCAGAATATGTAAAGCATATTTAGCTGTACCTCATAATGAATTTTTCTGTCTCTACCTGAGTGGAACCACCCATCCATGTCACAAGAAAGAACATTTCCCACATCCCACCAGTTAATATCCACCCCAGACGTGAACACTATTTTGACTTCCATCACAAGTTAGATTTGCCTGTTTTTAAATATTTATAGAATCTTTTGTGTATGCCTTTTTGCCAAAATTGTGCCTCTGACTAGATTTGTTCTTATGTAATACATGTGGAAACACTTTTGGGTCCACAGTGTATAAACCTAAGTTATGTGTCTCCCTAGAAAATATGTGAAAACTCTCAATCTGGATGAACAAATGTGAATAAAATGCATTAGCCAAATATAAATAGTGAAATGCTACTGTATTTCTTTTCTGATTTTTAATATAATTGCAGTATTTTCATATGTAGAATTTGAAGAACAGATATAATTTTTCATCTAAAATATCAATTTACAAAATGAATTGTAAGTTTTGTACTTTTGGGTGATAATTGATATCTTGTAGATTTTAAAATCTATCTAGGAGTCCACAATGATGAATTACTTTAAGCAAATTTATAATTTTCATCTACTTTACTTCACACCCTATGAGCCTAATTTTTGAGGGTTCATTAATTTCCTTTCCTCTGGTGGCTGTTATATATTGTTTGGATTTCTCTGCATGTCATTTTTGCTTTCTATACTGTGCTCCTTTGAAATTATTCGTTTTTATTTAACTAATTTCTTTCATTTTTAAGCAATTATTTATACACAATACTAATTTAATTTTCCTGCCCAGGTTTCAAGCAAGACATTTTATTGTTCCTTTTACCTGATTTCTCTAATTTTCTTTAAAACAAAATAGCATGAAGTCTCTTTCCCCCATAGTCAGTTTCCCCTATCCACTCCTTCCTATCCATTATTTGCACCATAATTCTGCCAATTCCCGAAGCTGGCCAGGGGGAGTTCTTTAACTCTCGTTCCCCTGTCTTCCCACTGTTGCTCCTAATTCATATTCTCATCACCAGAGCCCTGATTGCACTTATGATCTAATACGCCTGCCTGGCCCACCCTCTCCGAGCTGCAATTTATCTACTCTCTTCTCCCTAAACTTCTGATGGCATTAGGCAAATCTTCTGCTGAACAACTTAAATCTCACTCCATTGTGTCAGGAGATCACGGGAAGAGTACGGCCCCCACCCTCTCAGCAGTATGTGAGGCATTTCTCTTCCTCCCACTAGGGTGGAGGATTTACTCTAGAAGCTCCTAGAATTTGAGCAATGAGTATGTGTTACGTTTTTTTTCTGGATTGATTGCAATCTTTCTGCAAATTTCTGCTGCTGAACATGACTGAAATCTATTTCCTAAATTAGAGTTAATTCTCCTAAAGATGAATTCAGAAAAATAATTGGGTACCTTAATAAAGAATTTCTTCTACAGGGCTTTTTCAGACATATCCAATAATTATCTGTATCTTTGTTAGACTAAAATTTACCAGATGACTTAAATGAAATTCACAAATATTATTTTTCAGAAAAAAATATCAAGTATCTTCCACACTTATAAATATACTATCTTGTTAGGTCTTCTATTGCAGTGATCTACTAACTAGTTTTATTGCCACTAGACTGTCTAATCAGCCTCCAAACTATCTTCCGTTCTCTCTGTGTGAGAGTGTTCCTTTATCTCGAATTTCATCTGTTGAAAATATTCCTAAAACTTTTGTATTAGTTGGTTCTCATGCTGCTAATAAAGACATATGCAAGACTGGGTAATTTAGAAAGAAAATAAGTTTAATTGACTCACAGTTCCACATGGCTGAGGAGGCCTCTCAATCATGGCAGAAGGCAAAGGAGGAGGAAAGGCATGTCTTACATGGCAGCAGGCATGAAGGTGTGTGCCAGGGAACTGCCTTTTTATAAAAGCATCAGATCTCATGAGACTTATTCAGTATCACAAGAACAGCACAAGAAATACCTTCCTCCATGATCCAGTTACCTCCCACTGGGTCCCTCTATCACATATGGGGATTATTACAATTCAAGCTGAGATTTGGGTGGGGACAAAGAGCCAAACTTTTAAATAGGAAGACAATTCCCACACATTTCACACATAAAACAAAGCCCTTTAAAGTTCTTCACATGTTAACCTCAACCAACTTTTTCCAGCCATGTCATCGCTACTTAACCTTGCAGGTACAGCCCCGTACATCTATAACAATAACCCACACCTGTTACAAGCATCTGATACCTTTACCTAAAGCACCTTTCCTTCTTGCCTAACTTGTAGTGGTCTGTACATTTGTCAAAGCTAATTTAAACATCACTTCTGTATTGAGGGATCATTGGAAAGTTTTTTCAGGTTCCTGACATTGCTTAGGTATAAATAATCTATCATTGAAGAATACACAGTTCTTACTCTCCTGGAGCTCCCAGGCTGGGAAGCCTTCCCTGCCCAGTCACCTATGAACTCCTCGCCAATCAGAATTATGTTAGTTTCCCTAGCTTTACCTTAATGAATTGGCTATATATCTAAATCCATCGCTAAACGATGTACTTTTCCGAATAATGCCGTCTCTTAATCATCCATATTTATTGTTGAATCTAGTCCAGTTTCACCACAGGGGAAAAAAATGAAAGTTCAATGTTTGTAGGCTTGGTATTAAGAAAAAGAGACACCATGAAAGTTTGAAAGATTGATTTAACCATTTGAATCTGTTTTCTTCCTTAGGTAAGAAAGTTTTAAAATGTATTAATTAGGCATGAAGAAAATAAATTATTTCTTATAGAGATGAATCCTTAACCTTTAGGAAGAATTTTTATCAATAAGGAATTTTGTTTAACATACTCAAAGATTAGAGTTGCCTCCTGTACAAAACTGACGAAAAGAGACAAAATTAACTTTTCTTTTATGTGAAGTTGTGGTAATTTTCTCTAGGCTGAAGGGGCACCAGCCACACGTTCCCTGTGTCCTCCATTTCTTTATATTGGCAATGAGATACCAGGCAATTTACCCATCAGGTTTTTAATGAGTCACAGTATTTGAAGGCTATGAAGTGAGAAATATCATTCATTTATGGTCTTGTCCTGCAGCTGTTGTGTTTTATACGAGACAGTGTGAAACAAACAAAACAGAGCTCTTTAATAAGCTTCACTATTAAGTGCGACTGAGCCATTTCAGGAAATAATGGCATGTCACAGGAAAGAACGAAAAACATAAAGTGTAATTATCCTCAAATAACAAACAGGTAAACGGATAAAAAAAGCATAAATGTTAACATAGTGACCAATAAATAAGTACTTTTTAGCATCTAAAAAACTCACCGTAGCACAACTCTTTGCACCTTAGTTTTTGCTTCAAATATGCCAGTCAGGAGTCACCTATAGTGTATTTTTTCAACAAGTTTTTGTCCTTTTTTTTTTCCCTAAATTAGGGTCAAGCGATAAAGCTGCCGAAAATGTTAGGCCTTTTTAAAGGTCACGCTAGAGGCTGATAACCAAATTCAGGCTAGAATGGATGGTCCAGGTAATTCCTGATTATCAGCTGTTCCTGCCTTAGTTAAGTGACTTCGATCACAGCACCCCGTGCCTGCCTCCCTCCTCTCCTTGCCTTCATCCTTGTCTCAGTGAAAACTTCATGACTCCATCCCTACACATTTTAGTATCTCTTAGTTGTTTTTTCTTTCTGCTACCCCCATCTGTTTAGCTCACATCCATAAGAGTTCAGTTCTAAAGTTCAAATCCAATCATATTATGGTCCTGCTTTAAAAACTTGCATTGACAACCATCTTAAATCGACTTCCAATAAATCATAAAGCCTGTTGTTTGCAATCTGTCATTTTCCATGTTCGTGATGAAATCATCATTCATCACAAAATGACTTTCAAGCATCTACTCTGTGGCAAGAATAAGATGGATTTATGACTCTCTTAGGAAAACACAAGCCTTGCCCTCTTGGAGTTTACGTGTTATATTAGTTTCCTACGGGCGCTGTAAGAATTCACCACAGACTTAGTGGCTTAAAACAACACAGATGTATTATCGGACAAGTCTGGAGATCAGAAGTCCTAAAATGGAGGTATTAGTAGGACTGCTCTCCTTCTGGAGGTTTTAGGGGAGAATCTACTTCCTTGACTTTTCCAGTTTCTAGAGGTCACCTGCATTTCTTGGCTTATGGTTCCCTCCTCTGTCTTCAAGGCTGGTAGTGTGGCATCTTTAAATCTCATACTCTTTCTCTCTTCCACCCTCTCTCCTTCCCTCTCTCTGTCTCTTCCCCCCGCTAGCTCTCTCTCTCTCTCTCTCTCAAAGACACACACACTCTCTCTCTCTGTCTCTCCTTGTGTCTTTCTCTCTCTAATTCACCTTCCTTTGCCTCCTCCTCTGCCTCTGATTCATTTGCTACCCCCCTTTCCAGTATAAAAACCCCTGTGATCCCACTGGTCCCACCCGAATAATTCAGGATAAATCTCACGTCTTAAATTCCTTCACTTAATCACACCTGCAAAGTCCTTTAGTTAATACACTCAGAGATTCTGGGGATACGGATGTAAATCTCTTTGGCAGGGGCATGGGGAGAGGAGGTCATTGTTCTGTCTACACAGTGTTTGATGGAATGGACAGATACTTGTGACATTTTTACTGTTTTATGTTTTCCAAATTTTATTATTCTTCTTATTGTGGGGGAATCTCTTAAATTTTAATAACACCCAATCACCCTATCAGATATAATCCAAAATGTGTGTTATGCTAGAACAGACTCAGCCAGACCTGATCATACCCTGTCTTTCTGGCTTAAATCCAGACAGTCTCCTCCATATACACTGTGCTTCAATCACGGTAGCATACTCACTGTCTTTTAATAGATTTTCCTTTTTAATAATGTTCTGTGTCCTGCACAAAGACTGGGAAAGCCTGTAGTCTCAGCTACTCGGGAGACCGAGCGGGAGGATAGCGCGAACCTAGGAGGCAGAGGTTGCAGTGAGCCAAGATCGCACCACTGAACTCCAGCCTGGNAAAAAAAAAAAAGGTGCTTAAAACAGCTGCTTCTACTGAAAATATCATGATTCAACAAAATAACATATAATTATACAAAATACATTATTATCTGGGAAAGAAATGCACATACACAAAAATAAAACTTCTTAGCATTGTAATAACGATGCAAAAAACATTTCTAAAATTTGAAAGGTATTGCTTGAACCCGGGAGTCAGAGACTGTAGTGAGTTGAGATCATGCCATTGCACTCCAGCCTAGGCAACAGAGTGGGATTGTCTCAAAAAAAAAAAAAAAAAAAAAAGTCGGTGCGGTGGCTCAGGCCTGTAATCCCAGCACTTCGGGAGGCCAAGGCAGGTGAATCACAGGAGTTAGAGACCAGCCTGGGCAATATGGTGAAACCCATTTCTACTAAAAATACAATAATTAGCGGGACATGGTGGTGGGCACCTGTAATCCCAGCTACTTGGGAGGCTGAGACAAGAGAATCATTTGAACTTTGGAGGTAGAGGTTGCAGTGAGCCAAGATTGTGCCAGTGCACTCCAGCCTGGCAAAAGGGTGAGACTTCTTCTCAAAAACAAAACAAAAGACGGGGAAGGTCTTACCTCAACATTTCAATTTGGTAAATGCCTTTAAATGTTTTCAAATGTCTCATCCCTTTTCTGTTTGTTCCATGCCACCCTGGGCATAGTCACTTTCTGCTTCCTTTGTCCCTCCAGAGCACAGTTGAGACACTGTTTCTTATAATTTGACAGAATTATTTATGACCTGCCTCTGTCACTTACTCCACATGCCTCCAGAACAGGGATTACTCTCTGATGTTCTGTATACGTAGCACTTACTACAGAGCTTAGCAGTGCCACCGGATAAAATCTTAAAGTTTGCTTCACTAGGTTAAATGATGTTTCTTTAGAAACGGTACACTCAGAAATATTTCTGACAATGTGTCCTTGGGACTCCAAGATGTGGCAAAGTTGGGATCAAATATTAGGATGCTTAAATTATTTTCATGGGAATGAAGCAAAGCCTGACATTCTAACATAACACTGCAAGGTCATATTTTGCTGTCGTGTTTTAAGATGAATGTGTATACACACAATTTTTCACAAATGTTTTGTTCAAATTCAAATAACCTGCCTAATAACATGGTAAGCTGAATGACAATTTTTAATGATATTATGTATAATATGTGTTTTATAAAGAATGCTTCAAGTTGTTGACTATTTTAGGTTGTACCTCATAATTTGGTTTACAATGTATGGATTTCTTTTCTTTCTTTTTTGAGATGGAGTTTTGCTCTTGTTACCAGGCTGGAGTGCAACGGCACGATCTCGGCTCACCGCAACCTCCACCTCCTGGGTTCAAGCAATTATCCTGCCTCAGCCTCCTGAGTAGCTGGGACTACAGGCGCGTGCCGCCATGCCCAGCTAATTTTTGTATTTTTAGTAGAGACAGAGCTTCACCTTGTTGACCAAGATGGTCTCGATCTCTTGACCTCGTGATCCACCTGGCTCGGCTTCCCAAAGTGCTGGGATTATAGGCGTGAGCCACTGTGCCCAGCCCAATGTATGGATTTCTAGACAGGAATCAGTCTTATAAATGTGCCAGTATTCTAAGGAGAGCTGTTGACTTGGCCTTTTCACAGTTTACTTCTGTTGATGGTCATCAGATTCAGAGTCACAGTTCTTAAAAATGTATTTCAATTCTTGTCCTTATTAAGTATAAAACATTGGCTGGCCTGAATTATGGACTAAGCCATATATTATTTATGAAACAGATAACACATACTTAATGCATGTGACATTAACAACAAAAATATATTGTCTTGATACTAATTCCAATGCCACCTTACTAAGGAATTGGTGAAACAGGGAGATGTCGGAATGGAATCATGTCTATTCTGTTCTCATATACATCTTCAAACATTATTTTATTATTTGAGTTCTGTGATTGACCTTCCTCTGCATCTTACATAAGTCAGCTTAAATGCAGTAACATCATTAGACTTAGGCATTCACATAAAGTGTAGATAGTTCTTCTGTCTGTCTGCATTCATGCAGAATCACACTGAGTATAAAATGTGATCAATAATTTTAAAAGGACTTCAATCTTTGTCACTTGTTTCTGTATGTACCTGTGAAATAGTAGAACATAAAAACATAATTCTCCACTAAGTATTATTCCTCATAATGCTTGTTGCCTGTGTATGTATATGTGCAAGATACACGCACACACACACACACACACACACACACACACACACACGCATATATATACTGTGACTCTGTATTTTTCTGTTTTTATGCTGCTGATAAAGACATACCCAAGACTGCACAATTTACAAAAGAAAGAAGCTTATGGGACTTACAGTTCCACGTGGCTGGAGAGGCCTCACAATCACAGCAGAGAGTGAAAGGCACATCTCATATGGTAGCAGGCAAGAGAAGAGGCTTGTGAAGGGCAACTCCCCTTTTTAAAATCATCAGATCTCATGAGACTTATTCACTATCACAAGAATGGTACAGGAAAGACCCACTCCCATGGTTCAATTACCTTCCACCGGGTTCCTCCCCCAACATGTGGGAATTGTGGGAGTTAAATTCAAGGATTTGAGTCGGGGCACAGCCAAATCATATCAGCCTCAAAGCTGTGAGTTTGGACTATCCTGATATTTTGGTCGGAATAAAGCAACTTTAAATTTCAGTACTATCTGGGAAAAAATAAGGTGACTCTCCATGTTTTCCCAGGTTGCATGGAGTAGCAACAACTATGCATTTTACTATTCTATCTATTTTTTTTTTATATGGATGAGGTCTGTCTATGTTGCCCAGATTGGTCTTGAACTCCTAGGCTCAAAGCCATCCTCCTGCCTCCTATATCCCAAAGTGCTAGGATTACAGACATCAGTCACCATGCCTGGCCTCAACCTATTTTTTTTTTTAACTCACCAAGTATATGGATGAGAGCTACTCGTATGGAATAACTGTACGTCTAAGACCTTATACAAAGTATACAAGTTCAAAGGTTAATATATCAGTTTACCCAGAGGTAACTGATTTCCCAACAGATGATACAGACTAATTAAAGTTGTAAGGAAAAACTCATAAACCAGAAACCTAAATTCCTAATGATATTTAGAAATATCAATGCCAAGAGTTTCAGAGTACTTGCAAATGTTAAGCTTAATTTCTTTACAGGGGATAATCTATTTTGTAACAAATTTTAAAATCAGGACGTTTTCAGTTGAAAGTTAAGACTGTGAACAGATTTGAACAGATTTAAACAGATTTATATCCCCAGGCTATGAAATTTTCATTTCGACCACAGGTATTAATTAACATAGTGGTATGTCTACTAAGTGGACCATAATATTCCAGTCTGTTTGCAATACTGTTTCCCTTGAATTTTACATTTTGGAAACACTGTTAAAAAATATTATAATTTAACTTGACTATTCAGAAATTTTATCATTCAAAACTCTTATCAGTAAAATACTTAATAATTTTCTACAATGTCTTCGATTATACTTCCTTGTAATTTACATTTTAGTTAATATAATTGCATACTGTTACCTAAATCTCATTAAAATGCTCTCCCCAAGTGATAATTTCTAGTTTACTTTCTGAGACTTTGCTTAACAGAGAGTTAATAAAATATAATGATAATGCCCATTAGCTTCAAAGTCAGAGGGGACATTTCCTGATAATATCATCATAATCTTGAGTCCAGATTCCAGTATATAATCCAGATCCCAGATTATACCCACTTAGAAGATTGGTGCCCTCTCTGTGCAGAAAACATTATTTTAGAATGCTGATTATGATTATCTTTAAATAACAGCAACAGAATACCATCAATATGATAGTAGGCATAAACTGCTATGAAAATATATTCAATCTTAGAATATCAGATATTTAGTCAAGGTAAAAATGAATCTTATCCATAATTATTGCTGCTTTTAAGGAATTTTTTAATTGAATGCATAACTTTTTAAAAAACCGCTAAATTATTTTATCTTGATGTTCACATTTTATAAATCAGTATCTTCATTCTTCTGGTAAAATTACATAAATAAAGGAAATTGACAGTGGACATTACAAAATCTCTGGCTATTTAAAACAAATGTGTCCTCATACACGTATGTGCACACAAACATATGTATACATCTTGAGATCAGAAAGATTATGAAGATAGAGGTTTTATTAAATGAAGAAAGGTATTTCTTAACTAAATAGCTATAATGGACAAAGTTAAACCTTCCTTCAAGTACAATTGTTGAATAAAGACAATAAAATAATAATTTAGAAAAAGGCCTACCCATTTCAAGTTTCCTCAGCTAGTCAAATTCTGGAAACCAATAAAGGAATTATGTGAACATAATGAACACTGGGAAATTTATTATTACCTGCTTTGGTAACAAATATTGCCTTTAATAAAAAACCAAATGTAGTATCCACAAAATATATAAATATTCATTTCACTTGTAAAATTTACACTTACTCCTGAAAAGGTTTACTCTGTGTCCTAGTTCCTTTTTTTTCATTTAGAATTAAATAACAGAAATGATAGTATGGTGACTTAATGATTAATAGTTATCTGGAGATCTGATACTTTTCTTTAAACACTTTAAAATTTACTTATCCAGAAATTTGAATGTTATATACACAAATATAATAGGCACCTAGAAAATAGTATAATTTTAAATTATTTTGATGTACAGGTTTGTTTAGTAGATGTCTAGATATTATAGGGGAGCTACTGTCAACGGTCTCTAGTTCATGTATAAAAACAGGAAAGATACCAACAGAGTAGCTGACTGAACCATTTGTAAGATTAACATCCAGAAATGCATTTCTCTTCCTATTGCTATTTCTCAGTCTCCGTGCTAAATATGATCATGAATGCAAATAAGGATGCAGAAAATAAATAAAAGAAAGCTTTCATTATTAAAAACTACTCGAATGTTTGTTTAAATGGCCAATTACCCCTGGGCATTTAAAGATGTTTGCAAACAGACTGTTCACTGTGACTGATAGGCAGAGATCTTCAAGCTGAAGTATTAGTAGCTGATGCCAGCCAAGGATCAGTGAGAAATCAAGATTTAGCAGCTGTGAAGCTGCAGAGCAAGGTAATTGCCAAAATAATTATAAATAATGTGTATAAAATTTAATTTCCACACAAATTTTCAAGAATAATATTATGTATTTAATGTAGTGTGAAAGGCATTCTGGCCCATGGCCTATGAATGATTAAATGGAAGGAAGGAAGGAAGGAAGGAAGGAAGGAAGGAAGGAAGGAAGGAAGAAGGGAGGGTGTAATGGGGGGAAGGAGGGAAGTAATGGAGAGAGGGAGGGGGAAGGAGAGAGGGAGGGGGAAGGAGAGAGGGAGGGGAGAAGGATGAAAGGAGGGAAGGAAGGAAGGAAGGAGAGAAGGCAGGAAGGAGAGGAGGGAGGGATGGACAGGGAGGAGGGGGGACGGGATATAAGGAGGGAAAAGAAGGAAGAAATCATAAATCATCACCATTCATCTCTTTAGAATGAATTTGAACCAGTTTTTTTATCCCCTTTCCTATTTACATTCTTCCATAAATCCTTATCAAATTACTTTCTTGTGTCCTGTTACATAATGTCAGGCACATTATATAATAAAGGAGAATAACCCATGTCCTTATGGTGCTTCTTTTTCAGAATAAGAATACGCATAGGCAAACAAGGTGATTGTAGCCAATGACAAGTTCTATGAGAACGTAGAGGATATGATCATGAGAACAAGGGACTGGAGAGTAGCACAGCAATGGGAGAAGGCCTGAGTGACTGAGATTGATTTAAACTGAATCCTAAAGAATGTGGAAGGAGGAAGCTTTCTGACTGTATGCTCATTGTGAGCAGAGCAGAGCAGCATGTTCAAAGACCCTACTGCAGTCACATGTTTATCACAGTGAAATACAAAAGTATAAGCTCATTATATTTTTACTTTTCATGGAGATAATATTACATTTCTCTTGCTATCTGTGAATATAAACTGGTTTATTTCCTGTTACTGCACCCAAGATATAAAGCATTTCTGAGCTTCAGATACTTACATAATAGCCATAAGACACTATGGATTTCATTTTCCACATGTCTGGGATTCTGACTTTTGAACACAAATTCTTTCTTTCTTAAAATTCATAGCACATAATTTTAGAAATGAAGTCAGAGACCCCATAGATACTTCATTTTCTTTGCAAGGAATGGGAAGTAGAACTAGTCAAGGTATTTGCTTAGAGGTAAACCAGTACTCCAGAGTAACTTTATGAAACTGAATTCTCAATATTTACTACTTTTTCAGGAATAGTCTCACATATTGCTATTTTATATATTAGCTCTCATTTCTATTACTTAATTTATACAATCTCAAAGAGCTCAGGCTGTTTTATATCACCCTTATCTTCCTTCTACACTAATTGTCTTTTCTCTCATTTTCCAGCTGGTAGGCCAACACATGAATGAGGTATCTTCTGATCCAGAAAGATTTCCATTCACTCTCTCCTCTTTCACCTTTCCGAATTGAGCTAGAAGTGACCGTTATCAACTAATCACACCATATTATTCATCGCCTATACTAGACTGCTGAATGCAATGAGAGTCTACTGGGGTTTACTTTCATTGGCTGATTGGATTAAATGTTTGATGGTATTTTGAAGAAATGTCACAGGGTGACTCTCCCTCCAGTGCTCAGGGATGATCGCAGTAATATGGTACTTCAACATGATGGTTTAGCTCTTAAAGCTTGAAAAATCAAACCTAGATCATTCAAACGTCTCTTCACTTAAAAGAGTTTCCAAAATAGGGGATTTCCAGACTAGTGAATTACTAGTAAATGGGGATTTCCAGACTAGTAATTCACTAGTAATGTTTGATTTTTCAAGCTTCAGGAGCTAAACCATCATGTTGGAGAGGCACAAAAAATGAGGGTCTGGTTAGTTTGATGGATCTTACCATCAAAATCAAAGGGCTAGAATCCATCAGTTTTCCAGATATAATTTCACAAAGGAACTCTAGCCAAAAACAATGATAATGTGACAAAATTCACTTTAAATTTTGTACTGCTTTATGTTATAGGTTTTGCCCTTGTCTGTTTTCCTATTGTGACTAAAGGTCATCCCATATCACATCTTAACAGAAAACAAAGAGCATCAGGCTGCAACCTTGGGCTCTTTAGAGAAGGAAAGCAATGTACTCAGAAACCATTTTAAGAAGAGTGTATCACATAGTGAAGATTTTAATTTTTAGAAAGAAAATGCACTAAGAACCCATCTTACTTCTGTTTCAATCCAGTAGCTGAAAATGACCCCCTTTCATGTCTTAAGCCAGATCTTTAAAACATGCTTGGTATCAGATCCCTGCTAGTAGAGGAGTTAAAGAATTTGAGACAAAATGTTAATTAAACTACCTTTACTTAAAAACAAAGTAATAGACAAGAGGGTGTTTCATGAGAAATTTCGGCTATTTAACAAAGAATTATTGGCCATATAGTTTCAAATATTTGGGAAACTCAGTAAAGTGAGTGCCCTTCAGCTAAAGGAAAATCAGTCCAAAAAGTAGGTTGGTTTAGATTTAGATATACTATTAATTTTAGTATAAGTTTAGTGAATGAATCAACTCTGCAATAATTATAATTAGTGGGTAAGTTCTGCTTCCAGATTATTAATGATTCTCTATTTTGTAGTAATTTGAATAAAGTTTATAAAAAACTTTTTCTGCCACTAGAGTGATCAATTTAGTTATGATGAAAATTGCCAGAGGGAGTGTGACTAATTATTAAACTTCCAGATATTGCAAAAGGATGCACTTTACTCAGTCTCTCCCCCCCGCCTTTTTATTTTTTTTTAACAATATTAATGTATGGGTTGATAATACCAGCCTATCTAAAAGGTCACTTCATCTGTGACATTCCATTGATAATCTTTCCATCAATATTAAAGACGAGAATAAATGTCATACTCTTTTATGGTCTACTTTTGAAAATATTTAGCAAATGTCAGGTCATTATAATTGTCTAGCCACTCAATATGGAAGAAAGTTGGAGTTGGATTGTGTTTATCCTATTTCAGTTAGTGGATTAACAAATGATGATGCTTTCTACAAATCAAACTAAAAAATAAAAACATTACCCATGGATCCCCAGATGTATCAGGTCATCTTTGGATTTGAAAGACTCGATCAGTTACTAGGAGCCAATATTCTTGTAGACAACAAGAATATTGTTATCGAAAACCATTATTATCTAACCATTATAACAGAAATTATTTTAGACTGTATTAAATCATTTAGATATTTGATATCTTACTCTCTTCTCTCCCCCAAGCTAAATATATGTATAGTGAACCTCCATCAGTAAAAAAGCTTGGGGCCAGGCCCAGTGGCTCATGCCTGTAATCCCAACACTTTGGGAGGCTGAGGCACGAGACTTGCTTGAACTTCAGAGGCGGAGGGTGCAGTGAGCTGAGAAGAGGCCACTTCACTCCAGCCTGAGCAACAGAGCAAGACTTGTCTAAAAAAAAACACCCTTTCTCATCATCTGATTTACACATAATCATGGAATGAAGTTTGGAAGGGAACTATTAACTCGTTTTTCACATTTCTCTTTTTAAGCTCTTAAGGCGTGTCTTGTGTCAGAGGCATTAGATGTCCACAGCAGAAGGTAGCTAAGAAAACTCATCTCCCTAATTTATATGTGCAACCACAAATATTTCTGAGAGAGAGAAAAGAGGCCATGAAACAGAAATGTGATTGAGACCACCACAGTAGAGTGGAAACCTTTACTCCAATTCTCTGTGGAATATATAATCAATCTAGGAATCCATCATATAGTGGTTTGGTTTATTTGCTGAAAGTCACATGAAGTGAATTTTGCACCGTTTATTTGCTTAATCTATTAAAAAGTGCTGTGTATCCAAGACAGTATCTAGGATATGGTGACTAAGAGACCAGACTCAAGATACAGACTGCCTCTGTGTAAGTCCAGGTCTGCAGTTTACTGTGTAAATTTGGACCATTCTTCTGTGTGCAGTACAATATTCTGTGCCTCCATTTTTTCTTCTATAAGGTGAGGGTGCTCATAGTCCCTACCTTACGAGATTGTTGTGTGGATTAAGTGAGTTCTCGTATGTTAAGTGTTTATATCAATACTGGTACATACATGTAAATATTAGCTTTGTTATTATGGCTTGTACTTCCTCAATTACTCAAAAACCAACCTCTGTCAAAATATGGATAATAGATGTTTTCCACTTAGGGATATTGTAATTCTGAATTGGGGTATGAATTAGAAATTGTACAGCTCGTCTCAAATGTCAATTAATGTGGCCAGTTTACCTATAATGATTACACAAATGTTTATGCTGCTAAGCCATGGCTCTACTTGAAAGATATTGTAATCCAGTGGTAGAAATAAATACAGTCGATTTTAATAAAATGTGGGATGTAGAACGTGCTGAACAAAGGCACGTGCATGGCTGAAGTGCAGTGGTCTTGCAAAGTTCCTACTTAGAGGAGATTTTTGGACTAAAAGTTGAATGATGTGTAAGATTCTGATGAGTGGATATGGTTGAATACTTTGTTGTGGCTTAGTTGTTAGAGACGTGTAATAGGAGATAATTGGATAAGTAGAATAGGACTAGATAAAGGATGGTGGTGGGTCTTAAATGCCCCAGAGAGACTGGCATGTCTAAAGAAGAGAGCCAGAATGAGTAAACAAAGGCAGAAGTGAAATGGGTTTTACTTGTTAAACATATAACACTGGTGACAGTCGAAATAATGTACTATAAACTTTGGTTAAATATTCTAGTAAAATAATACGTTGAGTTCATGCTTTGAACTTCCCCCTCAACCCTAAGCACAGCACAGTAGTGGCTGGGTGCGGTGGCTCACGCCTGTAATCCCAGCACTTTGGGAGGCCAAGGCAGGTGGATCACGAGGTCAAGAGATGGAGACCATCCTGGCCAACATGGTGAAACCCCATCTCTACTAAAAAAATACAAAAATTAGCTGGTTATGGTGGCGCGCGCCTGTAGTCCCAGCTACTCGGGAGGCTGAGGCAGGAGAATTGCTTGAACCCAAGAGGCAGAGGTTGCAGTGAGCCAAGATCACACCACTGCATTCCAGCCTGGCACCTGGCGACAGAAAGAGAGAGAGGCTCTGTTTCAAAAACAAAACAAAAACAAACAAACAAAAAAACCCAATAATTATGAAATAAATAAATAATAAATATCAAATATAGCCACGTTCAAGGACAAAGTAATATTCTGTAGATCAGAAATGAAGCGACATCCCAGAGTCAATAGTGCTGTGGCATTAAGCCCCAGACTAGACTCACTGGCATCCGGAAGCAGGAAGAGTTACCTGGGGGGTAATGATGAAGAAAGGACTGTGGGCATGGAGAATGGGGGCAGCCAGGTATACCACATTCAAGCAACAGCCAAAGGGCCCAAGCTCCCTGAAAGGAGCCGGAAAACAGCTGCGCTGCTGATTGAAACATCACTTCATCCACTCTGAAATACACGTGAAGAAAGGATAAAAACCACTTGGACAGAACTTGGTTCATATTAGTCTTTCTTTTAACAGCTTCATGCAAGCAGAAGGCCCTTCAGTGAGCAATATAGCATTTATTATTGTGTTTGAAGCAGGGGAATATTGAACTCAGGATGGGTGCACAGAAAGAATATACCCAATAGCACAAGGAAAACGAAAAGTAAGAAAAACAACCTCAAAAATTGTAGGGTTGGGCAGATAAATAATGAATTCACTGCCAAAATGTAAGATGATAGAGAAATTGGAGACTATCTTTAAAATCAGAAAATTATGATCCCAAAACTAGTAAATTAATAACACCTATTATAAAAAGAACACTACATTATAAAAACAAAATCAGACAGTTATGAGTCAAGAGAAGATGAACAGACAAATACCCCTCAGAAAACCAGGGCATTTAAAAAAATGTACTTATTAAAGTAAAAACAAAATTAAATGTTTATGATTAAACTTACTTCATTTCAGCCAAAGGGAAAACAGTAATTAAACAGTAATTTAGAAGGTAATAAACATACAATTCAAGAAGAATATAGCTAAGATGGGCTAGGCGTAGTGACTCATGCCTGTAATGCCAACACTTAGGGAGAACAAGGCAGGAGAATCGTTTTGAGCCCAGGAGTTTGACACCAGTCTGGGCAACAGAGAGAGACCCATATCTACAAAAAAGCACTATTGACAAAGCAAAGATTGGATTTAAAAAATGTGACACATATATACCACGGAATACTATCCGCCATAAAAAAAAAAAAAAAAAAAAAAAGGCAAAAAAATGGCAGGTCATGGGCATGGTGGCATGTGCTTATAGTCCCAGCTACTTGGGAGGCTGAGGAGGGAGGATTGCTTGAACCTGGGAGTTTGAGGCTGCAGGACGGAGTACAGTACTGATTGCACCACTGTACTCTGTCCTGGGTGACAGAGTAAGACCCTATCTCAAGAAAAAAAAATTGCCAAACTGTCAAACACCATTCTATGCACTTTACAAATATTAAATATATATTTTTACAGATGAGGAAGCTAGAACAGAGAGATTAGGTAATTTGCTCAAACTCACGCAGCTAGTGGAAGAAATAACAAAATCTCATAAAATAGCTATATTTAAAAGTCAAAGAAGAAAAAAAAACCCAGAAAACAAAAACTGACAGTGTATTAGTCAGGGTTCCCTAGAGGGACAGAACAAATAGGACAGATGTATATATGAAGGGGAGTTTATTAAGGAACATTGACACATGATCACAAGGTGAAATCCCACAATATTACAATAGGGTGTCTGCAAGCCAAGGAACAGGGAAGCCAGTTCGAGTCCCAAAACCTCAACAGTAGGGAAGCCAGCAATGTAGCCTTCATTCTGTGGCCAAATGCCTGCATGCCCTGACAAACCACTGGTGTAAGTCCAAAAGTCCAAAAGGTGAGGAACTTGGAATCTGTTATTTGAGGGCCACAAACATCCAGCACAAGAGAAAGATAAAGGCTGGAAGATTCAGCAAGTCAAGTTCTTCCAAGTTCTTCTGCCTGCTTTATTCTAGCATTACTGGTAGCTGATTAGATGGTGCCCACCCAGATTGACAGTGTATCTGCCTCTTCCAGTCCACTGACTCAATTGTTAATCTCCTTTGGCAACACCCTCACAGACACACCCAGAAACAATACTTTGCATCCCTCAATCCAATCAAGTTGACACTCAGTGTGAACCATCACAGAAGCATAGTTAGAAAATTCAAAAAAGAATGAAGAGATACAGGTTTCTAAGCATCAAAAGAAGGGAGAATTTTGAAGTAAAATGTACAATCAAGTGCATCCACTCTTCAGAGGAATATCAAAGCAGAGGAAGCTATGAGAATGCTATAGAGTTTAGTAGACCTTGAGTGACTTTCAAGAGATAATTAAAAAGAGAATGATCGGATAATAAATAGAGAAGAAAGACAGCTAAAATGATTCATTTTTGTTAACTTAAAAAGAAAATTAAGTGTACTTATGTGAAGAACGTAACATATTTAGTGAGGATTCAAAGGACATACCACTCTATCAAGTCAAGAAATGAGATCTTAATTTGAGAAAGGAGATGGAATGATTTTCATGTGAAGAAGGAATAAAGGAAGGAGGAAGGGAAAGAAAGACACAAGATGGATGATGATACAACAGTGCTTGTGTGTGATGTTAACTGATAAACAAGAGGCATATTTCCTAATGACTTTGTGCAATGACTCTAAATGACCTTGTGCCTCCTTCATTGAGAAGCTGATTTTTCAGTTTTTATTTTTATTTTTGTTGTTGTTCTATGTGACAGATGCTTTAATGAGCAAAATTTAGGTGCTTCCACTTATTTCTATTATACTTTAAGTTCTGGGGTACATGTGCAGAATGTGCGGGTTTGACATAGGAATACACATGCCACAGTGGTTTGCTTCATCCACCCCATCATCCACATTAGGTATTTCTCCTAATGCTATCCCTCCCCTACCCCACCCCCTGATATCTCTCCCCTAGCCCCCAACCACCCGATGTTCCCCTCCCTGTGTCCATGTGTTCTTATTGTTCAACTCCCGCTTATGAGTGAGAACATTTGGTGTTTGGTTTTCTGTTCTTGTGTCAGTTTGCTGAGAATGATGGTTTCCAGCTTCATCCATGTCCCTGCAAAGGACATGAACTCATCCCTTTTTATGACTACATACTATTCCATGGTGTATATGTGCCACATTTTCTTTATTCAGTCTATCACTGATGGGCATTTGGGTTGGTTCCAGGTCTTTGCTATTGTGAACAGTGCTGCAATAAACATACGTGTACATGCATCATTATAATAGAATGATTTATAATCCTTTGGGTATATACCCGGTAATGGGATTGCTGGGTCAAATGGTATTTCTAGTTCTAGATTCTTAAAGAATCACCACAGTCTTCCACAATGGTTGAAGTAGTTTACACTCCCACCAATAGTGTAAAAGTGTTCAATTTGTCCACATCCTTTCCAGCATCTCTTATCTCCAGATTTTTTGATTATGGCCATTTTAACTGATACCATTGAAATGGTATCTCAATGTGGTTTTCATTTGCATTTCTCTAATGACCAATGATGATGAGCTTTTTTTCCTTATGTTTGTTGGCTTCATAAATCTCTTCTGAGAAGTGTCTGTCCATATCCTTTGCCCACTTTTTGATGGGGTTGTTTCGTTCTTGTAAATTTGTTTATGTTCTTTGTAGATTCTGGATATTAGCCCTTTGTCAGATGGGTAGATTGCAAAAACTTTTTCCCATTCTGTTGCTTGCCAGTTCATGCTAATGATAGTTTCTTTTGCTGTGCTGAAGCTTTTAAGTTTAATAAGATCCCATTTGTCTATTTTGGCTTTTGTTGCCATTGCTTTTAATGTTTAGTCATGAAGTCTTCGCCTATGCCTATGTCCTGAATGGTATTGTGTAGGTTTTCTTCTAGGGTTTTTATGGTGTTAGGTCTTATGTTTAAATCTTTAATCCAGCTTTGGTTAATTTTTGTATAAGGTATAAGGAAGGGATCCAGTTTCAGCTTTCTGCATATGGCTAGCCAGTTTTCCCAACACTTTTATTAAATAGGGAATCCTTTCCCCATTGCTTGTTTTTGTCAGGTTTGTCAAAGATCAGATGGTTGTAGATGTGTGGCATTGCTTTGGAGGCCTCTGTTCTGTTCCATTGGTTTCTATCTCTGTTTTGTTACCAGTACCATGCTGTTTTGATTACTGTCACCTTGTAGCATAGTTTGAAGTCAGGTGGNTTTTTTTTTTTTTTACTTCGGATTGTCTTGGCTATGTGGGCTCTTCTTTGGAATACTTTTCCATCTGTTTGTGTCCTCTCTTATTTCCTTAATCAGTGGTTTGTAGTTCTTCTTGAAGAGGCTCTTCACATTCCCTGTTAGTTTTATTCCTAGGTATTTTATTCCCTTTGTAGCAATTGTGAATGGGAGTTCACTCCTGATTTGGCAGTTTGTCTGTTATTCTGATTTAATTCTCCCTATATGGTAAGGCACTATTTAAAAATTAGTTCAAAAAACTCCAATAAACATGGATTTGTTAAAAAATAAAAATCAATTTTTCAAAAAGACAGAAATGTTAAGATGCAAACACCTATGTTTGATGGAATGTTTTCAAAAATTTTAATAGGGTAGGAAGTGGAAGACAATTCTTACAATTTAAGGTACAAGAGTGGCTTGGAAACTAAAATTATTGAAAATATTTGAAATATTTATTCTCTGAAATTCAGTAGTCAATTAGAATAAAGGCCTATTCTGCTCTGTATTCAAAGTGAAACACTGGATACTTTTTTTGTCTCTGAAGTGAAATTGGGTATTTATAATTTCACTTGCCTTGGCAAGTTTCCAAGTCACAGATTTCTGCTGATGTTTTTACTGTATTGTTGCACAATTTTAAGATAAGTTTTGTCTCAATGTCAACTTTTTTCACTAACTAAAAATTTAGTTGGGTCAAGGAAAAAAGAAGGAACTAAAGAGTGGCGAGGTAGTATTGAGGACACACTGACATGCATTCATGTATATAAATGTACACATTCATTACACATGTGTGCTTAACTTTGTGAGTCTATGTATGTGAGTGTGTGTGTGTGTATGAAGTATCCTCACAAAGGTTGAGACAATAGTAGTCACCCAGCCTAGTTGAGAATTTTCAAACAGCTATAAAACCAAATAAAAGTAATTCTGCTTTTTGTTATCACCAAGTGGTAGCTATTCTACACAGAACAGTGATATTTCTCCCAGAGAAAAAAATTCAGTTAGTCTCATTTTCAAACATGATCTGTGGTTACAGTTACATTTTAGTGTGTAAATATTTATGTATATAAGCACATTTTGTTTGTTTTCTTATTTTCTAACAACTTTATTGAGATATAATTCACATACCATACATCCATTGAAAGTGTATAATTCAATGATTTTTGGTATATCACATTATTTTTTAAAAACTTTGTAGCAGAAACATATGTAACATAAAATTTGTCATGTAACCATTTTAAATGTACAATATAGTGGCATTAATTAGATAACTATTACTTCATCTCATTTATTATTTCATTTACTATTGATAATGCCACAAATCAATAGCCTCAGATATAGTTTGTACAAGTGTTTGCATAGAATAGAAAGCTGTCATCTGGAAGGGCTAATGATAAGGATCAAGAATGATAAAGAGAAGAATGGGCTGATCTTTTCCTAAGATTACTACATTACATTTTTTAAATTGACAATAATAATTTCACATATTTGTGGACTAGATAGTGACGTTGTGATATATATAATGAACAGTGAACAGATCAGGATAATTACCATGTCTGTCATTTCAAACATTTATCATGTTTAGATCATGCAATATCCACTTTTCTTCAGATTATATAAGTGTTCAATATTCAATGATCTTATTGGGATCATTCGATATCCCATTTTAAAATGATCTTTAGATCATATCAATATTTTCTCATTTAAATTTTATTTTTAAAGTTACTTTTTGTTTAATAAACATCATATTCTATGTGGAAAGTTTGGAAAATTCCCAGTTATACAGTCAAGCCCCTCACTCAAGCTGACATATGTCATTTTAAGTTCAGAGTAGGAGGTTACTTAGATCTCATTTTGTATCTGTGTTTCCTGTGGTACTGTATAGCCTTGCATTTAAAAGGTAAATTCATAGTAAAACTGATTGTGAATATGAAGAACCAGAATTTGAATTACTACATTTCTGTCATTCTATATGACCACTTGGGGTTTGTATTTGTGTTTAAACTTCAAAACAGTGAAAGAGAGTGAATATTATGAGGTATGATATTTTTGTTTTGTTGAGTTCTAATTCAGTTAATCCATCAACTATTTTATAGAATTTGCAAAATCTTTTCAAAATTGACATTTATTATTAGTTTTCATTATATATTTTAAAATTAAAATGTAAATCAAGAAAATAAGAATTATTACTGATATTTACCCGATTTTTACTAAAAATCATTCTTACTAAAAATCACTCTGCTAGAAGAGGAGAGTTTCAGAAAGTGATCTGTTCTATGAATCAAATATGCTGCATATTTCATTATACTGAAGAAAAAGGCATCTGGGTCATTTACCACTGATTTTACTCAGTTACAAAATCATATATATACGGTGCTTGGTGAAGAGAGTATAAACGTATTGAGACAGAATACCATTTTAATCTTTAAGTTTTTTCTTAGGAGGACACTTACTCTCTTGTTCTGAGTTTATGGCATTTCATGATCTTCTGTATCCACCATATCAGCAAAGGGATCCAGTTTTACTAGATATTTTTGCATTGGGGTCCCTCCAATATCTACACTACACGTAGCATACGTATCAACTGCAGTGGCAGCGGATTGCCATGACAGATCACACCAACTCAAGGTCATTGTGCACATCTCTTCTCAATGATGTCAAATTAGTAGCTTGAAATTAGCCATGAGGTGTATTTATACCACAGATAGTGGCAAGTGCAAAATCCAGGGCGTTGTTTCCCTGCAGAAAACGAGTTGTTAAACATTTAGTGGCACACTACCAAGTTCAGAGGAAGATGAAAAACATTTTTTAATGCAATATGAATAGAATTTAACACTGGGCAGTGCTTTGTTATATTGAAAAAAGGTGGGGGGGAGACTGAAAATCCTTGGCATTTCTTAATGAGGAATTCCAGAAAGATAAAAAATTACCAATCTTAGGGTATGAAGATTCTCTAGTGCTAGAATAGAATGCCCAAATACCCTTACCATCCACCTTGGATTCCTTGTTTTGAATAACTGATACTGGTTTGTGTTTATTTAAATTTTCTATTCTTACCTTTTTTATGATTGCCCTAACAATAGCTATCCAACGCTACAGCAGTCAGCCAATTATTTGTATTTTTTTCTTTTTAAACTCCATATCATCTACTACAATGTATTTTAAATATGTTGGTTTTCTTTAACATTTCACAATAAATTAATATCCCTCACATTTCTAACTTCTAATGGAAATATCAGGGCTATGTAAAAGCTGTTATATTTACTTTTAAAGACATTTCTATTTTTGAATCCATTGCTTTACATAATTTTGTTTAATTAATCCGATAGCTTCTTAGAGAAGCACATGAACGCTAAGAAATAAAATGTGAACAGATTCTGAGACCACAAAGATTCACAAGTGTTTTGTAATACCACAGTAGCGATAATCCACAGGGGGCAACAGCGCTCACTGAAGCACTTTGAGGTAGAAAGACCTTCATTCATTATCTCTTAAAATGAGAAGGCTGCTACAGAGAAATTTTATAAAGCTTTACTATCTTGGTTTCTAATTAAAGGATCAAAAAGTCAAAGCTAATAATAATGATGAATGTTAATTTACCCATTAAATGCAAAACCTGTTTTTTTTTAAAAAAAATCATATGACACAACAAAAATTACCACTTTCCATAGAATTTGATGATCACTTAAAATATGAATTTATTCTCCGTTACTGTACCTTTGACTCAATCCCTATTAACCTGTTTCTTGATTTATTTCCTCATCTTTAAAATAAAAAGATTCAGTTACATAATCATTAGGAGCCCTTCCATTTCAGTAATTCTATGACAATGTTTCTTTTAACCTGTATTTTCTCTGTATTTCTTATACAAAGAGTTTACTCTGCTTTGAAGCTACAGAAAGAAAATAGGTTTGGGGATCAGACAACCCTCACCTTAAATTATGTTCTGCCACACACCAAATACAAATCATTAAAATGCTATTTATACTTTCTGAGATCAGCCCTTTCATTCCTGAAAGGAAGATGAAAATAAAACTTACCTCAATTTTCAACGCCATGAGAATTCTTTGAAGGTTCGTTCAATATTTCAAATGTATAGAGAGGGCACTTACTAAATGCCAGGCATTGAAGTAATAGATGATAGGTATAGATAGATACGTAATAAATAAGTGATGGATGATAGATAGAGACAGATAATAGATATGTGATAGATGATAGATAGTAGAAAACACACGGACAAACATAACACGGAAAAAGCTTTTTCCGTGTTATGTTTGTCCGTGTGTTTTTCTTTATCCCCCACCATTCCCTCTTAGGTCTCTGAGCCCTTGTGCCGCGCGGGCCACCCGAACAGGGACCTGAGCACGGAAGCAAGAAACAGAAAAGAGTAAGGTGGGGGGACGCTCAAAACCCTGCAGATAATAGATATCTGATAGCTAATAGATAGAGTTCGCAGATAGGTGATAGAGCAGAGTCTAGAATATGGGATGCATAGTATGAAATTCTTCCCTCTCCACTGTTCACCTTTCCCCCATCGTTCTTAAAACTTTCATTACGAAGCCCCGGTCCCCAAGCAGTTTCATATTACTCAGTACCAACAAGCCATACTGCTTTATGCATATTAGGCTGAGCCAGCTACAGAGGACAAGGCACAGCAATGCTAAGGAGGAAGCGCCTACCTCTTGGGAAACAGCATCGTGAGGCCGAAGCATACTGGTTTTTTTGTTGGTTTCTTTTTTGGGTTTTTTTTTTGTTTTGTTTTTTTGTTTTGTTTAGACGTAGTCTTGCTCCGTCGCTAGGCTGGAGTGCAGTGGTGCAATCTCGGCTCACTGCAACCTCCGCCTCCTAGGTTCAAGTGATTCTTCCACCTCAGCCTCCCGAGTAGCTGGGACCACAGGCGCGTGTTACCACGCCTGGATAATTTTTTATCCAGGTTCCTAACCTATTGTCAGATAGTATATTAAGCAAACAAAAATACCAAACCCTCAAAATTTAAAGTCACATGATTTTAATTATGAACACATATTGCTGTAAAACTCTAAATGTAGCTTTATGATTTGTAACAATTACCTGTTCTAAGTAAACCCCAGTATTACAATATGTAATAGCCTAGATTCCTCATCTTTTTCATTTTTTCTCCAAGAAAAAGTGCATGAAATTCATCAGAAATTGGTAAACTAGAAAAATCTTAAGAAAATATTTCCACTTTTCTTAGCAGTCTATTTGAATAATTAGCAGGTCTTATGATCAGACTGATTTTTTTTTTCATTCAGTGAAAGAAAAGTCACCCTTAGAGATTACTATCCCTCTCTTGTGGTAAATGAGGCTATTTAGATGTTTTTGACAAACATATAAGTGGGAAGGAGGATGGTCTTATGGTTAATTTCACATACTCTGAAATGCCTATTATCCGGAAAACATTCCTTTCATTCACTTAAATAAGTCAGATTAAGCTACTGTGTAACTTCAAACAAACGCTTATTAATATAAAATGTTTATATGTTAAATTAGCAGACTTCTTTATGTATTTATTCATTTTAAATTATTTAATAACTGTATAATTTAGATTTTGTTCTTTACTCATTACCATAATAACACATAATCACTGATTAAATAGGTCTCAATTTTTATAAAAAAAGATAGCAAGAAATGGTGCATGTGGCATCTGAAAATGTACATGGGAACAAGAGAAGGAAAGCAGAAATGTCTGAAAAGTGAATTTAAAAGCACAAGACATTGAAAGTAAAATGTAAGCAGAATCAGATGAAAAATGAGTAGTGATAGGTATAAATGGGTAAGAAGTTCCAGAGGAATCTTTTCTGTGGGTTTCCATCTTATAATTGTGATTCTTTAGTCCTTTGCAAATGCCTGGGTTTGATTGTTTATGTTAATACTACCACAGTCATCCCTATGAAGAAAACCACCTCGTTCTCTCCCTTCGAACACACACTGCTTTTTTCATGTCTATCAGTTGCCTTTCTCCTTTCTCTTTGCCATTTCACTATAGATAAATGTGCAGTCAATAATTTGTGCTTTCAAGGAACAGGGGAGGAAAATGAATAAAAATACAGATGACAGAGCATCAGCTCTGATTCAAATTTTCCATGTCATTACATCATGTTGCTAGAATTTAAGAATATTCCTGTGAAGATATGATAGCTAGTTCTCACCTTACTATCAATTTCAGTTTCAGAGAGATAATGATTGCCTTAGATATTCATCTCATGAGTATTCAAAATTAGATAACAATTCCTTTTTTTTCCCTTCCACATAAGGTAAAAATTTCAAAACAGTTTACTTTGATCCAGATGTTCTGTTTACATGTTCAAAGCTCCCAAAATTCAGACACAGACAGCCTTCTTGCAGAAGCAGTGGCCGTGTCAAATAACTGTACGTGACAGTAACATACTAGTTTTCAGTCACTGGTATTCATTAAAGAATTTACACTAATAAATTTCCTTCTGAGAGTCCAAGGTAGGCATAACATTATGGTGCACACTACATGGCCTCTCCTCTCCTTGAGGATATGAAAGCCATTTTACAAGCACCAAACACAAACCCCTCCTTCGGTCATTTGTGTTCAAGCCAAAACATAACTACGCAGCATTCAATCAAGATGTTTATTTGTGAGAAAAAGGATGTCCCAGCAATAAAATGTGAACGCTCTGCCCAAATAGGAAGTGTTTCATGGTGTGGTAAAAACATTCTTAAATCATTTTGAGCAATAGTTTCTACTAACGAACCCTGTGCTATTGGAATTACCAGTATTCCAGGATCTTGCTCCTGTTTTATGAATAAAGATAACAGGTGATTTTGAAAAGAAATAGATACAGCAAAGAGTGATGCAAAGCTAATTTGGGAAGGTCCTTATGATTATTTAGAAGGGTCATTCCAATTTATGATAAAGGGAAGAGTCCTAAGCCATGAATTGTTTCTTCAGTGATTCAGAACTCCTCGTCGAAAGCAGAATTAAGGTCTTAGCTTTTGATATTCTCAATACCTTAGTGTTTGTTGTTTTCTTGATGGAAAGTCAAATTCTCCACCCCTAAAATAATATCATTACTATTCTTTTAACCATTTTAAATTCCCTTAAATAATGACCTTCTCGCCTCTATATTGTTGCGTCAACAGTTATTATGGAAAAGAATGTAAGACATTTCAAAATTTTCAAAATTCTCCCTAAATTATTCTTGGTTTCTAGATATTACTGAAAAAAGAAAAAACTAGGTTTGGGGGGTAAAAATTTAGGTATAAAATATATTTTATATGCATCCTTTATAATATGTGTGTGCATGTGTGCTTAGTGTGTGTTTAAAATTGTTATGCAACCCATGATCATGTATACATATATGTATGCATGTATGTATTTATACAATCTATATAGATATATATACATATCTATATTTATACAGGCATTTTGGTTGACCACAGATTGCATAGACAACTGGTTCCATAAGATTTTAATGGAGCTGAAAAATTATTTTCGCCTGGTGGCATCTTAGCTGTTGTAACATATTAGCACAGCATATTATCCATGTGTTTGTGGTGATGCAGGAATAAACAAGCCTACCCTACTGCCAGTTATATAAAAGTATAGCACGTAAAATTATGTATAGTATATAATATTTGATAATAATAAATAACTATATTACTGGTTTGAGTATTTAACACACTGTACTTTCATTAATTTAGAGTGTACTCCTATTTATTAAAAACAAGTTAATCCTTCAGGAGTTATTCCAGAACAGGGCATTGCTGTAATAAAAGGTGAACAGCTTCTTGCATGTTCTTGCCCCTGGAGAACTCCCAGTGGGACAGGTTGTAGAGATGGTAGGCAGTGATACTGATGATCCTGATTCTGTGTGGGTCTAGGCTAACGTGCATGTTTTGCTTTTTATAAAATGTTACTTATAAAAAATTATAAGTTTTACGTTTTAAAAATGTAAAACTAAAAAAAGACTAGAAAAAATTTTACTAAGGATATTAAAAAAATATTTTGTACAACTGTACAATGTATGTTTCAAGCTTAGCATTGTTACAGAAGAGTCAAGTTTAAAAACTTTAAAACTGTATAAAAGTTAAAAAGTTAGACTAAACTATGATAATATATTATCGAAGAAAAAAATTTTTTTTTTTTTTTTTGAGATGGAGTCTCGCTCTGTTGCCAGGCTGGAGTGCAGTGGCACCATCTCAGCTCACTGCAGTCTCCGCCCCCAAGGTTCAAGCCATTCCCCTGCCTCAGCCTCCGAGTAGCTGGGATTACAGGTGCTCATCACCACACCCAGCTAATTTTTGTATTTTTAGTAGAGACAAGGTTTCACCATGTTGGCCTTGGTCTCCTGACCTCGTGATCAGCCCACCTCAGCCTCCCTAAGTGCTGGGATTACAGGCATGAGAAAAAAATTTTTATACATTTAACCTAAGCACATAGTGTTTATGAAGTCTACAGTAGTGTACAATAATATTCTAGGCTTTCATATTCATTTATTACTCATTCACTGACTTACCCAGTGCAATTTCCAGTCCTGCAAACTCCATTAACAATAAGTGCCCGATACAAGTGTACCATTTTTTTTATTGTACCTTTACTAGGTTGAGACATGTTTAGATGCACAAATACTTACCATTGTGTTACAGTCGCCTGCAGTATTCAGTATAGTCATATGCTATGCAGTTTTGCAGCCTAGGAGCAATAGCCAAGGTGTGTAGTAGGCTATAGTACCTAGGTTTGTGTGGGTATACTCATGATATTCACACAATGATGAAATTGCCTAATGACATATTTCTCAGAACCTATTACCATCATGAAACAATGCAGGGCTATGTATATTGAAAATATCTGGAAACCACTTTCAAAATTAGTAGCTTTTAACACATGCCTTTTAAAAATATTACTATGAACATTGCAAAGTTTAGGGGAACTGACAAAATAAATACAGTTCAAAAGCTTTTATGTCCACGTGACAGTGGCATGCAGCATTTTTACTGAGGTATTTGGAAACTGAAGCTAATGATTAATGCTGCAAAGAATTTCCTGGAAGGTAGGCTGGAATAGTCTACATTTTGGACACATTCCCTCAAATTTTAAGTCCTTTAGGAAAATGGAAAAGGAAATGCTGTCAGTTGTTTGTTTAACTTGGCTAGAATTTTTTGTAATCACTTTCTTAAGTTAGTTAATATTTTTAAGCAAATAAAAATGATATAATTTTAGAGCCCACCCAAAAGTAGCACTCAATAGAGGAATGTCCTTTTGAATTCATTTTAATCAGTAGTTAAATGTTTTATAAAAATCATGCTGATTGAAGTCTGTCTCAATAGCATACCACTGCCAATTACACCCTTTCTGCAGATCTCAAAACATAAATTCATCAGTCTCAAAAGGTAGGACCTACTTTCTCGCCTCAAGAAATCAGCCTAGCACAGATGATTCTGTAAAATTTTAATTTTGTAAATTCTCCATATTGGAAATACCATAAACTCCCTTTGGAGCCTAATTCCCTTTGCAACTCAATTCTGTCTTTTGGATGATATCTACTTCTCTCATTGTAGAATTGCTATAGAAATCTCTTTCTCTAGTCTCCTTGAAGTAATTATTTATTAGCTAGTCTTGTAGTAACAGCTTCATCTTCACTAATTTTATGTAGCCCTAGACTTTTAACTTTTCCTCAGAGGTTTTATGTTCCATTATTTTGATCATGTTCACTTACTTTATCTGAAAAGAGTGCCAATTCTCCGATTTGTATTTTAAAACACTAATATCGACATGTCTTAAACTAGTTAGTAGATGATGGGTATTATATGGCACATGCTAAATCATTTATGGTTTCTCTTTACAATGATTTGCTTAGAATCATGGAGATATTACACTTCACTTCTTCCCCCAAAAGTAACCTATTTTGCTGAGAACTTTATGTAACCTAAATCAGTACAAGGCAACTCAAAGACTCTTCTGAATGAGAATGCCAGAGCTGGGTTTTAAAGAGAAAATAAGTTATGGTGTAGATGGCTGATCTAAAACTCAGATTCTCCAAACTGAGAAGTCAACTAGTGGTGGGCACAAAGATTTTCTTTAATCCATAGAGATTCTTTGCAGCAATCAGCTAGTAGTATATAGATTACTTATATGAGGCATCCTATAGAACATTTAAGGTAAAACAAAATACTGTTGTCCTCTAATATTTAGTGTTGAGGTAGACCTCTTCTAGAGGCCTTGGATGACAAAATTGCCATTTATTAAGAGGCAACAAGCGTCGTGGTGATAAACAGCCTTCTGCATCAATATGTCTGAGTTTGAGGAAGAATTCTTTGATTTTTTGGTTGTGAGTGAAAAGGTGTCTTACAGGCAGACCTCAGAGATATTGCAGGTTTGATTCTAGAACACAACAATTAAGCAAATATCACAATAAAGTGAGTCGTAAGAACTTTCTAGTTTCCTCATGCATATAAAAATTATATTTACACCGTACTGTAGTCTATTAAATGTGAAAGAGCATGATGTCCAAAAAACAATGTATATACTTTAATTAGAAAATTTTTTTGTTGCTAAAAAATGCTAACGATCATCTGAGCCCTCAGAGAGTCATCAGCTTTTTCCTGGTGGAGGGTCGTGCCTCCATTTGATGGCAGCTAACTGACAAGAGTGGAAGTTGCTGAAGGGTGGAGTGACTGTGGCAGTTTCTTAAAATGAGACAACAGTGAAGTTTGCCACACCAGTTAATTCTTCCTTTCATGAAATATTGCTCGACAGCATGTCATGCTGTTTCACATCAATTTACCCTCAGTAGAACATCTTTCAAAATTGGCATTGACCCTCTCAAATCTTGCTGCTGCTTTATCAACTACGTTTATGTAATATTCTAAATCTTTTATTATCATTTTAACAAGGTTCACAGCATCTTTCCCAGGAGTAGATTCTGTTTCCAAAAACCACTTTATTTGCTCATAAAGCAACTCCTCATCTACTTAAGTTTTATCAGGAGACTCAAACATTTCAGCCACATCTTCAGACTCTACTTCTAATTCTACTTTTATTTTGACCACATCTGTGGTTACTTTCTCCTGAACTGAAGTTCCAAATCCTTGAAAATCATCCCTGAAGGTTGGAATCAACTTTTTCCAAATTCATGTCAATGTTGACATCTTGACTTTTATCCACAAATCACAAATGTTCTTAATAGCATTTGGAATGGTGAATCCTTTCCAGAAGGTTTTCAATTTACTTTGCCCAGATCCATTAAAGGAATCACTATGGCAGCTACAGCCTTACAAAATATATTCCTTAAATAAGAAGACTTGAAAATCAAAATGACTCATGGATCCACAGGCTGCATAATGGATATTTTATTAGCAGGCATGGATACTTTAATCTTCTTGGGCGTCTTCTTCAGAGCTCTTTGGTGACTACATCAATGGGAAGTAATATTTTGAAAGAGATCTTTTTAAAATATATATTTTTGAGATAGGATCATATTCTGTCACCCAGGCTGCAGTGTACTGGCATGATCATGGCTAGCTGGGACTACAGGTGCCCACCACCATGCCTGGCTATTTTTTTTTGTAGAGATGGGGGTCTCACTTTGTTGCCCATGTTGCTCTCAAACTCCTGGGTTCAAGTGATTCTCCCACCTTGGCCTCCCAAAATGCTGGGAATACAGGAATGAGTCACTGTGCCCAACCAGGATCTTTCTTTCTGAGCAGTAGGTCTTAACAGTCGACTGAAAATATTCAGCAAATCATACTGTAAACAGACATGCTTTCGTACAGGCTTTATTGTTCCACTTTTAAAGCACTGGCAGTAGATTTAGCATAATTGTTAAGGGCCTTAGGATTTCTGGAATGGTAAATGAGCTTTGGCTTTAACTTTGTCACCAGTTGCATTATTTCCCAAGAAGACAGTCAGCCTGTCCTTTGAAGCTCTGAAGCCAGGCATTGACTTTTCCTCTCTAGCTATTAAAGTCCTAGGTGGCATCTTCTTCCAATAGAAGGCTGTTTTTTCTCCATTGAAAATCTATTGTTTATTGTAACAATGTTCATCACAAATATCTTAGCTTGATCTTGCGGCAGCTTCTCCACCAGCACTTGCACTTTTATGTTATGGAGATGGCTTATTAAATATCATGAACCAATCTCTGCTAGCTTCAAACTTTTCTTCCACAACTTTCTCACTGCTTTCATTCTTCATAAAATAATTGAAAAGCATTAAGTCCTTGCTCTGGATTTGGCTTTGGGCTGAGATAATGTCATTGCTTCTATCCAGACCACCCAACATTTTCTACATCAGCAATAAGACTGTTTCACTTTCTTATCATTATGTGTTCACTGGAGTACCATTTTCAATTTCCTTCAAGGACTTTTCCTTTCAATTCACAACTTGGCTTACTGGTCCAGGTAGCCTAGATTCTGGGCTATTGTAGCTTTCAACTTGCCTTCCACACTAAGCTGAATCATTTCTAGCTTTTGATTTAAAATGAGAAACGTGCAAACCTTCCTTTCAATAAAGCACCTAGAGGATACTGTAGGGATTTATTAGGCTATTTTCAGTATTGCTGTGTCTCAGAAAATAGGAAGGCCTGAGGAGAGGGAGATAGAGGAATGCCCAGTTGGTGGAGCCGTCAGTGCACATACAACCCTTAATTAAATTCACTGTCTTATGTGGGTGCCGTTCTTGGTGCTCTAAAACAATTACAACAAGAACATCAAAGACCGCTGAACACAGATCACCATAACAGGTATCATAATAATGAAAAAGTTGGAAATATGGCAAGGATTACTAAAATTTTATGCAGACACACAAAGTGAACACATACTGTTGGGGAATTGGCACTGATAGACTTGCTGGAGGCAAGGCGACCACAAAACTTCAATTAGTAAAATCACACAGTATCTGGGAAGTACATTAAAGTGCAGTGCAATAAAATGTACTGCATTTTGTCCAGTCTCAAGTCTGCTCCTCTGTTCAATAGAGATAATTATAATTCTTCATAAGGTTGGTGTCAAATGAAAAGGCACATGCACAGAATGTATTTAGCCTAACATCTGAAATTTAGCAAATACCATATAAAGATTTTGCTATTGTGCTTTTATATTTACAATTAATACCATCATTTGTGTTTAACTTTGTGTAATAGTGGAGAACTTGTTTGCCAATAATCCCCATGCCTAAAACCAGAATTTAACAATCCAAGACATTATAGAAATTATTTTACTAAAGAAAACAAAAAAAGGAGAGACGTGTTTAAAAATCAAATTATATATTAGGTTGATGGCCATTTGTGTATCTTGTTCATAATATTAGTTTATGGAGAAGAGTGAATACTTTTTCAGCTATATAATATAATACTTTTTGAAACCTGAGGTAGATTATCAAAATCAAAATTAAAGTCAGCTTTCAAGTTGCCACTGCTTGACTGTGTACTCTCAGTTTGAGGCGAGATTCCTTGCGTTATTCTTCTGGTATTTGTTGGCTTTGTATCATTTTGCCTCCTTGTCAAAATTCAGTGTTGGCTGCAGGAAAGCAACCGGCATTTGTTTCTTCTGGCAAAAAGAAGTGGCAGGGGAGGGACTGGGAATATTGTTTATAGAACAGCTCGGCGTTTGTGAGCATTTTTGATCTTTAGGTTTTTATCCCAATAAAAACCAGAAGGGAAGCTGCCCACAGTAGGAATGATTTACTTTATGGTTACATTGGAATAGTAACACAATTTTTAAGAGACACAGTGCAACTGACAAGCTTTAAAGGCTCTGTGACTGACACATCTTTAGATACATTAATATCTAGCACTGGATGGTTCATTTGCCTTTTATTTTTTCCTGAATAAATATGCCAGGAATGAAAATTAAATGTGCAATTGATTTAAAATGTGAAAGCACTGGTCCATGTAAATGTATGCCATGTCAACATATCAACATTATTGATCATTTAAGTTTTTATATAGGGATTGTATGGATTGATTAGTTATAGAATAAATGTGTCACTTAGTTGGCACCGACTCAGTGTCACAGGAAGCAGTCTAACATTTCCAACAGCACATACACTGTTCCACTAAACCATGTATAATCCTTAAAAGGAAAAATAAACAAAATATTTCTAGACATCTGCAGCACAAATTTTATTACAAACATCCCAGTTTTGTACATCTGATATGATTTGTTTCCATAGATTTTGTTAATGCTTTGAAAGATAATTTCTTTTCTCTTTAAGAAACTTAAACACACAAGTGTATGCACATGCACACACACATATACTAAATAGCACAACAGCTTCTTAGTGTGATAGATTCTTTCTTTAGTTTCTTTATTTAGAAACTTACAATGTACCCAAGTAATAGCGAAGAGTTCTATGAACAGGTACATATCAATTGCATTTTTCTTGTATTTGATTGTTAGAGTGGTGATCATGATGGTGCTGATGCTAGCACTGGTGGGTTATTTCTAAGTGAATTAATTCCAGCCCCCCATCTGAGTACATGAAGGTTTAATTGTAAAGAGTCTCAAATTGTTAATAAGTATCTATAACAGTCAGATTATGGCTGACTTCATACAAAATAAGACACTGTTTTTCTTGTTTATACAAAATAAGACTTTTTTTCTAAATAACATTTATTTAAAATATTTACCCTGAGATATATACAACAAAATCAACCAATGAGAAAAAATGCAGCTCTAGAACATAAAATATCTCTCATGTTACTTGATACTTAATTTGGGGCATTTTCCATCTTTTTACATTTGACAAAATTTTAACACTTTATTTTTTTAAAGTTTTTCTTTTAGCTAATTTTCATTTTGGCACTAAAATCAACATCAGTTCCCCCAAATACTTGCTCTTGAAATTGTTATCTATTTAACTCCAGTATTACTTAAAGAGGCTTAAATGAGACCATGTTTTACTTGTAGCCAGCCAGTACATTTTCCTAAGGAAGGACAAGATACTAGAATTTCAGTGTTCTCCCCTATGCATTCTTCTTTCTATTATGATCATACATTACTAATTCCCCAAATATCAAATCCAGAGGTAGACCACATGAGTTTGGGGATGAGTTTTGCTAACACTTTTCCCCCCACCCCAAAAAAATCATTTTGCTTCATTTTGGCTCAGTTCCCTGACCTATGAAATGTTCAGAAGAATGAAAAGTTACTCTCCATTAAATTATTACATATGAAAGAAGAAAACAATTTGTAGCTGTGGTCATACAGCATAACTAGTATTCTGCTGATGAAAACCATATTTTTGTTTTGAATATAACTGAGTTTGATAAGCTTTCCATAATTCAGTGTAGATACTAAAAAGGCAGTGAGCCCGGCCATAGGCATGGTTCCAACATATTGGAATGGTTCTTCAAAATAATAAGCTTGTGCTTCACAAAGCATGCTCACAAGTAGCATATGACTTCACAATTCAGTGACGGGGGGAGGGTGGATTTTGTTATAGCTGTGGTACACTTGTCAGAAATTATAGATTAAGTGACTTGTCCAGGGTAATAAGACTCAGAGCCTGGACTCAGACCCAGGTCCTCCACCTCTAAAAGCAAGATGTATCATAGTACACCTCCACGTGCAGAGGACCTGTTCCATGCAGATTCACACATTACTTACTTACATGTGATTTTTAAAATTTGTAATTGTTTTATTTTTTTGAAGTCAACCTAAAATATTCCTATTTATTTTAATCATTTTAAGTAATTATACATTTTTATTTTGTGTATATGAAAGTCCACCATTATATAGTAGTTTAATACTTAAAATATAACAAACTTTATTTTCGTTAAAGATGACAAGTCCTTGAAAAACTTGCAAAGTGACTGTGTCACTCAGTAATGCAGTCTAACACTGATAGAATTAATTTCCCCTATATATTTGCATACAGAAAAATATTCTGCAACACTTATTTAATAAAGGAATTCTTTTTGACTATAAAAGAAATTTCATTTATACTGGTACCACATAAAGAAAGCCCCCTTCTACCTTAATAAGGCCCTCAAATAAACTCTCATTAATTAAATTATCCTTGGATTTATAAGTATAGAGGTTAATGAAAAATCCTTATACTTGTAAAATCAAAGATAATACTACTAGGTAATCACAAAGTGGTATGTTTGCTAATCACTTCTTTTTTTTTCTTTTTTTTTTTTTTTTTTTCATAGACTCATGTAATAGGACTTTTATTTTTTCAGAGAATTCAGACAGCCATTGATTATACAGCGCCATTTCTCAGCACTCTTTTCTTTCTACTTAAGAAATTAGAATACAACATCATGAGGATGATGATGCCAAAACAAGACTGCTGGTTCACATCACCGAGGATACAAATACACACTTCTTAATCACTTGACACTTTATTGAATGCAAAGCAAGATTTAGCATCTTTGCCTTTGTTGTACATAGCTAAAGCGTGAGCCCAGGGAGGGGAGGACTGCATGATTTTTCTTGGTGGGGGAGGTGTGCACCCTGCAGTCCTGTGGTGTTGTGGGAAGATCAGCCCATGTTCTGTCGGTTGCCATAGCCCCTAGGATGGGTGTCCTTCCAGTCATCCCACTCCCGAGCTCTGTACAGTGTTTGCTCATCATCGTCTTCCTCCTTTTTTTCTTGATTTTCCTGTTGCTGGGCTGCTTTTCTGAATTCTTCTTCTGGTGTTTCTTTGGCTATTCCCTGATCTGGTAATGCTCCATATTTCTGACGTTGCTCATACCAGTCACTCACTGTCATAGTTGCCAGACTTGGATAACCAGCTCCAAATACTCTGGCTTGGGCCGTGTTCCGAGTGAGAACGAAGGGTTTCATTGGAGGCCTCTCCAGGCGAGATGCGTTAGAAGTTGATGCCTCTCTTGAAGAGTCTCTTTCTCTCAGGATCTTTATCTCCTGGTCAATGCTCTCAATCTCTTCTAAGCTGATATCAATCCACCGCTGAAGGTGAAGAAGATAATATTCACGAACACGCTCGTCATCTGCTTGACCCCTTTCCACAGCAGATCTCATTGTAGACAACCTATGCTCCAACTCCTTCTTGTGCTTGTATCTCTCTATCTTAGCCTGTCTTTGAGAAGCCATAGCAGCGAGGCTAGGATAAGCCGTGGAGGAATCAGCAGTGTGATTTTCAGCTGAGTCATCCTTGGTTTGGGGCAGCTCGAACTCTGCCACATGATGGCAACGGCACTCGGTTAAGTAGTTTATAAAGTGTTCTCGAGCCCGCTGCAAATGATCTACACGCTGGCTGGGGCTGACTTGTTTCCTGGTGAGGGCTCCTTGAAACGCTGGCACCAACAGATACTTGAGGTCGGCGGAAGCAATCTCTTCCAAATCTTCGTTTTGGCTGAACAGGTCGAGCTGTTTTAACATTTCCGCAGCCTTCTCCAGGAGGTCCAGGCCCTGGCACACCTTCTCCTGGACTATCCGGGAGCCGGTGGGGTCAGTCGCTGCTTCTACTTCATCCAGCAGCTGTTCGCTGGTTTCGAAGAGCTCTGGGAGCCGCGGCAGCTGCGACTCGCCGTCAGCGGCCATCTTGAGGGGAGAGAAGCCGGAAATCGTCATTCTGCTCGTCACTTCCGTAAGCAGCTGACACGAACCGTGAATACCGTCTTCAGTTATTAGAAACGGGTTAGTGCCATAGGCATCTCTAGGTAAAGCACAGGGTTGTAAAGAATGATCTGTGTAAACGAACCAGCTTAACATAAAAACTATTTCTCAGTGTAAACGTTGATTTTAGTTTCTTAATTTATTAAAAAGAAAACTACCAGGAAAATACTTTTTCCCTGTGGTAAAATATATGTAAAATTAACCGCTTTCACCATTTTCCATTTTAAGTGTACAATTTAATGGCATTAATTATATATACACTGTTGTATCACCATCACCACTCTCTAGTTTCAAACCATTTTTTATTACCCCAAATAAGAACTTTGTAATAAACAATAACTACCAGTTCACCCCTCCTTCTACCCCCAGAAACCTTGAAGCTACTTTTGATTTCTATGAATTTGCCTATTTTAGATACTTCATATAAGTGGAATCATACACAACCTTTTTGTGTCTTCTTTATGTCTCCTAGCATGATAATTTTTTTTGTTAGTTATTTTTGAGATGGAGTCTTGCCTTGTTGCCCAGGCTGGAGTGCAGTGGTGCGATCTCGGCTCACTGCAACCTCTGCTTCTGGGTTCAAGTGATTCTCCTGCCTCAGCCTCCAGAGTAGCTGAGATTACAGGCATCTGCCACCATACCCAGCTAATTTTTTGTATTTTTAGTAGAGATGGATTTCACTATGTTGGCCAGGCTGGTCTTGACCAAGCCTCAGGTGAACCACCCACCTCCCAAAGTGCTGGGATTACAACTGTGAGCCACCACGCCTGGCCAGCATGTTTTTAAGGTTCATCCATGTATCAGAACTTCATTCCTTCTTACAGCTGAATAATATTCCATCACATGAATATACACATTTTGTTTATCCACTCATCTGTTGATGGAGATTTGGATTGTTTCCAAATTTTGGGCTGTTGTGAATAGTGATGCAATGAACACTGGTATACAAGTATTTTGTCTCATTTCTTTGGGGTTTATACCTACAAGTGTGATTGTTGAAATTGTTGGGTCATATAGTAATTCCATCGTTAGCTTTCTAGAGCTGTTGCACTATTTTACAGTCCCAGGAGCAATATACACATATGCCACCATTTTAATGGTATTTCATTGTGGTTTTTTATTTGGTGTCCCTAACGAATAATGATGTTGAGGATCTTTGTAAGGTGCTTATTAGCCATTTATATGTCTTTGGAAAAATATTCAAGTCCTTTGACAACATTTTAATTGGGCTGTTCGGTTGATGTTGAGTTGTAGCTATTCTTTATACATTCTGCATATTAAAACATTATCAGATATTAGATTTACAATATTTTCTTCCATTCCATGGGTTGTCTTTTTAGTTTCTTAATACTGTCTTTGATGCACAGACCTTTTTAATTTTAATAAATTTTAATTATTTTTCTGTGCCTTTAATATCATATTTAAGAATTTATTACCAAACTCAGATTCAAGAAGATATGCCCCTATATTTTTTTCTAAGATATTTATAGTTTTAGCTCTTATATTTAAGTCATTGATCCATTTTGAGATGTTTTTTGTTTACGGTGTGAGGTAGAAGGCCAACATCATACTTTTGAGTATGGAAATTTAGTGTCTCCAGCACTGCCGTCTGTAGAATATAGTTCTTTTTTTCATTAAAGGGACTAAGCATTCTTGTCAATAGTCAATTAACCATAAGTGTGAGGGTTTATGTCTGGACTCAATTGTATTACATTAGTCTATATACCTAGCATATGCCAATATCACACTGTTTTAATTATTTTAGCTTTGTAATATGCTTTGCAGTGAGGAAGTGTGAGTTCTCCAATTTTGTTCCCCTTTTTCAAAATTATTTTGGCCATTTGTGGCCCCATCTGAATGTGAGGATTAGATTTTCTATTTCTTCAAAAATCAAAAAAGGGTTTTAGAATTTTGACAGGGAGGGCATTGAATCTATAGATCACTGAGTAGTTGTAACATCTTAGCAGTAAGGATCACAGGTTTTCTTTTAACTTGTATATATCTTCTTTAATTTTAGCAAGTATTTGTAGTTTTTAGTATTTGTAGTGTTTCACCTCCTTGGTTAAACTTTTTAAAAAAATATTTTGTTCTTTGTGATGCTATTTTCAATAGAATTGTTTTCTTAATTTTCTTTTTGGATTGTTCATTTATAGTATATACAAATACAATTCATTCAATGTAGGAAGGCACAGAATAGAACAAAGAAAAAATTCACATGATCATCTCAAATAACACAGAAAAGGGATTTTCCAAACTAAACATCCTTTTATGATAAGTAAAAACTAAAACTAAAAAGTAGAAATAGAAAGGAATTTCTTGAATATGAAAGAGGGCATTTATGAATAGCCCATAGCTAACATCATACTCAATGGTGTGAGGTTGAAAGCTTACTTTGAAAGATCAAGAGAAAGATGATGATGTTCACTGTCTTATGCTGGAAGTTCTATCTAGGGCAACTAGACAAGAAAAAGAAATAAAATTTATCCAAAGACAAGAGGCAAAAGTAAAACTCTATTTTCAGATGACATAATCCTATGCATACAAAGTCCTAAGGATCCACAAGAGATCTACTAAAGCTAAAAAAATTAATTCAGCAGTGTTAGCGTACAAGATCAACATACAAAAATCCATTATGTTTCTATACATTTATAATGAATGCCAAGAGAAGAAAATTAAGATTTTTATTTTTTTTGCAAGATTTGTTTTATATCCTCAATTTTGAATAGTTTCGAATTTTTCCAAGATTCATAATCTCAGAACATCTGCAAATAATTTATTTTAGATTTTCCTAATCAGTGCTAAGTTATCTTCTTTTTTAAAAATTATACTTTAAGTTCTGGGGTACATGTGCAGAATGTGCAGGTTTGTTACATAGGTATAAATGTGCCATTGTGGTTTGCTGCATCCATCCCCCAGTCATCTACATTAGGTATTTCTCCTAAAGCTATCTCTCCCCAATGCCCCTACCTTGGGCTATCCCTCCCCTACCCCCCCAACCCCCTGACAGGCCCCAATGTGTGATGTTTCCTTCCCTGTGTCCATATATTTTCATTGTTCAACATCCACTTATGAATGAGAATATGCGGTGTTTAGTTTTCTGTTCTTGTGTCAGTTTGCTGAGAATGATGGTTTCCAGCTTCATCCATGTCCCTGCAAAGGGCATGAACTCATCCCTTTATATGGCTGCCTAGTATTCCATGGTGCATATGTGTCACATTTTCTTTATCCAGTCTATCATTGATGGGCATTTGGGTTGGTTCCAAGTCTTTACTATGGCAAACAGTGCTGCGATAAACATATGTGTGCCTGTGTCTATATAATAGAATGATTTACATAATCCTTTGGGTATATACCCAGTAATGGGATTACTGGGTCAAATGGAATTTCTAGTTCCAGATCCTTGAGGAATTGCCACACTATCTTCCACAATGCTTGAAGTAATTTATACTCCCACCAACAGTGTAAAAGCATTCCTATTTCTCCATATCCCCTCCAGCATCTGTTATTTTCTGATTTTTTAATGATCACCATTTTAACTGGTGTGAGCTGGTATCTCAATGCGACTCTGATTTGCATTTCTCTAATGACCAGTGATGATGAGCTCCTTCTCATATATTTGTTAGCTGCATAAATGTCTTCTTTTGCAAAGCATCTGTTCATATCCTTAGCCCACTTTTTGATGGGTTTTTTTCTTGTAAATTTGTTTTAGTTATTTGTAGATTCAGGATATTAGCCCTTTGTCAGATGGGTAGATTGCAAAAATTTTTTTCCATTATATTGGTTGCCAGTTCACTCTAATGATTGTTTCTTTTGCTGTGCAGAAGCTCTTAATTAGATCCCATTTGTCTATTTTGGCTTTTGTTGCCATTGCTTTTCGTGTTTTGGTCATGAAGTCCTTGCCCATGCCTATGTCCTGAATGGTATTGCCTAGTTTTTCTTTGGGTTTGTATGGTGTTAGGTCTTATGTTTAAATGTTTAATCCATCTAGAGTTAATTTATGTATAAGGTGTATGGAAGGGATCCATTTTCAGCTTTCTGCATATGGCTGGTCAGTTTTACCAACAGCATTTATTAAATAGGGAATCCTTTCCCCAGTGCTTGTTTTTGTCAGGGTTGTCAATGATCAGATGGTTGTAGATGTGTGGCATTATTTCTGAGGCCTTTATTCTGTTCCATTTGTCTATATCTCTGTTTTGGTACCAGTACCATGCTGTTTTGATTACTGTAACCTTGTAGTATGGCTTGAAGTCAGGTAGTGTGATGCCTCCAGCTTTGTTTTTTTTTGTTTGTTTTGTTTTGGTTTTTTTTTGCTTAGGATTGTCTTGGCTATGTGGGCTCTCTTTTGGTTTCATATGAAGTTTAAAGTGGTTTTTTCCAATTCTATGAAGAAGGTCAGTGCAGCTTGATGGGTTTGTATTGATTCTATAAATTACTTTGGGCAGTAAGGCCATTTTCATGACATTGTTTCTTCCTAACCATGAGCATGGAATGTTTTTCCACCTGTTTGTGTCCTCTCTTGTTTCCTTGAGCAGTGGTTTGTAGTTCTCCTTGAAAAGGTCCTTCACATCCCTTGTTAGTTGTATTCCTAGGTATTTCATTCTCTTTGTAACAATTGTGAATGGGAGTTCACTCATGGTTTGGCTCTCTGTTTGTCTGTTATTGGTGTATAGGAATTCTCGTGATTTTTGCACATTGATTTTGCATCCTGAGACTTTGCTGAAATTGCTTACCATCTTAAGGATATTTTGGGCTGAGATGATGGGGTCTTCTAAATATACAATCATGTCATCTGCAAATACAGACAATTTGACTTCCTCTTTTCTTAATTGAATAACCTTTATTTCTTTTTCTTGCCTGATTGCCCTGGTCAGAACTTCTAATACTATGTTGAGTAGGAGTGGTGAGAGAGGGCATCCTTGTCTTATGCCATTTTTCAAAGAGAATGCTTCCAGTCTTCCAGTTTTTGCCCATTCTGTATGATATTGGCTGTGGGTTTATCATAAATAGCTCTCATTATTTTCAGATACATTCCATCAACACCAAGTTTATTGAGAGTTTTTAGCATGAAGCACTGTTGAAATTTGTAGAAGGCCTTCTCTGCATCTATCGAGAAAATCATGTTGTTTTTGTCTTTGGTTCTGTTTATGTGGTGGATTACGTTTATAGACTTGCGTATGTTGAATTTCCTATGAAAACTGCTGGTAATTTTAAGTCAGGCCACTGAGGATAAATCAAAATAATTTTGTAAACTTTGTTTAGTTCTGATTGATTATGGTTAGACACAATTCATAATAAATAATACATTTTAAATAAACATTGTTCTTGCTTGAAAGTTCTAAACCTCATTGCCCTACAAAATTTGTCCAGGTGATCATCTCTTATTTAGCATTCCCACTGCTTCTACTCCTGCCCTTCCCCACCATAGTTCCAAACTAATTTTATGCCAATATGTGTGTTAGATTTATTTATTTTTAGGAATCCTTCAACATGAAAGCAAATAATAAATTCAGTTAACAAACTGACAGGTATGTCTTTGGGGATATTAAAGATGCAAAGATGATGCAATACTTTTAATCAAAACTTTTTTCAGTGTTATATAGGCAATAGTATTCCTTATCAAAATATTAAAATTTATCAAAAATGTACAATTTATCCACATTGAAAATTGCAAAGCATTGCTGAGAGTAAACAAAGACCTAAATAAGTGGAGAGATATACCATGCTCATGCTCTAAATGATTCAATATTGTTAAAAAGTTAATCTGTCCTAAATTAATCTGTACATTCAATGGAATTCAAATCATGATCCCTTCAGACTTTAGTAGAAATTAACAAGCAGATTCTAAAATTAATAAAGAAATGCAAAGGATCTAGAATAGCCAAAACAAAATGCAAAAATAATTCACTTGGAGAAGTTGCACTACCTGACTTTGTGAAAGAGACAGCCATTAAGATGATTGTGTGGTACTGTTATCAAGATAGATATATAGATTAAAGGAACAGAGTTAAGTGCACAGAACCTGTATTTATACGGTCAGTTGATTTCTAATGAAGGAACAAAGGGAATTTAGTGAATAAAAATGTATTTTTGACAAATGGTACTGAAACAATTAGATATAGATATAAACTTTAATCCATATGTTGAATTATGGGCAAAAATTAACTCAAAATCTACCATATGCCTAAATATAAAACCAAAAACTACAAAACTCCCAGAGGAAAACAGGACAAAATCTTTGTGACCTTGGGTAAGGCAAAGACTTCTCAGATATGACCAAAAAAAAAAAAAAAAAAAAAAACTTCATCAAAATTAATTAAGAAATTTTGTCTTTGAAGGACAGACCAAGATGTTGAAACTACTCTTGATGGTGGTGATATATCATGTGGCATACATATAAAAACTATACGTTATCAAATTTTACACTTAAACCTGTACATTTAAATGTGATTTGATCGATGAATTTCTCTAATTGTGCACTTTAAATAAGTACATTTTAAATATGCCAAATATACATGTCTTTAAACCTATTTCCCATCTTCCCAAATCACAAGTCACATTTTGGAAAAAAGTTATTAAAAATAAGAAAAAATTTTATATGTTAGAAAGCTTAAATACATTCAACATATTTATTTAACACCCATGATATACTAGATGTGCTTCTAGGTTATAGGGATGCATCAATGAACAAAATAAATAATGTTTTCCTCTATGGAGCTTAACTCTGATAGGCTAGATTGACAATAAAGAAAGAACAACATATAATACAATGCTAGGTAGCATTAAGTGTTATGAAAGCAACAGCTCAAGGAGGTAAGGTGATGGGAATGAGATGGCTATATTTTAGGGAGAGAGATCAAAGAAAGACTTCATGAAGAGAGGCTGTTTCAGTAGAGATAACCAATGCAGTTCCCAATTCATTGGAGTAAAGCTCACAAAAGAAGACATAGAGGAGAGCCTTCCAGGCAGAAGAATCCCCAAATACAAAATCCTAAGGCAAGAAAAGTTTTTTTTGTGTTAGAAGAAGAGCAAGGGGTCAGTGTGCATGAAGCAAGTAATCAGAGGAGAAAGTTGTTAGGAGAAGATCAGGGCAGAGAAATAGTTATAGCCTGATTACACAGGCTTTGCAGACTTTGATTTTTTTTTCTACATATGATCTGACACCACCGGAATACTATAAGCAGGGAAGTTACAGGAGTTATAGTTGTATGTATTGAAAAATGGTCTGGCAGGAGTGTTCAGAACAGACTATACAAGGACAGTAGAAGCCAAAGGTGGTGGCCAGGACTCCGGTGGCTGTACAAGGGGTGGGGATGTCAGAGGAGTAGTGTTGACTGGCAGATAGCAGAAGGCAGAGCCAATACAATACACTGGCGGATTGAATGTGAAATATGAGAAAAGGTAAAGGATCACTTCAAGGCTTGGAATTGAGACACTATTGAGTTGAGGTGCCATTTTCTGAAATGATAATACAGAGAAAAAACAGTTTTGGAGATGGAAATCAAGAATTTTTGGCTCTGTACCTGTCAAGTTTGAGATAATTGTTAAACATCCATTTGGAGATGTTAAATAAAGAGTGGGGAAATAAAACCCTGGGGTTCTGGGGAAAGATCAAAGCTGTAAATATAGTTTCAGAGTCATGAGCCCATGAAGGGTAGTTAAAGCCACAGGACCAGATGAGTTCAACATTAATGAAAGTTGATAGAGAAGGCCAAAGACTAGATTCTGAATTGCATCTAAATGGCTCACATTGAAGAGGACTCCATTTTCTCAATGTGTCTGTTATACAGAATTTTCATTCTGTTTCACTTCATTATGACATAGCCATAAAAGTAAAGTGACAATTTTAAGGGCTATTTGATAGGTCATGGAACTCGACCATCTAACAAACTCTAGGTCTGTTGGTAACTAGATCCATAGTCTTGAGCTATGTTATTTCCCTCATGGGGTTTCAGTTTCATTGTCTATATATTATAATGATGGATATTATTGGCTGTTTGAGCAGTAGGAACACAAGAAAACAGGAAAACCAGCACTAATGGATTTTGAGATTTGTTAGTTGCCTGGTGGGAAAGTTAGTTACTCGTTTTAGAAAGATTTAGCTACCTTGAGCATGGCCTGCGTGACCTGTCATGATCTGAGAATCTTTTGCAACCGTTCCTGAATAGCACTGGCTTCTTCATTTTCAGCTTGCACTTCACTTCACTGTATTGTTCTATAACTTGGTCAGTGATGGCTTGGTTTCAAACAAACACTAGAAACTCTCTGAAAGTACCTTGAAAAGAAAACAATATATATTGGGAGTTCCAGGGTATCTTGCAGAACTCAGGGCACAAAGTGCTTCCAGTTCTTCTGAGGGACAGAACCAAGAAATGGAAGGCCTTTATTCTTATCCTGGTTTCCTCTTCTCTAATTACACGTAGTCTGTCCTGACTCTGCCAACATGGTGCCTTGAATCTGTGATATACGTAAACTCCATGTCCAGTTTCTACAGATAATTGACACTTTCTCTATATGTTCCAATTTCATATTCCTGGGCAAGAGACCTGGATTCAATCAACCTACCCTCTACAGTGATGTTCTCTCAATCAGTTGCTCACTCCTGGTATAGATACCTATAACCATAAAGGGGTGGGTTCATGTAGTACCCGCTTAAACGATTCTGATCTTAAGGTTAGAAGCTTAAGGTTGGAAGAACAAAGCTATCCCCAAAGAGATCCAATATAGAAAATAAAAATAAAAAATTACTAGTTCTAAGTTCTCATATTTAATTATTCAGACCCATTCTCCTACCTCTACCATTTCCCACACATACACAAACTTTCAAATGCTATTACAATGATGAAGGAGGAAATATGAATATGTGGTTCTGCAGCAGGAAAAAAGTAATATAAATCTATAATTCCAATTGCCTAGATGCTAAAACCTCAATATCCTTTCAAATAATTTGGTTTGGCTACATATTTTTTTTTATTTTTTAAGTCCTTCATCAATACTACATGTTATTATGACATTAAGACTTAATAAAGTATAGCTTTTTTTAACATAGCCTTCTGAGTTTTAAGGCTGTTTCTATAAGATGCCTACTCAATTAATTAAAATATCAGTATCAATCAAACTATTTGGATTATTATACAGAATTTCTTGACTAAATCTTTGAAAAATTAATCAGAATTATCTTAGGTATCCAATTTCAGAAACTCTTCTAATACTCATAGATGCTTCTTTGGAAATTGTATTTTCTAAGGCAACATATTTATTTCTTCTTGGGATCTCTTAAAGTCATAAAAGTATGCCGTTTCACTAAAGGTCTGAGAAACAGGGCTAAAACTGACTCCAAAAAAGCAAACAGTTTTAGTGTATTTTCTGTCCACTTAAGTCTTCCAAACCACATTAATCATTGTCACTCAGAAGAGCAAGGTTTTAATGAAAAAGAGTATTTTGGGCTTTTTAATTTGTCTCTTAAATATCCTGAAGAAAAAGGAGGGATTGCTGGCAAGATGGCCTAATAGGAACTGCTCTGGTTGGCAGCTCCAGCAAGACTGAGGCAGAGGTGGGTGATTTCTCCCTTTCCAACTGAGGTACCCAGTTCATCTCACTGGGACTGGTTGGACAGTGGGTGCTGTCCATGGAAGGGGAGCCAAAGCAGGGTGTGGCATCTCCTTACCAGGAAAGCACAAGGGAGAGCTTTCCCTCCCAGCCAAGGAAAGCCGTTAGAGACCATGTGATGCGCTCTGGTCCAGATAGGGCACTTTTCCCATGGTCTTTGCAACCCACACACCAGGAGATTCTCTCTGGTGCCAGTTTCAAGCACAAAAGTGGGCGTCCATTTGGGCAGACACCGAGCTAGCCACAGGAGCTTTTTTATCCACACGCCAGTGGCACCTGGAATGCCAGTGAGAGAGAATCGTTCACTCTCCTGGAAAGGGGGCTGAAGCCTGGGAGCTAAGTGGTCTGGCTTGGTGGGTCCCACCTCCATGGAGCCCAGCAAGCTGAGATCCACTGGCTTGAAATTGCTACTATCACAGCAGCCTGAGCTTGACCTGGGACACTGGAGCTTGGCAGGGGGAGGGGCGGCCGCCATTGCTGAGCCTTTAGTAGGCAGTTTTACCCTCAGTATAAACAACGTCCCTGGAAGTTTAAACTGGGCAAAGCCCACCGCAGCTCAACAAGGCTACTGTGGCCAAAATGTCTCTCCTCTCTGGGCAAAGCAACTCTTAAAAAAAAGGCAGAAGCCCCAGTCAGGGACTTACAGATAAAACCTCCATCTCCCTGGGACAGAGCACCTTGGGGAAGGGGTGGCTGTGGGTGCAGCTTCAGCAGACTTAAATGTCCCTGCCTGACAGATCTGAAGAGAGCAGTGGACCTCCTATCACAGTGTTTGAACTCTGATCAGGGACAGACTACCACCTCTTCAAGTGGGTCCCTCACCCCTGTATATCCTGACTTGGAGACACCTCATACAGGAGACCTCTGGCTGGCATCTGGCAGTTGATCCTCTGGGACAAAGCTTCCAGAGGAAGGAACAGCAGCAGTCTTTGCTGTTCTGCAGCCTCTGCCAGAGATACCCAGGCAAACAGGGTCTGGAGTGGACCTCCAGCAAACTCCAGCAGACCTGCAGAAGAGGGGCCTGACTGTTAGAAGAAGAAAAACTAACAAAGAGAAAGGAATACTATTAACATCAACCAAAAGGACGTTGGCACAGAGACCCCATCCGAAGGTCATTGACTTCAAAGAACAAAGGTAGATAACTCCATAAGGATGGATAGAAGCCAGCACAAAAAGCTGAAAAGTCAAAAAAAAAAAAAAAAGAGTACTTCTTCTCTTCCAAAGGATCACAACTGCTCGGCAGCAAGGGAACGAAACTGGACAGAGAATGAGTTTGATGAATTGATGGAAGCAGGTTTAAAAAGGTGGGTAATAATAACAAACTCTTCTGAGCTAAAGAAGCATGTTCTAACCCAATGGAAAGAAGCTAACAACCCTGAAAAAAGATTAGATGAATTGCTAACTAGCATAACCAGTTATTCTATTTAGAGGTTAGAGAATTTAGAGAAGAACATAAATGACCTGATGTAGCTGAAAAACAGCATGAGAACTTTGGGAAGCACACACAAGTAGCAATAGCCAAATTGATTAAGCAGAAGAAAAGATATCAGAGATTGAAGATCAATTCAATGAAATAAAGCAAGAAGACACGATTAGAAATAAAAGAGTGAAAATAAACAAAGCCTTCAAGAGATATGCAACTATGTAAAAAGACCAAATCTATGTTTGATTGGTGTACCTGAAAGTGACATGGAGAATGAAACCAAACACTCTTCAGGATATCATCCAGGAGAACTTCCCCAACCTAGCAAGGCAGGTCAACATTCAAATTCAGGAAATACAGGGAACACCACAAAGATACTCCTCGAGAAGAGCAACTCCAAGACACATAATCAATCATCAGATATACCAAGGTTGAAATGAAGGAAAAAAAGTTAAGGGCAGCCAGAGAGAAAGGTCAGGTTACCCACAAAGGGAGGCCCATCAGACTAGTAGTGGATCTCGCTGCAAAAACCCTACAAAGCAGAAGAGAGTGGGGGCCAATATTCAACATTCTTTGAGAAAAGAATTTTCAATCTAGAATTTCATATTCAGCCAAACTAAGCTTCATCAGTGAAGAAGAAATAAAATCCTTCACAGACAAGGAAATGCTGAGAGATTTTGTCACCACCAGACCTGCCCTACAAGAGCTCCTGAAGGAAACACTAAATATGGAAAGGAACAACCAGTACCAGCCACTGCAAAAATATACCAAATTATAAAGACCATCAATGCTATGAAGACATTACATCAACTAATGGGCAAAATAACCAGCTAGCATCATAATGACAGGATCAAATTCACACACAACAGTATTAACTTTAAATGTAAACAGGCTAAATGCCCCAATTAAAAGATACAGACTGGCAAATGGGATAGAGTCAAGACCCATCAGTGTGATGTATTCAGGGGACCCATCTCACATGCAAAGACATACATAAGCTCAAAATAAGGGGATGAAGGAATATTTACCATGCAAATGGAAACCAAGAAAAAAAAAAAAAAAAAAAGCAGGGGTTGCAATCCTAGTCTCTGATCAAAACAGACTTTGAACCAACAAAGATCAAAAGAGAATAATAATGGCATTATATAATGATAAAGGGATCAATGCAACAAGAAGAGCTAACTCTACTTAATATATATGCACTCAGTACAGGAGCACCCAGATTCATAAAGCAAGTCTTAGAGATTTGGTTTCCCACAAGTGTAGGAAATCTACAAACAGACTTGGACTCCCACATTATAATAGTGGGAGAATATAACACCCCACTGTCAATATTAGACAGTACAATGAGACAGAAAATCAACAAGGATATTCAGGACTTGAACTCAACTCTGGACCATGCAGACCTAATGGACATCTACAGAACTCTCCACTCCAAATCAACAGAATATACATTCTTCTCAGCACCATATCACATTTATTCTAAAATTGACCACTAAATTGGAAGTAAAACACTCCTCAGCAAATGCAAAAGAACAAAAATAGTAACAGTCTCTCAAATGATAGTGCAATCAAATTAGAAATCAGTATTAAGAAACTCACTCAAAACTGCACAACTATATGAAAACAGATCAACCTGCTCTTGAATGGCAACTGGGCAAATAACAAAATTAAGGGAGGAATAAAGATGTACTTTGAAATCAATGAGAAGAAAGACACAGCATACCAGAATCTCTGGGACACATTTAAAGCAATGTGTAGAGGGAAATGTATAGTGCTAGATACCCACAAGAGAAAGCAGGAAAAATCTAAAATTGACACCATAACATAACAATTAAAATAACTAGAGAAGCAAGAGCAAACAAATTCAAAAGCTAGCAGAAGACAAGAAATAAATAACTAAGATCAGATAAGAACTGAAGGAGATGATAGAGACATGGAAAATCCTTCAAAAAATCAATGAATAAAGGAACTGTTTTTTTGAAAGGATCAACAAAATAGACCACTAGTCAGACTAATGAAAAAAAGAGAGAAGAATCAAATAGACACAATAAAAAATGATAAAGGGGATGTCACAACCAATCCCACAGAAAAACACATTACCATCAAAGAATACTATAAACACCTCTATGAAAATAAACAAGAAAATCTAGAAGAAATAGATACATTCCTGGACACATATACCCTCCCAAGACTGAACCAGGAAGAAGTCGAATCTCTGAACAGACCAATAACAGTTTCTGAAATTGAGGCAGTAACTAATAGCCTACCAACCAAAAGAAGTCTACAACCAGACAGATTCACAGCCAAATTCTACAAAAGGTATACAAAGAGGAGCTGGTACCATTCCTCCTGAAACTATTCCAAACAATAGAAAAAGGGGGACTCCTCCCTCACTCATTTTATGAGGCCAGCATCATCCTGATGCCAAAACATGGCAGAGATACAACAAAAAAAGAAAATTTCACGCCAATATCCCTGATGAACATTGATGCAAAATCCTCAGTAAAATACTGGCAAACCAAATCCAGCAGCACATCAAAAAACTTATCCACCACAATCAAGCCAGCTTCATCCCTGGGATGCAAGGCTGGTTCAACATATGCAAATCAATGAACATAATCCATCACGTACATAAACAGAACCAATGACAAAAACCACATGATTATCTCAATAGATGAAGAAAATGCCTTCAACAAAATTAAACAACTCTTCATGCTAAAAACTTTCAATAAACTAGATTTTGATGGAACATATCTCAAAATAGTAACAGCTATTTATGGCAAACCCACAGACAGTATCATATTGAATGGGCAAAGACTGGAAGCATTGCCTTTGAAAACTGGCACAGACAAGGATGCCCTCTCTCACCACTGCTGTTCAACATAGTACTTGAACTTCTGGCCAGGGAAATCAGGTGAATGAAATAAATAAAGTGTGTTCAATTAGGAAATGAGGAAGTCAAATTGTCTCTGTTGCAGATGACGTGATTGCATGTTTAGAAAACTCCATTACCTCAGCCCAAAATCTCCTTAAGCTGATAATCAACTTCAGCAAAGTCTCAGGATACAAAATCAGTGTGCAAAAATCACAAGCATTCCTATACACCAATAACAGACAAACAGAGAGCCAAATCATGAGTGAACTCCCATTCATGAATGCTACAAAGAGAATTTTTAAAAGCTAGAAATACAACTTACAAGGGATGTGAAAGACTGCTTCCAGGAGAACAGACCACTGCTGAAGAAAATAAGAGAGAACACAAACAAATGGAAAAACATGCCATGCTCATGGATAGGAAGAATCCATATCATAAAAATGGCCATACTGCCCAAAGTAATTTATGGATTCAATGCTATCACCGTCAAGTTACCATTGACTTTCTTCACAGAATTGGAAATACTACTATAAATTTCATGTGGAACCAAAAAAGGGCCCACATAGCTAAGATAATCCTAAGCAAAAAGAACAAAGCTTGTGGCATCACATTACCTGATGTTATGCTACAAGTCTACAGTAACAAAAACATCATGGTACTGGTACCAAAACAGAGATAGAAACCAACTGAACAGAACAGAGGCCTCAGAAATAATGTCACACATCTACAACCATCTGAACTTTGACAAACCTGATAAAAACAAGCAATGGGGAAAGGATTTCTTATTTAATAAATGGTTTTGGGAAGGTTGGCTAGCTATATGCAGAAAACTGAAACTAGATCCCTTCCTTGCACCTTTTACAAAAATTAACTCTAGATGGATTAAAGATTTTAACATAAGACCTAAAACCATAAAAGACTGTAGAAGAAAACCTAGGCAATACCATTCAGGACGTAGACATGGGCAAGGACTTCATGACTAAAACCCCAAAAGCAATGGCAACAAAAGCCGAAATAGACAAATCAAATCTAGTTAAACGAAAGAGCTTCTGCACAGCAAAAGAAACTATCTTCAGAGTGAACAGGCAGCCTACAGAATGGGATAAAATTTTTTCAATCTATCCATCTGACAAAGAGTTAATATCCAGAATCTACAAAGTACTTAAATTTATAAGAAGAAAAGCAACTGACCTCATCAAAAAGTAGGCAAAGGATATGAACAGACACTTCTCAAAAGGAGACATTTATGCAGCCAAGAAACATTTTTAAAAAGTTCATCATCACTAGTCATTAGAGAAATGCAGATCAAAACCACATTGAGATACCATCTGAAGCCAGTTAGAATGGTAATCATTAAAAGTCAGGAAACAATAGATGCTGGAGAGGACCTGGAGAAACAGGAATGCTTTTACACTGTTGGTGGGAGTGTCAATTAGGTCAACAATTCTGGAAGACTGTGTGGTGATTTCTCAAGGATCTAAAACTAGAAATACCATTTGACCCAGTAATCCCATTACTGGGTATATACCCAAAAGACTATATATCATTCTACTATAAATACACATGCATATGAATGTTTATTGTGGCACTGTTCACAATAGCCAAGACATGGAACCAACACAAATGCCCATCAATGATAGACTGAATGAAGAAAATGTGGCACATACACACCATGGAATACTAGGCAGCCATAAAAAGGATAAGTTCCTGTCCTTTGCAGTCACATGGATGAAACTGGAAACCATCATTCTCAGCAAACTAACACAAGAACAGAAAACCAAATACTGCCTGTTCTCACCCAGAAGTGAGTGTTGAACAATGAGAACACATGGACACAGGGAGGGGACATCATACACCAGGGCTTGTGGGAGGGTGGGGGCCTAGGGCAGAGATAGCATTAGGATAAATACCTAATGTAGATAACGAGTTGATGGGTGCAGCAAACCACCATGGCACGTGTATACCTATGTAACATACCTGCACGTTCTGCACATGTACCCCAGAACTTAAAGTATAATTTTAAAAACGTATATATTTTAGCATAAGACATATTTTTCTCTGTTTCCTGTCCAAATAAATGTCACTTTCTCTTAAAAACAACAACAACAACTTTATGTGGCAGGACATTTTGGTTAGAAACTAGTATTTCTATAAAACGTTCCAGCTGGGTAATGTAAGTCTTGCCTAAATTGCATTTATTTTATTTTATTTATTTATTTTTTTTGAGACAGAGTCTCACTGTTGCCCAGGCTAGAGTGTAGTGGTATGATCACAGCTCACTGAAGCCTCTGCCTTCCAGGTTCAAGTGATTCTCCTGCCTCAGCCTCCCAAGTAGCTGGAATTACAGGCACCCACCACTGCACCCAGCTAATTTTTGTATCTTTAGTAAAGACGGGGTTCACCGTGTTGGCCAGGCTCGTCTTGAACTCCTAAACTCAGGTAATCCACTTGCCTCATCCTCCCAAAGTCCTGGGATTACAGGCATGACCCACCGCACCCAGCCCATAGTTTGAAATTTACTGAAAATCTTTTAGTTTCTTATGTCATATGCTTTCTAAATAATTCTTTAGCAGGCTATTAAAACTAAAAGCCTTTTAACCTAAGTAAAAACAAGACAGACAACAATGCTCTTCTTATGGATATGTCCTTCTGCAGGGAAGGAGTTATTCCTTATTAGCAAGGAAAGCTGAAAAAGATGAAGATGAATAATCAGATTGTTGGAAGTAGGGTCTAACAGCTGGTACAATGTAAACAAACTGCAGGTGTTGAAAGAGTACAGGTTTCCAGTCCATTTCCCTTTTTTGCAAAATGTCTGGCTCCCGTATTCTTTATTCCGAGGGGTTCCTACCTGGCATAGAAGTTTCTTGGCTGTATTTTTACCAAAGATCTGTTGGAAATGAATTGAGAAACTTGACAGGAACAGCTTGAGGTATTTGATGAATAATAGAGAACTTCCACCATTCAAGTGTCTGACTAGAACAGAATGAGAAGTATTAGGAACTTGGAAAAAAGGAAAGATTGATTTAAAAATAATACACGGCTCTAACCCACTGACAAATACAGTTCTTTCTAAAGCACTGTAGACAGATCACATAGGGAAAGATCTTAAATTAGATTTTCATAGGCTTATTTGGACTGCCTTCCCTGTTGTTTGTAACTTGCTGCTTCCTGCAACCCATCAAAAATATAAAAGGGAAAAATAAAACCCTGTACAGAAAGTACCAGTGTTGTAAGGGTATATTTCTTACATATGTAAAGGTGCAATTCATTTTGCATTCTCACCCTATGAAGAGTGATTTAGTTAACTCCTTTTGTACTTGTAGTTTAATATCCTATTGACTAAAAAAATTCATCAAAAATCTTATTTAACAACCCTGTTGTTAGCATAGCAAACATTTTAAAACACATAGGATGTTTCTTTCTCATTTCTATGTAGAAGATACCTAGCGCATACTTAGAATGATTTGACTTTAATTACTTTCATACAATGTTCTATATATGGACTTCATAAACATTGAAAGCAGTTTTAAAATCCAGACTGCCTTCAAAAGGAATGAAGAAGTTGATCCTAAAAAACAAAAGGAAAATAAGTTTGAGCTAACCTCACCAAACTTTAATTCCTTCATTGATAAAATGAAGCTGTTTGCCTAGATGAACTGTAAAACATCTTTCAGCTCTAACAGTCTGTGTACCCAAATTATTTTTGGTGAATAAAGTTTTCTTTTAAGCATCCATTGATTTTTTCACTTAAGTCATATGTTTTTCTAGTTTTCACTAGGAGTCAGAGAATATATATTATCATTTCAGATTTATCCCCCTGGGGTAGGTATGTGTTGGCAAAGAAAACAAAGATTTAATAAAATTCAGAACATGTGGCACAGTGTTGTTTACTATTTTATTTGGAGGGTAGAGGAGGAATCTTTTAGATCATAATTTTCAAAACAATTTATTCTTAAATTCAGTGGATACTTTTTAGTTCCAATTTGACCTCACCTCTGAGCAACGTTCAACGTGACAACTCCTTTTTTGTTAGGAATAATTTTTTTTTTCCCGATAGCATCCTCATGGCTTTCCTTCTAGCTATCCACTATTTTTCCTAATCTCTAGAGCATGTTCGTACTCCATTTATTGTTGTTCTACATCCTTTTCTCTGCTTCCTCTCTGAACATTCCATTCACACCCAATTACTGTCTACTAATGAATGTTCAAATTGATACCCCCACCCAACCCAATTTCACTTTTGAGAGACAAACCAGAATATCCAACTGCCTAGAGTCCACATCCCTTTTGGTCTCAGAGCCACAAAACACAGCACGTGTAAAACTAAATGTGTGCCCTCTCCATCCAGACCCCAGCCTGCTCTTTCTTCTTACCTCTTTATCAGTTAATTTTGCCATCAACCACACTGCCATGTGTGTACCTATGCAACAATCTTGCATGTTCTTCACATGTACCCCAAAACCTCAAATGCAATTAAAAAATACAAAAAATACAATAAAAGCATGAGCCACCAAAAAAAAAAAAATTACCATATACCATATAGTGCCTAAATCAGTCATCAGAGACACCAGCTTCTCATTCAATTTCACATTTAAGCAACTGCTACATACAATAAAATTTATCTTCAGAAATGTGTTTTAAACCTGTCAGGTTTTGTGGCGGTGGTTGTTTTCCATGTCCACTGTGCACAACTATCATCTTTGAATTACATCTTGTTCACAGTCCTCCTGTGAAACCCCATTCTCCATTCCTCATTCTCAGTATCAAAATGCAAATCTGATCATATCACTTTTAAACTCCTTTGTCTGCTCTTAACAATAGGATAAATCTGTATTTTTGACAAAACATGTAACGCCTTTGTTATCTGACCTTCACTAGCTCTCCTGCTTCCCTGGTGCCCCTTGTCCCACCCCAAACTTAATTTTACTGCTGTGCTAAATTTCTTTCAGTCCCCTAAATACATCCTTTCTTTCCGTTCTCTGGAGGCTTTTCTGGTTGGTTCTTCCTTCTACCTAGGACACTTATTTTCCTTTTTCAATTCTCAGCTGAGCCCGAAAATAAATATCCTAAAATATTTTGAGTAATTTCTGTATGCAAATCCTTAAACACTATACATATTATTAACTTGTTTAATTCTCATTAGTTTCCTATTAATTATCATCATCACTATTTTACAATGAGGGGTCTGAAAAACAGTGAAGAAATTGCCTAAGATCAGAAAAGCAGAAATTGGCAAAGCCAACATTTGACTCTCTACTTCAGAGTCAATGATCTAGAGATGTATGCTTAAAGGTCATTTTCTCTATTAAGACTTGAGCTGTCTCTGCCCCACTGCCCTTAACCTAGATTAGGTTTAGATTCCTGACATAAATCCTGACATTGTGTCCACTGCTTCCACTACCAAAGCATTTATATTTGGAGCCACTGCCTTTGAACTGTCTTTCCTGCCAAACTATATACATCTCACAGGCAGGAATTACATTTGTTATGTGAATGAATGAACAAAAGAAAACTATTAATGCTCTGCATTCCATTTAACATTTGTTAAAGATTTCTGGGACTTCGGGCAAAGGTTTTTTTCTGTATTTCTGGTACTTCATTTTCACAATTTGTGAAATTAGAATTATGCAGGCATTTCCTCTTAAGAATAGCCAATTCATAATCATATGTATACTCTGCAAGTCAACATATTCATCTCAACAGTCCCGAGGAGTTAGAAATGGTATCTGTTGGGGGGAAATAGGGGAGGGACAGTGGCGGGTGGGGAGTTGGGGAGAGATAGCATGGGGAGAAATACCAGATATAGGTGATGGGGAGGAAGGCAGCAAATCACACTGCCACGTGTGTACCTATGCAACAATCTTGCATGTTATTCACATGTACCCCAAAACCTAAAATGCAATAAAAATAAATAAATAAATAAATAAATAAAAAGAAATGGTCTCCAGTCATCTCCTTTCTGCTACTCCTCAGTAGCACTTGGCTGTACGTATGCAACACTAGGCAATGTCTACCAGAGGCAGAGAATTTCTCTTTTCAACAAGCAGCTGGTACAGTTGATGTTTGAAGCCTGGGTTTTCCTTCGTCTTGTATGTTGCTTTCTCAGCATTTGCCATAGGATGCATTTCCTCATAAACCAATAATTTTAAAAATACATGTATTCCTAAGCTGGCCCACAAATGCATATTTAATTTATCAGGATACAACACTATTCAAAGGAAATAGCCAAATGGTATTTCTTTGAATGAAGGGTTTCTACATGTCAGTTAACTTTTGCACTCTTTTAGAAAGCCAGCCGCTGTCTTGGATACATGTTCCTATGGCAAAATTAATTCCATGATCAAAAACAAAAGGTTTAGAAATGAGCTTACAAAAAGTGATAATGTTACTATAAGTCAGAGATTTTGTATCGCCCTTCAAAGAATGCCCATAAACACAAGACCAAAAAAAAAAATGAGAAGGAATAAACTGAGATTTGTGAGTATTTTTAGGAAGATATATGATTACCAGAAAAGCAGTATTTTAGTATGTATTACAGAAATCTCACTGGCTCTAGAACTACAGCAAACAAGCACTGCATGACTTCAGACACACTATTTAGCCTCTCATTTTTTTTCTATAAAATATGATTAATTACCTCAAATAATTATTACAAAGATTAAATATGTTAAGTGTACATAATACATAGGAAAAGTTAAATAGATACTAATTTAATTAACGTTAAGATGATCGGTCAAATTATAACTATGCAAGTATTTTTTCAAAGTAAAATTTATGGAATAGACAAAATGACATATCTAGTCCTGAGTATGTGGCAGTAATTAGTCAAAAAGATTTCTAGAGATTCTTTCATTTCATCACAACAACTCTCTGAGGTAAGGACTATTATTCCCATTTTAGGTGAGGAAATTGAAATAAAGACCAGTTCCTAAGTTGTGAAAATCTTGACTTAAACCCCAAAAGTCTGAAGATAAAATATCTTCACCTCGTTCTTGATAAATGACCAGGATACAAGTGGCTAATATGAAATCCAAGACAAGAAACAAAGAGCTCAACAGAAACCGAAGCTAGCTGCAACCCCAGAGTGATATCAAATTTCCCACCAATACATAATTTAACTAAGAGGTTGGACATGAAATGAGGTTTAAACAATGTCTCTGTTGTTTCCCAATGCAATAGCATCACCTACTTTGATAAAATACTTGTATTTTTACCAGCAGAGGAGAAATTAATTATTTGAAAAGCTTGATTTCCTTAAACTCCCACAAAAAGGAGCCGATGCATCTTAGGGAAATCAAAATTTCAAAAGCAGTGTCAAACTCTTATAGATCTTATCTTGGGTTTTGCCAGAGTGGCAACTGTTCAACAGATAGTCAAAATTCAGAAAATGATTGTTTTCATTAAAGAGCATTACTTGAAGGGAAGTTTGATTCTTTGTGGTGAGCACGTTTTGAGAAACTGTGAAAATAAATCGCAAGAAAAAAAAAGCCACAGAAGATACCACCAGGTCTCTTGGCAATTTTTTACACTGAAAGGTTAAAAAAGATGAGCACATTTAATAAAAGGACAAAAATGACCTCCAAATGGAAATAACTATATTTCTTCACTTTAAAATCTAACTGTCATTTCAAAAATATTGCTGTCACTAGAATTGAGAAGAATTAAAATATTTCTATAAAAAGAAGTGAACCAGGTGCATAGGAAATATAGTTGGCTACAACAAACCTCCCTATCACACAGCTGTGCAAATAAAGTGTTCTTTCTAAGTGTCAGTTCCTATATAATATTTTAGTTTCTTTCCGATGACATAATGTATACAAAATGGCTTGGGAAAATACAAAGGACCATATAAATACAACTTATCAGTGTAATTATTTGGATTCAGCTGATTTGCTATAATTTAATGAAAGTAAAAAAAAAAATATGCCTAGAAATCTATATGAAAGCTTGAGTGACCAGGAGAAGAAATGCTCGCAGAAGGATTTGAGTATCGTACAATGTACTGCCATGTTCATTATATCTGTTTAGTATTAATAACTGATTAACAATGAGAAAATGTACTAAAGCAAAACCCGCTTTCAAACATGTAAGCCCTGACAGAAATGTCATTGACCTTGAAAAAGTCATATTGAAAAGTATAACAAGATGTGTTTAACTAAGCATTGTAATTAAAAAATACAGTGAGATCAAATAATAAACCACACACAGAACTCAATACTGAATTATAGTAATAGCACAATATACTAAAGATACCTATGTACATATTAGAAAATATTCTAAATATTCTACATCCTAATCCTATTAAAACACTACCTAATAAAGACATCAAGTTTACTTCTTTCCCCAAATTCCATTGAATTTCTGGATATGACAGCACCACTTATTTCAATACCAACTCAATTTCCTCAGACCAGCATCAAGCTTATCTGACTTCTTTTTCATTTTTTTCCCCTTTACTCATGATTTGTTTTTCTTTGAGTTTCTATTTAGCCATCCCGTCCTACCTATACCCTCTACATTGTACTCTCATTTCCTCTCATTAGAGCTGGCTGGACATGAATTTCTTACATTCTTCTTCTCGATGTTGCAGTTAAAGTTCTTAAATCCTACATTCTAAAACTTCATTTTCTTGCTCAAAACTCTGTTTGGGATGTTTTCCATTTCCTCTTATCACCTTTCACCAGCCTACACTGCCTTCATTCCACCTACCTTGTCAGTACCAGTCCTCCCTGTATACGAAACACCCTCTTCTCACTGTTCAGCAGACAACAGGTGTTTTCCTAAGCTGACCCCATATCCCAGGGCCGCCTTTCTAAACCCAGACCTGATGATTTCTGTTTTCTATGAAGCCATTCCTGGCTCTTTCTAGCTTCAGCTACCCCTGCTGCTCCCAGGTTTTCAAAGAAATTTCCCTTCTCTTGTTTACTATATTCTCGTAGGAGGCCCTATGGACCAGCTACCTAGGATGTAAGCTTAGTTTAAGACAACATAGTTCTTAGTATCCTGGAATGCATACATTGCTCAAGCATTTGTGTTAAATGGCAGGAGAGTGTGATAAAAGGAGATTAAAAAAAAGAAGCCATATACACTACCATTTTTTGTATGTGTTAATAATAAAGTAAATCCTATAATTTTAAATCAATGTCTTGCTTTAAGTCCAAATAGCAAGTACCTTTTGTAGAAAAAAAAAAAATCTTCTCATTTTCCAGCATAATATGCATATGCTTCTAAAACTGATTGTTCCTTTTAGCAAACAATCTATAAGCCTCTGTCCACAATTACATTTATCCGGAAGAAAAGATAAAATTTTCATTAATATTTTACATATTCCAGTATATTTTCTATGGCCTGGTATAAAAAAAAAAGCAAGGAAATTTTCTGAATATTTTACTGTTAAGAAACTTTTGACTCCGTTCTTTCTTTTTTTTTTTTTTTTCCATTTATTTATTTTATTGTATTTTAGGTTTTGGGGTACATGTGAAGAACATGCAAAATTGTTGCATAGGAACACACCTTCCATGCCCTTGTATAAATCTCTTCCACTTTAATATGGGCAAGACTTGTGAACATGATGAGATTTCACTCCTGTGATTAGACTACATTACCAGGCAGAAGGAAAGACATTTTGCATGGGTGATTCAGGTCCCAAGTAAGTTTGTTTGGAGTTACTCAAAAGGAAGATTATTCTGGGAGGGCCTGACTTAATAGAGAGAATGGCCTCCAAAGAGGAGCATGGTCTTTCTTGAAGAACACTTCTACTGGCCTTGAAACACCCAAGTTGCCCTGAGTTCTACAGCAGGGAGCAAATAAATTCTGCCAACAATGACATGAGCTTAGCAAATAACCCTGAGTCTCAGATAAGACCACAGCCCCAGACAACGTATAAATTGCTGCCTTGTGAGAAACAAAGAAGAGGACTTAAGACAAACCCAGACTCCTGACCCATACAAACTGTGAGACAATAAATCTATGTTGTTTCAAGCCATCAAAGTAATGGTAATTCGTTACATGACAATAGAAAATTAGTATATCCTGTTGGAAATGTTTGAGACTCTCCTTCAAATATCCCAAGGGATGGAATTTTTGGGTCATTGGTTACATGTATTTTGGGTCATTAGTTACATGTATACTTAATTTGACTGTAAGGGTGTGCAATTCCCAGATTCCAACATCCCTGCCTATGCTTTAATTTTTTTTTACCAGCATTAATGTATCTCATTAATATATTGCATTTCTCTTATTACTAGTGAGTTTAGGCAACTTTCATTTGCTTGTTTCATGTCTTAATTATTTTGAGTTTCTTCTTCCAAGGGCTGGCTAATCGTTCACATCCTTTGTCATTTTACAAGGCTTATTGACTTTCCTTGCCATTCTTCAGGAGTTTTGGGAGATGCTTTAATCCTCATTAATCATGGATATTTCAAGTATCTTTTCCTTATCATCTACCCATAAACATTTTCTAGTTAACTTGGAGGTAAATCCTTGCTTTTCATGTCACAGAATTCTTTAATATTTTTCTTAAAAGTTTGGAAAGTATTATTTTGATAGTGGAGGTCATCATTTGTAGACTGAATAAGTCTGGGGTCTTATGCATCTAAAAATGCTGGGGAGAGAGAAAGCAGGCAGGAAACAGACTAGGAATGACACAGGAGAAATGCAAAGAGAAAGAAACATAGTGTTCCGCTTCTGACCTTCAGTGTAGCATTTTGCATCCAGACAGCAGCCTTTCAAGCCATAACTTTTGAAAGATGATTTTTTAAAAATATATTGTAGTGGTTATCATTTAACATATAAGTGGTCAATCCTGAAGATATATACTCAGAACTCTTCCCCAAGTGTAGCAAAAATATTTCTGGACATTATTCATGAAGTTGGAAAGAGGCGATGACCTAGAAGAAAATCTCACAACTTTCCAACCTGAGAGATGTTAGAAATGGAGGAGAGAGAGAGAGAGAGAGCAGGTAGCCCAGGCATGTCATCAAGTTTTCCATTTCTGAGCTAACCAAGATTGCAGTGTGGGACAGGAATTTCTCTGGCCGCATTTGCAATTTGTGACTCTGCGACACGGCTGCTTTGCATGTTCACTCATGCCGACCTAAGTTACTGCTGAGACAGCAGTCACAGCTTGCATCATCTTTTTACTTTTCTAAAGTGCTCTTGGTTCCTTGGTGACACCATTGGAAGCTATAGCAGCTGAAAGCCTTGACTGGGAACTCAACAGAGACTCTGTAGCACTTACAGGACACAGAACACACTTCTAGAACTAAACCTAAATGGAAGACAAAGAGAAATAACAAGGGATGGAGTGAACTGGGAGAGCCAGTTGAGAAAAAGAGAGGATTCCAAATTCCATCAAACATTTCCAGATGAAAGGACACACGAGGCACTGAGGGAGCAACAAGTTACCACACCTGAGGATTTCAGTCCTTCCCCTGTTACCTCAGGACCCACACATTACACACACTTCCAACCAAGTAGGCAAAGCCCAGAGAAAGAAACAGGAGAAGCCCACATCTGGAAGACTGAGTATTCCTGTCCAGCCATCCAGACCAAAAGATGCCGAGCGCCACCGAACCAGACTGTTTCAATTAAATGCTAACTGTCCATCCCACCTCATCCTCTCTCCAAACCAGCTGCTGGGAGCTGGATAGGAAAACTAGGTAGGTTACACACAAAATAAAGAAGCTGCTCCTTCACCACACCCTACAACTCTGCATGTTGGTGTGCCTTAAACATTCCACCCTGTTTTGTGCAGATGTGAAAGGACTCAGAGATTGTGACCACCTAGTGTTTCTTTACATGTCTGGTAGAATTTGGCTGTGAACCCATCTGGACCTGGGCTTTTTTTGGTTGGTAGGCTATTAATTTCTGCCTCAACTTCAGCCCTTGTTATTGGTCTATTCAAGGTTTCAACTTCTTCCTGGTTTAGGCTTTGAAGGGTGCAAATGTCCATGAATGTATCCATTTCTTCCAGGTTTACTGACTTATGTGCATAGAGCTGTTTGTAGGAATCTCTGATTGTAGTTTGTATTTCTGTGGAATCAGTGGTGATATCCCCTTTATCATTTTTTATTGCATCTATTTGATTCTTCTCCCTTTTCTTCATTAATCTGGCTAGCAGTCTGTCTATTTTGATCTTTTCAAAAAACCATCTCGTGGATTTATTGATTTTTTTGAACTTTTTTTATGTCTCTATCTCCTTCAGTTCTGCTCTGATCTTAATTATTTCTTGTCTTCTGCTAGCTTTTGAGGTTTTTTTTTTTTTTTT
>NW_016107473.1:1690355-1773754 GCF_001604975.1 Cebus imitator
ACCTTGCTCCTCTAGCTCTTTCAATTTTGACAATAGAGTATCGATTTTAGATCTCTCCTCGCTTCTCATGTGGGCATTTATTACTATAAATTTTCCTCTAGATCCTGCTTTAAATGTGTCCCAGAGATTCCGGCACATTGTGTCTTTGTTCTCATTGGTTTCAAAGAACATCTTTATTTCTGCCTTCATTTCATTGTTTATCCAGTCGACATTCAGGAGCCAAGAAGCTGTCCAGTTTCCAAGAAGCTGTACAGTTCTGAGTTAGTTTCTTAATTCTGTGTTCTAATGTGATTGCCCTGTGGTCTGATAGACTCATGATTTCTGTTCTTTTGCATTTGCTGAGGAGTGATTTACTTCCAATTATGTGTTCAATTTTGGAGTAGGTACAATGTGATGCTGAGAAGAATGTATATTCTGTGGATTTGGGGTGGAGATTTCTCTAGATGTCTATTAGGTCCGCCTGGTCCAGATCTGAGTTCAAGTCCTGGATATCCTTGTTAATTTTCTGTCTCATTGATCTGTCTAATATTGACAGTAGAGTGTTAAAGTCTCCCACTATTATTGTGTGGGAGTCTAAGTCTCTTTGTAGGCCATTAAGAACTTTATGTACCTGGGTGCTCCTGTATTGGGTATGTATATATTTAGGATCGTTAGCTCTTCCTGATGCATTGATCTGTTTACCATTATGTAATGCCCTTCTTTGTCTTTTTTTTATCTTTGTTGGTTTATAGTCCATTTTATCAGCCACTAGAATTGCAACTCCGGCCTTTTTTTTTTTTTTTTCTTTCCATTTGCTTGGTAAATCTTCCTCCATCCCTTTATTTTGAGCTTATGTGTGTCCTTGCATGTGAGATTGCTTTCCTGAATACAGCACACCAATGGGTCTTGACTTTTTATCCAATTAGTCTGTCTTTTGATTGGGGCATTTAGCTCATTTACGTTTAGGGTTAACGTTGTTATGTGTGAATTTTATCCTTCCATTTTGATGCTAGCTGGATGTTTTGCCCGTTAGTTGACACATTTTTTCATTGTGTCAATGGTCTTTACCATTTGGTACCTTTTTTGAGTGGATAGTACTGGTTGTTCCTTTCCTTGTTTAGTGCGTCTTTCAGGAGCTCTTGTAAAGCAGGTCTGGTGGTTACAGAATCTCTAAGCAATTGCTTTTCAATAAAGGATTTTCTTTCTCCTTTGCTTATGAAGCTTAGTTTGGCTGGATATGAAATTCTAGCTTGAAAGTTCTTTTATTTAAGGATGTTGAATATTGGCTCACACTCTCTTCTGGCTTGTAGGGCTTCTGTGGAGAGATCGACCGTGAGTCTCATGGGCTTCCCTTTGTGGGTAACCCCACCTTTCTCTCTGGCTGCCCTTAGCATTTTTTCCTTCATTTCAACCCTGGTGAATCTGATGATTATGTGCCTTGGGGTTGCTCTTCTTGAGGATTATCATCTTTGTGGTGTTCTCTGTATTTCCTGGACTTCACTGGTGGCCTGGCTTGCTAGGTTGGGGAAGTTTTACTGGATAATATCCTGAAGAGTGTTTTCCAACTTGGATTCTTTCTCTCCGTCACATTCAGATACACCTATCAAACGTAGATTAGGTCTTTTTACATAATCCCATATTTCTTGGAGGCTTTGTTCATTTTTTTTTCACTCTTTTTCCTCTATTCTTGCCTTCTCATTTTATTTCATTGAGTTGATCTTCAATCTCTGATATCATTTCTTCTGCTTGGTCGATTCAGCTACTGAAACTTGTGTATGCTTCACGAAGTTCTTGTGCTGTGTCTTTCAGCTCCAACAAGTCATTTATATTCTTCTCTAAGCTGTTTATTCTAGTTAGCATCTCATCTAAGCTTTTTTCCTAGGTTCTTAGTTTTTTTTGCCTTGGGTTAGCACATGTTCTTTCAGCTCTGAGAAGTTTGTTATTACCCAACTTCTGAAGCCTGTTTCTGTCAATTCATCAGATTCATTCTCCATCCATCTTTGATCCCTAGCTGGTGATGAGTTGTGATCCTTTGGAGGAGGAGAGGCATTCTGGTTTTTGGTGTTTTCATCCTTTTTGCGCTGTTTTCTTCCCATCTTAGTGGCTTTATCTACCTGTGGTCTTTGTAGTTGACTTTCACATGGAGTCTCTGAGTGGACATCCTTTTTGTTGATGATGAAGTTATTTCTTTCTGTTTCTTAGTGTTCCTTCTAATAGTCAGTTCCCTCTGCTGCAGGACTGCTGGGGGTCCACTCCAAACACTGCTTGCCTGGGGATCACCCATGGGGGCTGCAAAACAGTAAGAGTTGCTGCTGGTTTCTTCTTCTGTTGTCTTCGTCCCAGAAGGGTACCTGCCAGATGTCGGCCTAAACTCTCCTTTATAAGGTGTCTCTTTGGGTATACAGGGGTCAGGGAACTGCTTGATGAGACAGTCTGTCCCTTATAGGAGTTCAGGTGCTGTGCTGGGAGCTCCATTGTTCCATGCAGAGCTGCTGGGCGGGTACTTTTAAGTCTCCTGCAGCAGAACTCATAGCCACCTCTTTTCCCAGGTGCTCTGTCCTAGGAAAGTTGGCTTTATTTATAAGTTCTTGTCATGCTGCTGCCTTTTTTCATAGATGTCCTGCCCCGCACAGAGTAGTCTAGTCACAGTATGCCAGCAGAGGCATTGCTGAGCTGCCCAGGCTCTGCCCAGTTGCTGTCTGAACTGCCTCAGTAGTGATGGACTGCCTCAGTAGTAGTGGTAACCCTTCCTCCCACTGAGCTGGACCATCCTGGGTCCAGCTGCACTTGCTGCAAAACTCTCAACCTAGAGCATTTCAGATTGCTTGTTTTGTGGGGGCGGTATCTGCCGAGCCAGATCACCTGGCTCCCTGTCTCTGCCCACTGCCTTTCAGTTCATTGGATGGCTGTCTCCCATGTGTTCCAGGCGCCAGTTGAAATGGCAGCCTAGATTTGTGTGAGTTTCAGTGCACCAACGTGTCACCGGCTAAAACTGACATGCTACAAACTCGTGATGCTTTTCAGCCTGGGAATCTCCTGGTCTGTGGGCAGTGAAAATTTGTTTGGAAATGTGTGGGCACTCACCCTCTGCATTGTTCTTCCTGGGAACTGCACTCCACAGCCATTCCTATTTGGCCACCTTGGATCCTCCTCCAGAGAGATTTTAATTTCACAGTATTTTTATCCATCGCTATCCTCTAGAACTAAATATTTGTGAGACATTAATGCCAATATAAATGGCATTGAAATGCAAAAATGTAATATAAAATATTATAGGGCTTTAAATCCTAAATGGATAACATTTACAGCTGTCTACCATTAGAGTCAAATCTCTGTTCTTTGCCTTTATTTCACATCTTCAAGGTTCTTTTAAATAAAGAAAATATTAAGGAAGAAAAAACTACCAAAAGTAGATAAAGAAAAGATTGCTAATCAGTATAAAAGTAGTACAAAACCTTCCTGTCAAATTCATTTCCAAAACTTTTATTTTTATGGCCTGCCTGTATTGCAACTTGCCATTTTTGGGTCAATCCATGGTATGAAGGAAAAAAGTCACGCCGGCACTTGGAGGCATTAAGGTTAATGTCAAAAACAAGTCAAGAAAATTCAAACTGAGATGTTCATGACCTCATAACTACCAGAGGAGCCATTGCTTCTAACTGAATACACAACTGACCCTCCAAATTTGATTAATGATGTGTGCTCCCATAAACGTTCCTATGTCATAATTCCTATTTTATGTCTTAAATCAAATTAATCATTTTTCACGTTCTTTTTTGGTCTGTTTTGTGCCTCTGTTAAGATTGATCTATTGTAGCCAAAAATAAATTGAAATAGGATGTGCTGGAAATATTTGATGCATATCCTTGGATCCTGTAAAATTTACCTCACAATATGCTTTTGCATTTCCAGATTGTTTTCCTATAGCAGAGTTCAGGGTCTTGGTTCACATGATTACCCAGTCTTCATTCTGAACTATAAGTTGTCCAAGAAGTTAAAGGTGTTTCTGAATATTACCTCAAAAGAGACACCAGAGTTTTGCCTTGCTTTCATATCTCTTTTATTTCCAGAATAATAATGAGAATAAACCACATTCAGAAAGCCAAATCTGTATATAAATGTTCAGAACACTGATACTTAAAGCATGGGATTTTTTTAAAAAAAACTTTATACTGTAAAGGAGCTTTATTTATGGATAATTATTAGAAGCTACTCTCAAGATGATTTCATTTTGGCCACATTTGGCATCCCATCAAATGGGAAAAAAATTTAAATTTTTTTTAAAGTAAAAGACGTTAGACTATGAAATGGTAAGAAATTTGAATTCTGCAAGTATCAACCGCAGATCATTTTTAAAATGTGGTTAATCTGTTTTGGGTAAATTGGAAAAGAGTGCTGTCAGAAAAATAGAACATATTTAACTTGGAGAAAGAAAAACTGCCTTTTTATTTTTAAATAAGAGTTTTCTGTTTCAGAGCAGTGGTACTTGGCTGTTTCAAAGTAGATCTGTTTGATTACAAATCCAAAGAAAATGTTCTGAGAACAGTAACTTGTTTGCTCTAGTTTTAGAACTTGCTGTAAGACCCATTCGGCTGGTGAAAGCTTACTTTCACAAAGATTTTGTGTTAGCAAATAACTCTAGGAAATGATCACAGTGAGAAAATTATACAAAGTCATATTCATAGCTAGACTTGGCTTGAATCAGTAAAATGATAAAATCAAATTCCTGTTATCCTGTATTAGGTGTGTAGCAGATTGTAATTATCCCAAATTAGGATAAATTATCATTCTTGCACTTGAACAGACCTATTTTGATAAACCATGAATCTTTTTTCATGCTACTTGTAAATTTTTTTTACTTAATCACATATTGAGATTATTTATTCCAAAAAATATTATTCAAACCATCTTTCTTGTTTGATAATACTGTATTACAAGATTACTCCCATTTTCAGATTGTATACTCCATGAACTAAGAGTCCGCCCCTTATTCATCTTGATATTTTCAAAGAAGTTATCAGGATGATTGGACAGTTTTCAGTGCTTCTTCACTCATTAAGTTAATCTATCAGCAGTCCTTGTATGAAGACATCATAAAATCATAGAGACAAAGACTATAATAGTCTTGACTCTGAGTTGCAAGAAACAAAAAAACATTAACTCAAGCAAACAAAGAATTTATTGATTCCATGTAATTAAACAGTACACAAAGCTGTCTGACTACAGGTGTGTCTGGATCCAGGAGCTCCAATAATATTACTGGAGCTCTCTCTGTATTTCTAAGATGTGTTTCTCTTTCCCTATTTATTGCCTTACCATATGTAGTGGTTTCTTCCATATAGCCAAGTAAGGTGGTCATAAATAGCATCAGTAAATTACCCTTACAATTTATGTGCACAAAGTAATGATGATTGTGTTTTTGAGACCTGAGCAGAAAGTACTCTGATTGGCTTTGTTTGAAACATGCGCTCATCCCTAAATCCATTAATGTCCAGATATATGGGCTTGTCAATCGTTCTTTAGTAATACACTCTTAGGAATTAATCGTTCTACTTTTTTTAAAGAAAAAACTGAAGCCAGGAAATAAATGACTTAAAGAATGTTACACAGTAAGTAGCATATTTAGACAATGCTGATATAATTTTAATGATGGGCTAGGTAACAAAATAGAATCTTAAAAAGATATGGTAAGAGATCATTAGTATTTAACTGTATTGACATAAACGTTTAAAATGTTAACATATTTAAACATAGATTTCAAAGTAACTGTAAATTTTCAAAGATCAACGTGGCATTTTTCTGCCTGTATTTCTTTTCCTTTTTTTAATTTAATTTTTTTAAAGTTTCTCTGCCTATATTTCTTAAGGAACTCTTCTTGTGTTTGGCATTAATTTGGGCATCCACAAAGATGGTAGAACTGAAAACTAGAACACAAATTCAGTGGAGTAACTTTCCAACCAGTTCTGTAATGGATTGCCTGGAGATTATTGAAATAAAAATATTTTTTCTTTGTATTTCTAAGATTTTTTAAAACTTCTTACTAATATTTTAAAAATAGACTGTTTGCTATTGCAGGGTTTTTAATAAAGGAGTTACCCAATATTAATGTATTCATTATCAACTTGGTGAAAATGCTCCTTACTGCAGTTAAGAAGTTCTACCCATTTTAGAACCTGCTCATTTCTCTTGGTAATCCTTGACTCCCTCACCTCTTGATTTACCCCAACTCAAATTTCCCATGACTTGGAGGATGCCAAGTGGCTCCCAAAATATCCACAACTTTGGCCAGGTGTGATGGCTCACACCTGTAATCCCAGCAATTTGGGAGGCCAAGGTGAGCAGATCACTTAAGGTCAGGAGTTCAAGACCAGCCTGGGTAACATAGTAAAACCCTGTCTCTACTAAAAATAAAAATCAAAAAATTATCTGGGCATGGTGGTAGGTTCCTATAATCCCAGCTAGTTGAAAGGCTGAGGCAGGAGAATCACTTGAATCAGGAAGGAGGAGGTTGCAGTGAGCTGAGATTGTGCCACTGCACTGTAGCCTGGGTGACAGAGTGAGACTGCGTCTGAAAACAAACAAAACAAAAAACAATCCCACAATTTAGTACAATGAGATATATTTAACAATGAAGCAGAGACAACTGGAAATTAGAATCTGGATTTGAGTTAATATAAAAGATGCATTTTCTTTAAAACCTATCATCTTTGACAGAGGTCAGATATTTGAATTTAAGCTTTTCTGAAGCCAACAGAAAGAGGGAAGCTAGATTACTTACTTATATGATTCACAGCATCTATCTAAATTAAAGAAAACAAGCTACCCCTTGTGACCAGTGTAATAGGGTTAACACAATCTCCTAAGAAGTTGAACAACATGCAAGGTGATGGCATAGCATTCAAGCAGATTTCAGACAAAAACCAGATTGATACAAAGTGTTGTCATCCAAATGACTGGTTCTCTGATAATCTGTTTAACTGTGGAATAGATTTTAGAAAATCTGGATAAATAATATATATATTCTTCACTCACTTGTTCATTAATTCATTCATTCCTAAAAAATTGATATTTTTCTTTATTCTGTGCACTGTGAAATATAGCATTAAAAAGATACAGCTGCCCCTGTTCTATTTTAAGCTGATAGTGTCGGAGCTGGTACAGATATCATTCACATTTTTATAATGTAATGTTATTTGTATTTTATTGTAATACTTATGGAAATACACAGTATTATGGGACATTATTGCAGAAAATGCTAAGCTAGACAAGAAGATCACAGACAGCCTCACAGGTGGGCAAGGGTAAAAGATGAGAGAGAGAAGGTGATGACTGTTCCAAGCACACGGAATAGCACATGACTATAAAACTTTAACATAATTAAAGGAAATTTAGTATATCCATAAGAGCAAGAGTTAACATTAGGGAGAGAGAGACAGGAACAAGATTATAGAAGGCTTTGTAAAACCCAAGAAAGAGTTTGGATTTCATCCAAAGATCAATAGAAATCACTGAAGGATGTTAAGTAGAAGGACAGTATAATCTGATTTGAATTTTTGTTGCCTTAGCTCAGAAGTCAGGAAAACACCGATAATGGTCTAAATGAGGGTAATGGCAGTAGGACTGGACAGGTGTGAATAGATTCAAGAGACAGAAAACACATTTAGCGAGACTCAGTGATTGATTGGAGAGGAGAAACAGGAAGATTTTACTTCCTGGCAGCTAATAAATGAAAAACACTTTGTCTATTAAGACAATACCTAATTCATGAAATAAAACCATGTCATTTATTCACAAGATAATTTTTATTTTTTCTTTCAATTGTAGGAAAAAAATTGCACATTTTACTCAAACATGTTATCAAATGGTAATTTATAAGGTTTTTAAAGGGAAGCTGAAGTGTACCACTGTTTTATCCCAACGGATAGTGTTACATGATTCATCCGAAAATTGCTTCTACTAACTCTGACTTCCAAAGTCATATTAAGGGGAAAGTTAGTCACAAGCAACAGTAACATGTATCTATATAGAAATTATAAAGCTAGTCTATAATCAAGTACTTTACCACAGAGTCAAAGAGCAAGGAGAGTTCAATAAACGCTTCAAAAAATCAATACCATTCCTAATAGATTGCTTCACATGTTGACAAAGAGTGCGGCAGTTATGAATATGAGAACAGCTCTTCCTAACATCTAATGTCCATTCTCCCACACACAGTGTTGGCCTGAGAGACCCCAAATTACAAAGTATAAAAAAGAAAATGTACATGTATTTTAGAGAAGATGTATAACGAGATAATTGCTACCTAATTTGCAGCTATCTCTTCAGAAAGTGAAATGACTGTACTGCTGATCCAGCCACTATGGGCCATAGTGTAAAGTTGGTTAAAGGGTAAAAGTTGACAAGGTTAATCTTACCATTCAGATCAAAAGACAGGGAATCTTTTTGGTACATCTTCTATTGTTAGATTTTATTATTATTATTATTATTATTATTATTATTATTATTATTTTGAGATAGAGTCTCACTCTGTCACCAGGCGCCAGGCTGGAGTGCAGTGGTGTGATCTTGGCTCACTGCAACTTCTGCCTCCCAGGTTCAAGCAATTCTCCTTCCTCAGCCTCCCAAGTAGCTGGAACTACAGACATGTGACACCATGCCCAGCTAATTTTTTGTATTTTTTAATAGAGATGGGGTTTCACCATGTTGGCCTGGATGGTCTCGATCTCTTGACCTTGTGATCTGCCCACCTCGGCTTCCCAAAGTGCTGGGATTACAGGTATGAGCCACCGCACCCAGCCTGTTAGATTCTAAAAATCAACTATATTTATCAGTTATGGCTAAAAGACAAGAATTAGAAAAAATCTTGCCCTGTCAATTTCTTATCTATTGAGCTTGGTTTGTAAAGCTGAGAAAATAATCTTAATGTTGACCAAAAGTTGAACTCATCAGAAATATCAACAGTCAATAACACCTGAAATTTATTTTTGTGATAAAAAACATGTAACCCAAAATGTACTATCTTAACCATTTTAAGTGTACAGCTTAGTAGTGTTACATATACACACATTGTTTAAAACATCTCCAGAACTGTTTCATCTTGCAACTCTGAAACCTAATAACCATTAAACAACACCCATTTTTCTCTTCCCTCCAGCCTTTGGTAGCCACCATTCTGCTTTCTGTTTCCATGAATTTGCCTACTTTTAATACCTCATGTAAATGAATTCATACAGTATCTGGTTTTGACTGATATATTTCACTTAGCATAATGTCCTCAAGGCTCATCCATGTTGTAGGAGGTGACAGGATTCCCTTCCTTTTCAAGGTTGGATAATTGTCCATTGTATGTATATGTCACATTTGCTTTGTCTACTCATTTACTGATGAAAATTTGAGTTGCTTCTTCTTTGGCTACTGTGAATAGTGCTGCTGTTAACAAGGCTGTGCAAATATCTCCTCGAGACCCACATTCTTGAGTAACCTTAGCATCCTTTGGAAAACCATATATGTAAGGGTTTATTTCTGGACTCCCTAATTTATTCCCTTGATCTATTTGTTCGTCTTTATGCCAGGACTACACTGTTTAGTGTAAATTGGTAATATATTTTAAGATCAACAAGTATAAGCCCTTTAGTTGTTTGCATTTCAAAATTGTTTTTGCCTTTTGGAGACTGTAGAGAATCTCTATGAGTTTTAGAATCAACTTTCTATTTCTACAAAAAATGCCATTAGCATTTTGATAGGGATTGCATTGTCTATAGATTGCCTTGGAGAGTATGGACATTTTACTAATATGAAGTCTTCTAACTCACTCATAGACCTGGGCTACCTTTTCATTTATTGTCTTCCTTAATTTCTTTCAGCTACATTTTGTAGTTTTCAATGTACAAGTCTTTGTCCACCTTATTTAGGTTTATTCCTATTTTATTCTTTTTGCTGCTATTATAAATGAAATTGTTTCCTTTGTTTCTTTTCGGATTGTTCATTTTTGGTGTACAGAACTGCTTTTTGCAAGTTGATTTTGTCTATCCTATAACTTAGTAAGTTTTCCCATTAGCTGCATTAGGATTTTTTTTATGTGGTGTCTTTAGGACTTTCTACATATAAGGTCAAGTCCTCAGGAAAAACAGATAATTTTACTTCTTTCTTCCTTGCCACTTCATATGCCCTTTTATTCTGGCCCAATTTCTCTGCCTCCTCAAATTGTCATATAATCCAGGATTTTTTGTTGTTGTTGTTGTTGTTATTAGTTAGATCCATTTGGTTTGGTTTATGTGGTTCATAAATTACTGGATTTTGATATTTGATCATCATGTGCATTAAAATTATTAACAGTCTTATTAGACAAGACACCAGGTTCATAAAAGACTACTTTTGCCAATAGACCTATTTTTAAATTCAGCAATTCAATAATAGAAGAAATAAAAAGAATCTTTATTCATGAAGCAGTAAAAGTAATTTTTAAATTGTTTATTATGGAAAATATCAAATATATTAAATGTATAGTACAGTAAATACTCCTTCATGAGTATATTTTTAATACTCATCCGCAGTTGCAACAATGATCAAGTTTGGCAAACCTTATATTATGTCCATGCTCATCAATTTCTTTCCACTTCCAGATAATTTTGACTCAAAGATAGTGTACCATTTTATCTACATATATTTTTAAATATATGCATAAGGGGACATTAATTACAATAATATAGTTATACTAAAATATTAAGTACTTCCTCCTTGGTATTATAAAATACCTAGTATTTGTTCAAATTTTCTGGTTTGTCTCATAAAATTTTAGGTCATTCCAATCAATGTCAATTAAGATTACACAGTGCAGTTAGTTGTTGTATTTCTTGAATTTTATATCATCTGTAAGTGCCTCCTTTCTCTACTTTTTCCTTATGATTTATTTGTTTAAAAAATTTAATTGATTGTTCCAAGGAGTTTTTCATAGGTTTTACTCATTTTGTCTCCGTGGTATTGCTTGACACATTCCTCTCCCTCTTACATCTCCCTTGAATTGGTAGCGTGATTTAGAGATTTGATCAGATGTATGTTCAGGGTTTTTGTTTCTGATAGGTCACTTGTTAGCTTGGTCAGGATTATTTCATAAGTGGTCTTAGTCTTCCATTCAAAAGAGTTTTATGTTTGTTTTTCTCTAGGAAGTAGCTTTTCTCTGCCTAGATTATTATTAATATATTAGAACAAATAATAATCTTTTATAGTTGTATAGTTCTTACAAAATGTCACATACAAAAATATACTCATTCTTACAATATCCTGCAATGTATGTGATAGGTCCAGGATTGGATTTTACCCAACTTACAAACTAACAAGTAAGCCTGTTATTACTGAGGGATATTAGCAGAAACCAAGAGATTCCAGGGTCAGAGGCCAAGGAATGTATTATTCATGGACAAGCAGCATGAACATCAGCATATTTATGTTACTTGCCTTCTCTGGGTCCTTTGAGAGTGATATGAAATAGTCTAGATGAATGCTACCTATTAGTTGGGTTTTTGGCATGGCTGGGTAATCCTTAGCTTGGGGACCACCAAGTTTACAATAAGCAGTAAGCAAGCATGCGCTTTTTCTAGGAGAGGAACAACTATCTTATCTCTCAGGTTCCTAGGCATGTAAATAACCTTTAAAAATGTCCCATGAAAAAGTGATCAGATCCTTATAGTCATGACACACCACAGAAAGACAAGCAAGATTACCATAGACCCCCCAAAACCATGTATCTCCCAACAATGGGTAGCATACATAGTTTGTTTCATATTTCCAATGACAAGATTAAGGTTTACTGTGAATTAGGGTCACACAGTAAACAAGACAGCTAGGACTAAAACAATTAGAAAAACAGAAATACATTCATCAGCAAAAACTGATGCCCGAAATTAATGGAATATTTTCAAATTGCTGAAATAAAAATAATTGTCAAAATACAAAATTTTTATAATAGTTAACAATCATTCAAAAGTAAGGAAAAAATAAGAATGATTTTACCATTCAGATGGTCACGAAAACAATGATCTGGGAGGAAAAAAATTAAACCAAATGAAAGGACTTAGAGCCATTAATTTATTAACTCCTTCAACAAGTATTTTTTGAGCAGCAACTGTGTGCCAAGATTTTACCTGCTATTGGAATTATATTAGTTCAAGAAGTAATAAAGACTGTTAAATTATTTTTAGTAACTGAAGTACATGAAGTAGATGACAGGGGAACAGGTGCAGCAAACCACCATGCCATGTGTATACCTATGTAACAATCCTGCAAAATCTGCACATGTACCCCAGAACTTCAAGTATAATAATAAAATAAAAGGAAAAAATCCCACAACGTATATTCCTCTTTTTAATCTCTTAACCATTCCAATCTGTATCAATCTTGAACTTTACTTCTGCTGAACCAGTGTACTTCCTTTTATTAAACACTAAATGCTATCCAATCCCTTAGAACCGTAGACTAAATTTTTGAGTCTAATTCTCTGAGCATTTAGCAAATATTCATTAAATTGAATTCAATTGATTCTAGTTGAATTGAATTAAATTGATCCAAGTACATCTGTGTTTCATCAATGCCAGCAGTAAGGTCACTGAGAGCTAAAGAAACGATAAACACTTATAAACTATATGGTTGAATTTGAGACTAAAGAAAGACAAAGATATTTCCAAAGGCATCCACCGTCCCTCCACTCTTTTGGTATTCTTAGAGAGAACCTTAGATGGATAGCACATATAAAAATAGCTCACACCTGAAGGGTTAGATCACAAAGAGCAAACAGATCAAAAGCAGGATGTGGCTCTGCATTTTATGTCTAGAAAGAGTAAGGTTTTGTGGTTCATTAACCAGACATCACTCATTGCTTCCAAATATTATGCGTGCATGACATCATTTTTGTCCTTGAGAAAACAGCTGCAATTTGACTAAATCTGTCTTCGATGTTGTTAAATAAGTGAGAAAATTAAACAGCGAATGTAACTATGTAGCTTAACTACTCTTTAAAGTAATCATCTTTCCAGAGTAACAGTGCAACTGTTATCTTTGTACCGAAGGCAGAATCTTAGGACAGAGGGACAGGACCTCATATTTCAGAATTCGACCATGTGTGTGCGTGGGGTCCTGGCTGTTAGGAAGTAATGCGATTCAAAACCCTTTGCCCCTGGCTGTTAGGAAGTAATGTGATTCAAATAATCATAATTTTGTGCGCTAGAGCTGGAAGATGCTTTGGAGGTGTCTGTTCCAAACACTTCATTTTATGTATTAGGAAACTGAGGACTCCCAAGGATAATGGTGGGGAAAAGAAGCAGGTTTGATTGATTTTTTTAAGTGACAGTTACTTCTTGCTATCTTATTGTAAATCTGTTATTTAAGAACTTTGTGTTTAACATTGACTCCATTTTCATACTAATTCTCAGAAAGAATTTACAGTGAAGAAAGGTATTGTTTAGCTTTCCGGTATAACTTTTCTCCATCACAGGGAAATGAACTCAGTGATATTTCTACTGCTAGAGTGCTGACCCTCATCTACAGCGGGATATATTATTTAATGTTCTAATTAAATCTCACTCACCTCATAAAACAAGCATGGACATAAACCAGCGTCTGCAAGTACAGAATGTGAAAATTCTGAGGAAGAGAGAGAAATAATGGAAATCTGGCATAAGACTTAATCAGAGGAGAAAGTTACAAATAAAATAGATCTCCTTGATAAGTCTTTTTGCATTTTGTTGTACTTTCACAAGAACTGTGGGCATGTCCCTGCTTTTGTGTATTTACACAAATGTTTATGTTCTCTTCACCCTGTATTATGACTTTGGACACAGGCAGTTCACATCATGAAGTAAAAAGTTAGGCAGTTATTTTTGATTTTCCAAATATATTCACTTGGTATTTTGGAAATTCTGATTGGTATTATCTATAAAATATATAAATATGGCAATTATATATCCAAAAAATACTGAATACAGTTCCTGGAACAAACAGGAAATCAACAAACATTTACTGATTTGAAATGTTTAAACCAGTAAATGTCCAACGTATTTCCACGAGTGGTAAGGAGGCTTATTTCTGGAACGCTAGAAAGTGAGGAGTGTTCCTAGAACTCTTAGATTCACTGCTCAAAGATACAGTTGGAAGGAAAATTATTGTTAAGTCTCCATTTGGCTACAGCTGGAGACATGAGTGTTTCACAGGCTGTCATATTTTCTTCTCAACAAATTTTGAGGAAAATCGTTGAGATAATCATTCTAGGCCATAAGAGCTTCTAATGTACATCTCCCTCCTGATGAAGTTGAATATATTGTGATCTATAAAGGGAAAAATAGATGCTTTATATGTGATACATTTATTATGTGTTTCAGAAAATGCAAAATTGCACAATTCCTTTGATAAGCTTGATATTTCATACATTTAAAAGATAAGAAAATAACATCCCAGAGAAATGCTGACTTGACATCTCTTTGGCTGGACCCTAACCTCCACGTTCTCAGCCTCGTTCAGTGCCAGCTATATTAACATGATGTATGGTGCCTGAAAGAGTGGAATTGTATTTTATTTATTATTTAATCTTATAAAAGTCAAGCAGAAAGTACATAGCTCTGTGAGGGGGATAAGCTAGGATGTGTAACTTTAGATAACATATATTTCTTGGAAATAAAAATTAAATATTCAATTTAATTCAAATTAGACTAAGGCAGGTAAATCTATTCCTAGAAGACATGTTTTTCACAGCTCAAATTTATTTATTTGATTCTGTTCAATAATCGCAATGTCTGTATGTTCACATTAGAATAATGAATTCTTTAGTAGATACGAGTCCAAATTTTGTAAATAACAGGTCAAATCTGTGAACAGAATCTATTCAAAAGGAATTGCTTTCTGTAAGAAAAAGAATGATCAGATATTACATGCTGCAAATAGAAAAGTTTATGTCGAATTCACCTGAACTCTATTCTCATTAAATTCTCTTCCAGTGAATCTAAGCATTTAGAGTTATATAAAGATGTGTGATACAAATGGCGATTTTCATGAGATTTCCTATTGCTCTCAAATCCTAGAAGCAGTGGTTTCTATGTAAGTATTATCTTAGCATTGATGCTTATAAAACGTTGATATAAAATATCCTTCCTATTATAACTTGACATAGTAGCTCACCTATAAAACCTAAATCTGACATTTTAATTTTTAGGCATCATGTGTAAATACTACCAAAATATTATTCCAAGCATTTCTTGGTGTTCTAAGAAATAAATATGAAATAAAGTAGTATTAAATCAACTGTTAGTAACAGACATATATTATATATAATATAAATATTATATGCACATGATTTTTGCATATTATATATGCATACAATATTTGTATTATATATAATATATGTAGCATGGTAGAATAAGGATAGAAAGATCAGATATAAAAAAATAAATCACAGGATTTATTATTTATTATAAGAAATCGGCTCACAGGATTATGGAGACTAGTAAGTCCCAAGGTCTGTAGGGTGAGTCCACAAGCTGCAGACCCAGGAAGGCCCATGACGTATTTCCAGTCCGTCTACAATGTAGTTCCAATTCAAAGGCTGGCAGGCTTGTGATGTCTCAGTTTGAAGACACACAGAGGTTTCTCTCTTGCTCAAGAGTCAGCCTTTTTGTTCTATTCAGGACATTAACTGATTATATGGGTGCCTGCGCACACTAGCGACCACAATCTGATTTATTCAATTTACCTATTAACATATTAATCTTATTCAAAAATACCCAACCAGAAACACTCAGAATAATTTTTAACCAAATATCTTGGCATCCCATGACCCAGTAAAGTTGACACATGAAATTAACCATCACACTATCTATATAGATTCACAGTAGAGGAGGATTTAGAGCCAGGATGACAAAATCATCCATCACATTAACATAATGGTAATTTTAATATTCATAATTTTATTATTGTTTGATTTTAATTTGTAAGTTTATTGTAGCCTATATCGTAAATACAAAGCTATCTAGTCGTTCATTTGTACATATTTAACTAACATTGTAACTAAAATCAGTTTTCTGCACTGGGGAAATATATATACATATTTTTAAAAGTTTTTCCATTTAAAATGGCTCTAAGCCTCACAATGTTGAGAAACCATATGTATTAGTCCATTCTCACAATGCTATAAAGAACTGCCTGTGACTGGGTAATTTACAAAGGAAAGAGGTTTAATTGACTCAGTTCTTTAGGGCTGGTGAGGCCTCAGGAAACTTACAGTCATGGCAGAAGGGGAAGCAAACATATCTTTCTTCACATGGCAACAAGAGAGAGGAGTGCTGAGCAAAGAGGGGAAAAGCCCCTTATAAAACCATCACCTCTAGTGAGAACTCCCTCACTATCATAACTGCATGAGGGCAATGCCCACATGATCTAATTACCTCCCACAAGGTCCCTCCCCCAATACATGGGGATTACAATTCAAGATGAGATTTGGGTAGGGACACAAGCCAAATCATATCATCATATTATATAGAAAGACAGTGTCCCAAGATAATACTTTAATAAAGCATGGATTTTGTTTTAGGGCTACATTTGGTATTGAGTGTGGATTCATGTTGTTCTTAATTTAATTGAATCTGATTGCTGTAGTGATTTTTGCAATCCTACCTGGCATCCACAATTACTGCTCTATTTATGCATTACAGAATGAGTTGGGGATAGAATAGCAACATCCCAGATCTTTTCAGTTTGTCGCAGCTTTAGTATTCCATAAACAAGCTAATATTTGCTAATATTAGTGAGAGTGTTATCAGAGACTTTTATCATGTGCATAATGTGTTCTGCCTGGTTTTAAGTGACAGTATTCAGACAATAATTTTGTTTTGATCAATATTTAGATAATTTCTATCAGACTTATCAGCAAAAATTTCTTGAATTTTGCTTCATGTATCCAAGGAGGTTAAACAAAACAGAACTATGTGGATATTTTGAAAAGGCATATACACTGTAGATTATTATTTAGAAATAAAAAGTATGCCCATCTCGAAGTCTTTTTCTTTTATAATGCATTTTCACCATTGTTGGTGTTAGAACTATACACCTCAAAGTTTGCCTTCTTTGCAGAGGTAGTGAGATATTCTAAGACTACTTGGAGATGCTCACGGAGTACCATTTCTGTTGTCCCCATTTACTCTTATTCCATTGTGTAGTATCCTCCAAGCCCCACTTACGTGGACACATTCTCTCTGGATTTTATACTTGGAAATGATTTTTCCCCACCTAAGTCTGTGCTAAAACTGGCCCTCCCTCAGAACAATGTTTATTCCTTAGAGAACCGATATCCTTTTTTACGTCATAATACTCTTGAAACAATAAACTTCGGCTTGCAGAGGTTCCATAGTTTTCTAAAAGTTAGGGAGCAGAGTTCTATGGGAAACCTGCAGGAAAGCTTAGTTTACCTCAAGTTCCCTGGAAATAGGTGAGCCACTGTGATATGGTTCGGATTTGTGTCCCTGCCCAAATCTCATGTGAAATTGTAATCCCCAGTATTGGAGGAGGTGCCTGCTGAGAAGTGATTGCATCATGGGGGCAGATTTCTCCTTTGCTCTTCTCATGGTAGTGAGTTCTCATGAGATCTGGTTGTTTAAAAGTCCCCCTTCACTCTCTTCTTCCTTCTCCAGCCATGTGAGACATAATTGCTTCCCCTTCACCTTCTGCCATGATTGCTACTTTCCTGAGGCCTCCCCAGCAATGCTTCCTGTGCAACCTGGGGAACCGTGAGCCAATTAAACCTTTTTTTTTTTTTTAAATAAATTACCCAATCTCAGGTAGTTCTTTATAGCAATTTGAGAACAGACTAATACACTCTGTCTTTACCTGAGTGTGTTGTATAAAGATGATGTGTTTTTCATGAATAGCTAATGTTTATTAAGCCTGTGTTATTCAGGAATTTTTTATTCAACAGGTATCAAGTGCCAGGCTCACCCTACACACAAAGTAAATAATCATCTTTGCTGAACTTTGGACATGTAAGCACTTATAAGCAGTTGAATTATCTTTGTAGTAACAATTATTTGACAGTAGAGATGATGACTATTTCTAACTTACTGAGTTCCTATTTACTCTGCACAATGTCTGGCTAGCTTTTTTAATAGTGAAGGTAATTTGTTTTAGGGCAGAGAGTCGCCTTCCTGAGGACTCACTGCCATAGAACTAAGAGTCAGGAGGCTGATGTGTTATTATTTCTGGCTCTGTCACCTACTCTCCAAATGAAATTTGCTTGCCAATTCACTTTGCCTGCATTGGCCTCTAATAGTCAAATAAAAATCGTATTTCCATTCTGTGTAAAACTATTAAAAATATTTTTCATATTTATGATTTCATTGAATTTTCATATCTATCCTGGGAAAGGGCCTTATTATAATGCAAAGTTTACAGATAAAGAAACTGAATCTCAATGGCTATAAGAATTTCACAAGGTTTCTAGATCTTGACCCCAGCTTCTTTCTACTATAATTCATTGCCTCCTAGCATGGATTCTATGAGTTTATGTAGCTCGAACTTAAATTAATTCAAAAGAAATAATTAAATGCTTATTTATATATGAAATATATTTTTTCTAACATTTTTTAAAAACCATCAGTTAGTAAAAATATATTCGATACATTTAGTAAATGTAGGGTCTATGAAAAGCTACTTATAAGCCCTACAACTAGAAAACAAAAATAAATATAATCACAACTTTGAGGGGCTTAAAATCAAGTAGATGAGCTCAATACATGAACTCAAATATAAGTGACAAAATATATAGACATATGGACATATATGACATGTATGTATGTGTGTGTGTGTATGTGTATATATATATATATATATACACATATATATATATATATATATATATATAGAGAGAGAGAGAGAGAGAGAGAATCTTAAGTTGGGTGATGATAAAAATAAGAAAGCACACTCACTTGGGTAAAACACTTCAGTGTTTATAATTGGAAAGTGTACGAAGACAAGGACAGAAAGAACTGGCATGATTGTCATTAGACAGATCCACACCAGAAAACTACATTAGGTGGAAAACTAGGCACTGCATTATCATACGTCACATGGGATTAGATACCGAGGAAACAATGAAATATGGGTTGGAGAGGGAACAAGTATGGATGTTATTTATTCCAGGAGATGTAGTGCAAGCATAGAAAAATTTCCATACTGGGTCAGGTAAGGTGAGCCTGTAATATTTTTATTACATCCATATAGTTCCCCTGCTTTCAATATGAGTGTTCTCTCCTCACACATGCATCTGTTATTTTCATAAGATCTTGTTGACCCAAGGTACAGCAAATAATATCTTTAATCATGCTACATAGTTCCATCTAAATACACACCTCCAGTTGAGAACACTACAGGGGCAAGCAGAAAAACATCATCACAGTCTTGTCCTCATGTGTGTGGTGTTCTATGGATATCTTCATGGATAATGTTGATGTTATTCTCAGAAATGATGGTAATGATTGTCTTTCTATATTTTGTTTACCTATCCCCTGGGCCAATGGAATTGGTTCTTTAAGAATGATGTATACAAAATATTTAGAGGTTGAAATATTAAGTTAAATATACAGATTTATAGTACATATGATGGATAGGATATGCAATCCAAGATAATTTATTTCCATTTAATAAAGGTAATAAACATCACCACCTCTCTTGCACAATATTCTTAGACATTTTGACAATTTTAAGGCTCTAAGGATTAGCTGTTTAATATTTTTCACTTACTGAAGTAAAACAGAGGCAAATTTTTTCCTGAAGTTAATTTTCACCTTTCACTGGGAGAAAAGATGCCTTTCATATGAGTGTTCATATTATACTTGCTGAAGCTAATTTTTAACAAAGACTAGTAATTTAAAATGGCACCTATTCAATCAATGCCCAATCCAGTGATGAATGATATGCATTATGGGTTCAACAGAAAAGTCTAGAGGAAAGGAAATATTTAAAGGGCAAAAATTATAGCAATTCTTAACATTCCAACTATCTCCACAGATCTAGCAAGTTTCTGAAACACTGATCAGTATTTTTAACCAAAATAGTCTTCATCTCAGGGATGATCATCAAGAATAATTAGGATCTACAGCAGAGGTGCTGATCAATTAGGACAGGCACTGATATGAACTACGACAGTGTAGACTGAATGCCAACCCTGCCACAGACACAGCTGGACAGTCATAACAGAGCTTCAGTGGCCAGACTTTGGAAACTTTCAGTAAGTTCCCATCAAAATGACAGATTGATCAGACACGTCTAATTGCATTCCCTTCTGCAATCCCACTAAAATACAGATGACCTTTTTTTCTTTTAACAAAAACTTAAATTTACTGAGAGCAGAGGAATCAGAAGAAGAGATAGCAATAACAATATTTGGAATCTGGAGAGCAGATGATATGTGATACCTAACATAGAATGCCCAAGAAAGCCAACTCCGTCACAGCATTGGGGAAAGCAGAGAACCAACTCAATTTGCTCTGTAGAATCCTCAAAAGATACAGGGATAGGCTGGGTGCAGTGGTTCACACGAGTAATCCCATCACTTTGGGAGGCCAAGGCAGGCAAATCACTTGAGGTCAGGAGTTCGAGACCAGCCTGGACAACATAGTGAAACCTCATCTCTACTAAAAATACAAAAATTAGCCAGGCATGGTGATGGGAGCCTGTAGTCCCAGCTACTCAAGAGGCTGAGACAGGAGAATCCAGGAGGAACCCAGAGGGTGGAAGCTGTAGTGAGCCAAGATTGAGCCACCGCACTCCAGCCTGGGCAACAGAAGAGAGACTCCATCTCAAAAAGAGAAAAAAAAAGGATAAAGGATAGACAGCATCAGTTATCCTTGGTAGAGATGTTAAAGAAGAAAGGTCTGTAAAGTAAGGATTAGTCAAAAGCTGTCACGTGCAGTTTTCCCTTCCTCTATTCAGAACATACAGGTATCTGTCTCTCCCATACATCAGTACTCTGTAGGAAGTATAAACTTGGAAAGGATCTCTGGACTGGAGAATTTTCGGCACAGTTGAGGGTAAAAGTATTATTGTGAAAGACAAAGTAAAGTATTAAATCTACCTACATACTTACTACTGTATTAGTCCGTTCTACCTCTGCCATAAAGAAATACCTGAGACTGCATAATGTTTAAATAAAAGAGTTTACATTGGTTCATGGTTCTGTAGGCTATACAGTAAGCATGGAGGCATCTAGCCCAGGGGAGGCCTCAGGATACTTATAGTCATAGGAGAAGGCAAAAGGGAAGCAGGTATGCCTTACATGTCCAGAGCAGCAAGAGAAAGAGAATAGGGAGATGCCACACACTTTTAAATAACCAGATCTCAGGAGAATTCACTCACTATCATGACACAGTACCAAGGGGAAAATCTGCTCCTGTAATCCAGCCGTCTCCCACCAGGTCTCACCTCCAGCACTGAAAATTACAATTTGACCTGAGATCTGGATGGGGACACAGATCCAAACCGTATTGCCTACCTACCTGTGATGAATGTTGACATCTACACTCTGGTCTCAGCCTATTTCTCCCATTTGGCCCCCAGAATTATTGTAACTAGGGAGTTACTCTCAGGCAAGACATTGGAAGAGTCTTACTTCAGTATCTGCCTAGTTTAAGAGGAAAAAAACACAACTCAAAGAGGCATGAGACACCTATAGTGTTTCTGCATCTTCTCCCTTTATGTACATGGTAGAACTACACATTTGTTATAATTTATATTTTTATGTTTTATCTCGAATTTGGTCTTAAAGTCTCTTTCTCTCTTAAGAATGGCCATAAGCCAAGATTAGCCACTCTGTAAGAGAACCTTGACCATGAGGGAAGATAGGCTCTGAGATACAATGAGGAAGTGAAAAATGCATGAAACAGAATAAATGTATTCCTCACCAGTCCCACAGAGATTAGGAGTGCCAAGAGGGGGACAACAGTAAATCCAGAGGCATCAGGGTACTCAACCTGTTTCAAGAGTGAAAGAGAACGACGAATTGTTGGGTGAAGTCTTTTTTAAGAACTATGAGCTCTTATCCGTTAGGCTTTTCCTTGGTGCTTGCGGATTGGCTTGTTTGAAGAAAATACTCCTGAAGTGGGGAATGTATTTACATGACTCTGGTTTGATCATTACGTTGTAGCATGGTTAGCATCTGTGGGCATGTTGGAGTTTGGGGTTAGTGAGATGAGGAATAAGCAAGCTACACAGCAAATAAGCAAAAGGGGAGAAGAGGTTTTAAGTAGGTCAAAGGTGATGGGGTTTGGGGTTTCAAATCACTAACGTCAAGCCTATATATTGATAACTGCAACAACAACAACAACAACTATAATAAACAAATTGATGACAAAATTCCTGCACCTTGAGTTTAGGAAACATCCTGCAACTCACTTTAACAATGAACTAGTAAGCAGAAGGGACACATGCACCTTCCAGATGGAAGCTTCTTTTATTTTTTATTTTTTAGAGATGGGATCTTACTCTGTTGCCCAGGCTGGAATGCAGTCATGCTATCATAGTGCATTGCAGCCTTTAGCTCCGGGCCTCAAGCGATCCTCCCACCTTAGCCTCCCAAGGCTCTGGGATTACGGGCATGAGCCACTGTGCCCATTCCCCAGATGGAAGCTCCTACTTGGTAATTTGTCTCTCCACACCTGTCCCCGACTGCTCTGGTAATCATTGAAGCATATGGAGGTGAGATACCAAGTGGTAATATACAGAGTTACTTGGACTAAAAGGGGCCATTGCTGCCACTATTTCGGGGGCATTTGTTTTTCCAGCCTGACCTACCCTGTCCTGGCTGACAAACATAGGTTCCCTAACAAGCACCTAAGTCAGACCACACTTGTCTAACAATTGCTGAGCTCCATTCACACATCAGAGTTTCAACCAGCTTTTCAGTCCCCACTCTTAAATAGTAGCATATAGCTATAATTAGGGTCACCACTTACGTTAAGGGTATAACATTAAAAAAAAAGTTAAATCTACAAGCAGAAAAAAAAAATCCAACTTTAAATAGAGACTCTACTGAGAGAAGAAAACTTTTCAAAAATATAATCCCCCTTATTTGAGATTTTAGTTTCTGTGGTTTCATTTACCTGTGGCCAACCCCAGTCTGAAGATAGATAAGTATACTACAATGAGGTATTTTGAGAGAGAGGGAGTCTACATTCCTGTGACTTTTATTACTATATGGTGATAATTGTTCTAGTTTTGATGACTTATTGTGGTTAATCTCTTACTGTGCCTAATTTATAATTTAAACCATCTCATAGATATGTGTATCTAGGAAAATATATAGGATATACAGGGTTTGCTAAAATATATAGGATATACAGAGTTTGAGTTGAGTCTCTTGTAAATTCAGGAAATTAGTACCCTACCAAATAAATAGCTTGCAATTTTTTTTTCTATTCTGCAGGTTTTATATCCACTCTATTATTTCTTTTGTGCTACAGAAGCCTTGTAGTTTAAAAATGTTACATTTTGTCTATTTTTGTTTTTGTTGCCTGTGCTTTTGAGAAGCATAGGCATGTGCTTAATGACGAATTCTTCACTGAGACGAATGCCCAAATAAGTTTCCTTAGATTTTCTTCTAGTATTTCTGTGGTTTCAGGTCTAACATTTAAATCTTTAAAAGAAATGATGAAAGATTATATTTTGCTTCTATTTTAAATGGTTCTTACTTCACACAAAAAAAGAATGTTTCTTATTCTACTTGTTCCAAAAACAACTGTTAGCAAACTGTAGACATCATCACTACAGTTAATGACTACCTTATATAGCACCAGGCTTCTTTGTTCATTGATTTCTTCTTGACTTCTGTTGGATGTCATTAATACTCTTTTCCTCAGTGGATTAGGAATATATACCTTCCATATTATTTATTTAAGTGTTTAGCTTTGAATTTTTAACATTCAATAAAATACATATATGTGTGGATAAAAACCTAAAGTTAACTAAAATTTTATACTTCTTCCTAAATAATACAAACATGTTAGAATACTTTAACAATTATTTCCAAGCGTTGTAATCACATAATGATTTGAACTCCTCATTATAATCATTGCCTATTTTTCAATCAAAATTAATAGACAGTTACTTAGATGCTTGTCAATTACCTTGATCACTACTACAATTTTCATACCACTCTTTCATTCTGGATTAAGTTTCTTGCATTTCTGACTGTGAGCTTTAATAATTATTTTAGAATGGAAAAAAAAGTGAAGGTCCAAATAAACACAATCAGAAATGACAAAAGTGACATTATAACTGATCCCACAGACTACAAAAGATCCTCAAAGACTATTATGAACATCTTTGTCCCACAAACTAGAAAATCTTGAGGAAATGGAGAAGTTCCTGGAAACACACCACCTCCAAAAACTGAAATCCTGAACAGACCAGTAACAAGTTCCAAAACTAAATCAGTAATAATTTAAAAAAAAAAAAAAACCATATGAACCTAAAAAAAACCCTGCACCTGATGGATTCACAGCTGAATTCTACTAGATGTACAAAAAGGAGCTGGTACCAATCCCACTGAAAGTACTACAAAAAATCAAGGGAGAAGGACTCCTCCCTAACTCATGCTATGAAGCCAATATTATCCTGATACCAAAACCTAGCAAAAACACAACAGAGTAAGAAAATTGCAGGCCAGTATCCCTGATGAACATAGATATAAAAATCCTCAGCAAAATAATAAACTGGATCCATCAGTACAAAAAAAGTTAACTCATTACATTCAGATGGGTTTTATTTCTGGGATGCAAGATTGGGTCAATATACAAATGTAAATATGATTCACCACGTAAACAGAATTTTAATAAAAACACATAGTTATCTCAATAGACACAGAAAAAACTTTTGATAAAATCGAAAATCCTTCATGATAAAAACAGAGTAAGCACTGAAGGAACAAAACTCAAAAGAAGAGCTGTCTATGACAAATCCACAGCTAACATCTCATTGAATGGACAAAAGCTAGAAGTGTTTTCCTTAAGAAGTGACACAAAACGTTCACCCTCTGCACTTCTATTCAATATGATATTGAAAGTCCTACCCAGAGGAAACAGGAAAGAGAAATAAATAAAAGGTATCCAAATAGGAAATGAGGAAGTCAAATTATCTCTCTTTGCTGACAATACAATTCTATGCCTAAAAAATTCTAAAAACTGCCAAAAGTCTCCTAAACCTGAAAGCAACTTCTGTAAAGCTTTAGGATACAAAATCAAGTACAAAAATTAGTATTATTACTATATACCAATAACATTCAAGCTGAGAGCCAAATCAATAGCATAATCCCATTTGCAATAGCCTTTAAAAATAAAATGAAATACCTAGGAACACATCTAACCAAGGAGGTGAAAGAACTCTGTAACTCCTAGAAAACACTTATGAAAGAAATTGCAGCTGACACAAAGGGGAAAACATTCCACACTCATGGATTAGAAGAATCAATATTGTTAAAGTGGTCATACTGCCCACAGCAATCTACAGATTCAGTGCTATTCCAATCAAATGACCAATGTCATTTTTCACAGAATTAGGGAAAAAAATCAAAATTCATATGGAATGACAACAAAAGCCTGAATAGCCAAAGCAATCCTAAGCAAAAAGAACAAAGCTGGAGTCATTACATTACCCAACCTCAAACTATATAAGGCTATAGTAACAAAAACAGCATGGTACTGGTACAAAAACATAGACGAATGGAACAGAATAGAGAATGCAAAAATAAAGCAGCACACCTAGAACCAACTGATCTTTGACAAAATTGACAAAAATAAGCAATAGGGAGTGGACTCTATATTCAATAAATGGTTCTGGGAAAACTGGCTAACCGTATACAGAAGAATGAAACTGAACTCCTACATGTTGCCATATACAAAAATGAACTCAAAATGGATTGAAGACCTAAATGTGGCCAGGCGCGGTGGCCATGACTGTAATCCCAGCACTTTGGGAAGCTGAGGCAGGTGGATCAAAAGGTCAGGAGATCAAGACCACACTGGCTAACATGGTGAAACCCTGTCTCTACTAAAAATAGCGGAAAAATTGCTGGGCATGGTGGCACATGTCTGTAGTCTCAGCCACTTGGGAGGCTGAGGTAGCAGAGTTGCTTGAACCTGGGAGGCAGAGGTTGCAGTGAGCCAAGACCGTGCCACTTCACTCTAGCCTGGGTGACAGAGTGAGACTCTGTCTCAAAAAAAAAAAGAGAGAGAGAGAGAGAGAGAGAGAGAGACCTAAATGTAAATGTAAGACCTCAAACTATAAAAATCCCAGAAGAAAACATAGGAAATATACATTTCTGGGAGAAATGTAAATTAGTTCACCTATTGTGCAAAGCAGTTGAGAAATTTCTCAAGGAATAAAAACAGAACTACATTCCACCTAGCAATCCCATTACTAGTACACACCCAAAAGAAAGAAACTGGTCTACCAAAAAGGCACACTCACTCATATGTTCATCACAGCACTATTCACAATAGCAAAGACCTGGAACGAACCCTAGGTGCCCATCAGTGGTGGACTGGATAAATAAAATGTGGTACACAAACACTGGGATGGTTTGGCTGTGTCCCCACCCAAATCTCATCTTGAATTGTAGTTCCCATAATTCCCACGTATCATGGGATGGACCTGGTTGCAGGTAATTGAATCGTGGGAGCAGGTCTTGTCTATGCTGTTCTCATGACAGTGAACAAGTCTCATGAGATCTGATGGTTTTATAAAGGGCAGTTCCCTGCACACTCTCTCTTGCCTGCCATCATTCCTTTGCTCTTCCTTCATCCTCCACCATGACTGTCAGGACTCCCTAGCAACATGGAAGTGTGAGTCAGTTAAAACTCTTTCCTTCATAAATTACCCAGCCTTAAGTATGTCTTTATTACCAGCATGAGAACAGACTAATACAGACACCATGGAATACCATGCAGCTATTAAAAAAAAAAAAATGACAGTATGTCCTTTGCAGCAACATGGATGCAGTTGGAGATCATTATCCTATGCAAATAGATGCAGAAACAGAAAGCCAAATATCACATGTGAAAGTTAAATCTTGTGTATACACAGGTATAAAGACAGGAACAATAGACAATGGAGACTCCAAAAAGAGGGGAGACAGGAGGGCAAGGGCTGAATAAGTGCCTATTGGATACAATGTTCACTGTCTGGGTGATGAGATCAACAGCAGTCCAAGCCTCAACATCACACAATATACCCTTGCAGTGAACCTGCACATGTACCCCATGAATCTAAAATAAAAATGAAAATTAAAAACAAAACAATAATTGGTCAGGGAGTGATTAGAAACACTCATTCTTTCTTGAAAGTACTGTTATTTTTTCTACATAATTTAACTCTGTATAGAATTCTATATAGATATTTATCTTCTTTTGTGTTTAGAATAAATTATTCCGGCCAGGTTCCTGACTCACACCTATAATCAGAACACTTTGGGAAACCAGTGCAGGAGTATCACTTGAAGCCAGGAGTTCAAGACCAGCCTGGACAGCAAAGCAAAACCCCCATCTCTACAAAAAGTAAAAAATATATATATATAGGCATGGTGGCATGTGCCTGTAGTCCCAGCTTCTTGAGTGGCTGAGGCAAGAGGATTGCTTGAGCCCAGGAGTTCTAGGCTGCAGTGAGCTATGATGGTATCACTGTACTCCAGCATAGGCAACAGAACAAGACCCTATCTCTAAAAATAATAATAATAGAACAAATTATTCTGCTTATTTTAGCCTCTATTGTTTCTTTAAAATTAATCTAATGCTTTCTTCTGTTAAAGGCCACCTGCTCTTTTTTTTTTTTTTTTTTTTTTTTTTTAAAAAAAATTTTTTTTTTTGTCTTTGGTACTGTCGAATATCACTATCATGTGTCTAGACATAGATATGCATTTTTAAATTATTTTAATTTTAATAGCACTTTAAGTTCATATTATCACTAACCTAAACAAGATAACATATTTTCTATTTTTTTCAGCCTTGTACTTTTTAAAAGTAATTTTCTGAATCATTAGTAATAATTATTCCAGACCACTTGTAAATTCTTATCACTGAGAACTAATATATAACTGAATACTGTGGTATATTTAATAGATATACTTTTAATACTTAGTTTTAATTATCAATTATGCAAGAAGTCTTTTAAATTTATTTGAATATTAGTTCTAGAAGACATTTTACAAATAACATCACATCAGTATTGCTATAAAATGGCTTAAAATAATATGTTCTTTCAAAATCAGATGTGTCTGCTCTATCACTAAAGTCTTCAAAAATCAATAAAACATTAGGGAAAGGAACTGAGTGACCATTATTAGATGAAATATAGCATCAGGAACTGTCAAAAGATCTAAACAATATTCCCTTCATGTATAAGCTTCTATGCAGAAAACAACCGATTTATTATTCATTCTTAGAAAGCCACCAATAATTTATTTGATGCAGTGACAAATAAATGTTAATTTTTCTTGATATTACTCAGAGCGATAATTTCACAACAAATCATACTATTTTATCTTAAGTTTTGGTTTACAGTCAGAATCTCTCATTACTTTATTTCATTCATTGTTTCACTTATTAACAATTTGGGTAACTCCATTATTTTTACATAAGTTGTCAAAAAAGGAGGGCTACTATTGCTATAAAACATTAAGACCAACAAGAGGAACTATATCTCAAAATTCTGTTTCATAAGGAATGGAAAAGGCTTTCATGAGGACAGTTCCATTGTCCTTCAGTTATGAGTGTTGATGAGGCTAAAGGGCTACCAGGAACCTTTAGCCATAGTCTTTAGCCATACAGTCACTCTTCTTTGGTTCTTGGGTTATAGGGCAGCCCTCATAAGTTTTGGAAAATAACTCATCATTTTAAAAGGTATATTCTCTACTCAAGTGACCCAACATACTGGATGCATCTACCAATCATATATTCTGGGAGATATGATTTGATTGAACTAGCTCATAATACTTTCTTTAAAAAATGGCAAATAGATATGCTTAGCCATCTCAGATTTGTTAGAATCCTTCATGTCCAGCCAAAATACATGTGGCTAATGTTAGCATAAATGACAAGAATTAACCTAGTAACTACTGATCAAAGTTAACAGTTTTAGATTTAACATAAGATTCATAGCAATTTTATTCAGAAAATATTTGTCAGGTCAGTTTCCTCATAATGAATCTTTTCCTTGATACTTACCACTTTTCTTATGAAATCAAGCGAGAAGACAAGATTAGAGAAAAAAGAATGAAAAGGAATGAACAAAGCCTCCAAGAAATATAGGACTATGTGAAAAAACCAAATCTACATCTGATTGGTGTACCTGAAAGTGACTGGAAGGGGAAGACCAAGTTGGAAAACACTCTTCAGGATATTATTCAGGAGAACTTCCCCAATCTAGCAAGACAAGCCAATATTCAAATTTGGGAAATACAGAGAACACCACAAGAGGCTCCTTGAGAGGAGCAACCCCAAGACACATAATAATCAGGTTCATCAAGGTTGAAATGAAGGGAAAAAAGTTAAGGGCAGTCAGAGAGAAAGGTTGGGTTGCCCGCAAAGGGAAGCCCATCAGACTAACAGTGGATCTTGCTGACAAAACTCTACAAGCCAGAAGAGAGTGGGTCTAATATTCAACATTCTTTAAGAAAAGAATTTTCAACCCAGAATTTCATATACAGCCAAACTAAGCTTCATAAGCGAAGCAGAAATAAAATACTTTACAGACTAGCACATGCTAAGTGATGTATATTTCCAAATTGCTAAGAAGGTAAGTTTCAAATATTCTCTCCACAAGAAAAACGCTAAGGATGTGAGGTGATGAGTATGTTAGCCAGCTTGATTTTATCATTATTCCTGGTATACATGTCAAAATATCACATGATACCCCAACGACATATATATATATAATTTGTTAAGTAACAAAGGACATCATGATAAAATTTCAGAACACAATGTAAGAGACACTATATAAACTTGAGTCTTCTCACCTATAAACTTGCTACATCTCTCCATTTATTTAGATCTTCTTTTAAGATCATAGATAAGATCAAAGGGCTCCTGAAGGAAGCACCAAACATGGAAAGGGACAACCAGTACCAGCCACTGCAAAAACATACTAGTTGTAAAGACCATCGACACTATGAGGAAACTGCACCAACTAACAGGCAAAATAACCAGCTACCATCACGACAGAATCAAATTCTTATATAACAATATTAACCTTAAATGTAAATAGACTAAATGCCCCAATTAAAAGTCACACACTGGCAAATTGAATGAAGAGTCAAGAACCATCTATGTGCTGAATTCAGGAGACATATCTCACATGCGAAGACACATATAGGCTCAAAATAAAGGGATGGAGGAAGATTTACCAAACAAATGAAAAGTGAAAAAAAGCAGGGGTTGCAATCCTACTCTCTGATAAAACAGACTTTAAACCAACAAAGATCAAAAGACACAAAGATGGACATTACATAATGGTAAAGAGATCAATGCCACAAGAAGAGCTACCTGTTCTAAATATATATGTACCCAATACAAGAGCACCCAGATACATAAAGCAAGTTCTTAGAGATCTACAAAGAGACTTAGACTCCTGCACAATAATAGTGGGAGATTTTAACACCCCACTGTCAATATTAGACAAATCCACAGGACAGAAAATTAACAGGGATATTCAGGACTTGAACTCAGCTCTGGACCAAGCAGACCTAATAGACATCTGCAGAACTCTCCACCCCAAATCAACAGAATATATATTCTTTTCAGAATCACATCACATTCATTCTAAAATTGACCACATAATTGGATGTAAAACACTCCACAGCAAATGCAAAATAACTGAAATCATAACAGTCTCTCAGACCACAGTGCAATCAAATTAGAACTCAGGATTTAGAAACTTACTCAAAATCACACAAGTACATGGAAACTGAACCACTTGCTCCCGAATGATGACTATTGGGTAAATAACGAAATGAAGGCAGAAATTAAGTTCTTTAAAACCAATGAGAACAGAGACATAATGTACCACAATCTCTGGGACACATTTAAATCAGTGTCTAGAGGGAAATTTATAGCACTAAATGTCCACAGGAGAAAGCAGAAAAGATCTAAAATCGACACTCTAACATCACAGTTAAAACAACCAGAGAAGCAAGAGTAAACAAATTCAAAAGCTAGCAGTAGACAAGAAATAACTAAGATCAGAGCAGAAATGAAAGAGAGACATGAAAAACATTTCCAAAAATCAACGAATCCAGGAGCTGGTTTTTTGAAAAGATCAACAAAATAGACCACTAGCCAGATTAATAAAGAAGAAAAGAAAGAAGAATCAAATAGACGCAATAATAAATGATAAAGGAGATATCACCACTGATCCCATAGAAATACAAACTACCATCAGAGAATACTATAAACACCTCTATGCAAATAAACTAGAAAATCTAGAAAAAAATGGGTAAATTCTTGGACACATACACCCTCCCAAGTCTAAACCAGGAAGAAGTCAAATCCCTGAATAAACCAATAACAAGTTCTGAAATTGAGGAATTAATAGCCTACCAACCAAAAAACATCCAGGACCAGACGAACTCACAGCTGAATTCTACCAGAGGTACAAAGAGGAGCTGGTACCATTCATTCTGAAACTATTCCAAAGAAAAGAAAAGGAGGGACACCTCACTAACTCATTTTATGAGGCCAGCATCATCCTGATACCAAAACTTGGAAGAGACACAACAAAAAAAGAAAATTTCAGGCCAATAACCCTGATGAACATCGATGCGAAAATCCTCAATAAAATACTGGCAAACCGAATCCAGCAGCACAGCAAAAAGCTTATTCACCATGATCAAATTGGCTTCATCACTGGAATGCAAGCCTCGTTCTACATACATAAATAAATAAAGGTAATCCATCACATAAACAGAACCAATGACTAAAACCACATGATTATATCAACAGGTGCAGCAAAGGCCTTCAACAAAATTCAACACTCCTTCATGCTGAAAACTCTTCATAAGGTAGGTATTGTTGGAAGCTATCTCAAAATAATAAGAGCTATTTATGACAAACCCACAGCCAATATACTGAATGGGCAAAAACTGGAAGCATTCCCATTGAAAATTGACACAAGACAAGGATTCCGTCTCTCACCACTCCGATTCAACATGGTGTTGAAAGTTCTGGCCAGGGCAATCAGGCATGAGAAATAAAGCGTGTTCAAATAGGAAAAGAGGAAGTCAAATTGTCTCTGTAGATGACATGATTGTATATTTAGAAAAATCTAAATTCACACTGAATTTGAATACTTTATTTTATACTCCAAGTTGCTGCAATTTAATATTTGTTTTTATATTAAAAGAAACTAAGTTAGAGAAACATATTTATATTGTTTTGTTATTTTTGCCCTGGATTAAATTTATCTACTTATTCATTCACCTAATTATTGCTCAGTGCTTGCTAGGTCAATACAGAAATTCATGAGAGAGTCTCTATGCCCAAGGAAACACAGCAATAGAGTATTAGAGTTGAAAGAATATTAAAGACCATGAAAGTATATATAGATGTATTTTATTAAAATTTATTTATATTAAATGCTATCAAAACATATTTTTCTGTATTAATATTTACTCCTTAAAGAGTTTTTAAATAAATGAATGAAGCTTAATTTTCTTAACCCAGTTCCCTATCAATTGACACTTAATTTGCTTAGAATTTTCATTAACAATGCATAGATTAACATTTTATGAATAAATATATGCACATGTTCATTATTCCCACAGAATTGCTTCATAAAAGTGGAATTATTTGGTCTAAGCAAAGGAACATTGTAAACACTTTTAATATATTTTAGCAAATTCCCTAATGAAGGGCTGTACCCTTGCCCAACTGGTTACTCTCTCTTCTCTGTAGTCCTTTTAACACCTGGACCATAGATGGCCTATGCCTTACTGTGTATAAGATAGTATTTCTTTACTGTTCAGTGAAGAAGACTTTTTTACCCTTTTGTTTATAATTGTAAATATCCACTTCTGTTCTTTCACCATTTTTTCTATGGGAGAATTTGTAGTTTTCATATGGATCGTAAGAACTATTTTAATGTTCAAGACATGATCTCTTTGCTGCAATCTATAATGCAAAATTTTATCCACTTTTCTTTGTGTATCTTTAATTTTGTTGTGGTGTTTTTTGTTGTACCCAAGGTTCTTTTTTGGTTTGTTGTCAAAACTATTAATTTTCTCTTTATAGATCCTGACTTAAAATCTGTAGGCTTTACCCACCTATATATACATAAAAATAGAAGAGACCTGTGTATTTTATTTACTTCCTCATTATTTATCCTTAAGTCTTGGTCCCACAGACATTTACTTTAGACAATGCAATGGGATAAAATTCTAGCTTATTTTTCAAATATTAATCTAATGATTTAGCCAGCAAGATATTTTGATTAACTCTCCTCTCTCACTGAAAATGCGGTCATTTGAAAGTTCCAAGAAATGCAGGTCATAGCGAAAGTCAACCAGCTAGACCATGGCAAAGCCAGAATTTGACCTCAAGTTCAATGATTTGAATGTGTAGTGGCAAGCCGTATGGCCCTGGAAACAATGAGGACCACATCTGAATGGGGCACAACTGGAATTCTGCCACAGCTATGTTGCCTTGAGTAAATTAGTTCCTCAGCACCTGTTCCTAATATTTAGAATAAGGGGAAGTAATTCTTTCAAACTTCCTAATCTTTAGAATAAGGAGAAAGAATTATACCAACCTTATCCTGTTCTTGTGTGAATGAGTCATTATTCAATTTATCCATTCAACAATATTCATTAAAAGTGTTCAATGTAATCAATATTTTTTTGAGGTGCCATGATTATAGCTACCTTAAAAACAGGTATTTTCTAGAAATAAATTATTTTGACTTCATGATTAACTTAGTGTTGAATTCAAATAATGATCTCTAGGATCTAGAGTCCTGCTCCCAGCATTCCATCTGCCCTATACAGATGGTGGAAAAGACACCTGGTAGATTTTTTATTTTAAGACTCGTCTAAGTGTGGAGGAGAAGCCTATAAGTGTGCACTGTATATTCACTCTCCAACACAATACCTGACACAGAACTGGCAGTGAATTATTGATTTTATAAATGAATGAGGAAATTAACAATGTATACATTCTTGTCTATGCAATTTTCTTTACTAAAAATAGAGATAAATTGTTTTTAAACATACTTGTCTTTCCTTAGTTAAGAGAATTTTTAAAATATGTAGATACAGGAAATAGAGATAGAGGAAAATGCCCACACTCTCCTGCCACTCTATAAATGACATAAAGAAGGTGCTGTTCTCTCAGATTCATCAGGCCATTCTGATTCATCATCATTAACTTGCCCGCATGGATTCTACCTCTGAATACTTCCAGTTACTTGATTAATACCCAAAAGCGGCACCTACTCAGCCATCCCAGATGAAAGGAAGGAGAGAAAACACTCCTAATGCACTTTGTAGGTAATGTAATTGATCTTCTGTGTTCTCAACTTAAGTATTGCTTTGTTGGTGCCAGCAGTGTGTCTAGAATCAAGGCAGTGGGTGATCAAAGCCCAGACTGGGTCTAGACTTCTGGATTTGATCCTGGCTCCACTACTTGTGATCATTTAAATTCCCAGTGCCTCAGTTTCCTCATCTACAAAAGCAGGTAATAACAGCAGTGCCTAATTTATGGGACTGTTGTGAAAATTAAATGACTTAATATTCATGAAGTACTTGGAACTGTACCTGACACCAGGGCAAGTGCTCTGTAGATATTATCAAATAAATTAATACACTTCACCACGTCCTTAGAAGAGCACTCCCTGACCAAGTTACATCCTTTTACCATATTTCATAGCACAAATCACCAGGCCTGTACCTGTGTTTTAATATTATCTTCATTTTTTAATAACACAACTTCCTTTCCCTAACAGACCATAAAACACCAAGGGCAAAAATATGAATTTATTGATACCTTTGGGTGTTGCTATTATGCATATAAAAGATTATTCAAACATTATTTTTCTTTAATGTATGAGTGCAATAAATCTCCAAACTAATTTTTTCTTTTACAGGTCTTTATAAGCTTTGGTATAATTTACAAGCTTGGTTAATTAAATTTCTTTATGAAAATAATCATTGCATCAAATAATCATGGATATAGACTTTTTGGCATGCTAATGTCCTTTCTACAGATGGCAAGGTTGTGATATGATCCATAACTATAGCCATGACAGCCAGAAGATCTTGAATTCTTTCATATATTTATTTCTCAAAGGCCTTATTCCTTAGAACTGTGACATTTATTAGTAACACCTCAATGTAAGATGTGAAAATGACATCTGATTGAAGGCCGAAAAGCTCTCCTGCCATTGTCTGACTTGCAGGCACAAGATTTAACATCTTTCTACTTACATATTTTCACCCATGATGGCATCCGTTAAAACTAAACCAGTGTCTGGCTCATGAATGAATGAAATATAGGCTCAGAATGGCAAAAGAAAACCTTATTCATGGATCCAGTCCAAACACAAATTCACAATGCTTAAAAATGAAAAGTAAATGCTTTAAAGCTCAAATTTATGTAATTATCTTAGGAAAAAAAGGATTTTTTAATTGCCTAGAGTCCTCATAGCTTCTTGTTAAGCTTAACAAGAGGTATAAAGCCATGATGAAAATATTCACACTCCACTCTAGTCCCTATTTGGAAAAAAAAAAAGGAATCGCTGGTTTATTCATCTTGCCTAATGACACTGAAGGGCAAAACAGGCACCCAAACAATGAATAATAATGTAAGAGCTCAGGCTGTAAAATCAATATGTCAGATCAGCAGAGCTTTGCTTCGTTTTAATGCTCTCATCTCTGAATGCAGCAGAGCTTATCTTCTGAATTATATATATATATATATATATATATATATATATTCACCTAATTACATAAATATTGACTTTTCCTTATATGAAGCTTATTTTTTCAATCTCTCTGTAATTACAATGTCAATATTTGTGGCTGTAGTGACAATGAATTTAAATCTGTTAATTGTGACTGATAGTGGCATGCCGTGAGATAATTCAGTCACTTAGAACACTGATGGCACTAGATAATAAGTGATGAATCAGTAATTCCCTAAGTATATCGTACTAAGGTAAACATCTTTAAAAAGCAATTATTTCAACCCAGTTAATTTAGGGGTTGGTCTTTTCCTCAACTTGTCAGGTTTCATAATGTACAGAAATAATAACCAGGATGTGACTGGTTCTTAGTTTATGACTCTGCCTGACTTTTTTCTTAATGTAACACTTTTTCCTAACTTCATTCTCCAGTCCACCCCATTAACAACTTCTTTGATCTACTGATAGACATCTACACCTCCATCCTCACAGCCGTTGTGTGTATGAAATATATAATTTAACATTAGTTGCTATTATTCTTTGCTATTTGCTATTTCCATAAAGATCCTATTCCTGATCTCACTTACATGTGGAATCTAAAATAGTTGAAGTCATAAAAGGGGAAAGCAGAAGGGTGATTGCCATGGGATGGGTGTGGGGAAGAAAGGGAGATGACAGGCAAAGGGTAACAAAGTTTCAGTTAGACAGGAGGAAGAAGTGTTTTAGACCTTTGCACAGTATGGTAACTATCATTAATAATTCACTGTATATTTCCAAATTGCTAAGAAGGTAAGTTTCAAACATTCTCTCCACAAGAAAAATGCTAAGGGTGTGAGGTGATGGATATGTTAGCCAGCTTGATTTTATCATTCTTCCTGGTATACATGTCAAAATATCACATGATACCCCAATAATATATATAAAATTTGTTAAGTAAAAATAAAATTTTAAAAAGATCTTATGTCTACTTTATTCTAATATAAAATATGAGCTGTGGAAATTCTACTTTTAAAAAATATTTTATTCAATTATATCCCCTCACCTGATTTTATTTTCGTGGGAAAAGTTTTCAGTTACTAAAGTTGATACATCTCTGAAACAAGAACTGATGCCGTGCCTCAGGATATGTTAATTAATTAAATGTCTTTACTTTCTTACCAGTGGCAGAGAAATGTTCCAGAAGTTTTCAGAAGCTAGGAATCTTTTCGCTTTGCTCTTATAACATTTCTGAGAATTTCCACACAAGAGCCTGAGCTCTCCAATTTAAGTAGAACAGGAATACCTGTGTCACATTTATCATTTAGAGTTAGGTGAACACAGAAAATGCTACGCCAAAACACAGCTGTCCACACTGTGAGTTTGGGAGCTGTTCTAGACATATTATGGTGAAGTGGTCATGCATCATCCTGTGTTTTCTTATTTGTCTCTACAGGGATGCCAGATATGAACTTCAGTGATGTAAAGCAAATCCATCACACAGACAGTGGCAGTACCTTAGACACCACAGGAGCAGGATGTGCAGCGGCGACTGAATCTATGACATTCACTCTGATAGGTGTGGTGATGCTACTTCCTGGGATCTGGTAACTGAACACTTCCGTCCTGACATACCTTACTCAAGTCTCGATTTCTTCTCTCTCTTCATATTCTCTGGAATAAGAGAACCTTTTTCAACGTAACAATTATATTTATGAAAAGATATGTCACACTAACTTCTCAGAAGCCAAGCTGAAATATTCATAAAGTCCCTAAAACTCAATGTTTAAACAATACACTTTAAAACTATGTCTTTTTTAATCTAACTGAAACCTTCTTAACTTCTAATATAACGAATCTGAAGATATGAAGGGCACAGAGTGACTTGGAATAAGAAGAATTTAGAGTATCTGTAATTTTATTAATTCCAAGCCCCTTCCTTTCTAAATCAAAAATGTTTCCATTTGAAAGTGTATTTGCCAGACAATGAAAACAGTATGCAGTATTTCTTAAAGTACTGAAACTAGAATATCATGAAATAAATAAAAACACACAATGGCAAGTAGTATGCATGCATATTCAACAGACTCTTCCATTTTTGCAAGCTGTAGAAGGAAATGTCTGAAAGTTTGTAAGTAAGTTATTGAGTGGATTATTGAGAAGCATTTCACATAATTTCACTAAAGAAACTTGGTAATTTTGATCCACTGTAACTTAGCCACTAACAGACCTTAAAGCTGAGTATTTTAGTAGCAGCTGATTTGTATTCCATTATATTCAAAATGCATCTTTGGTATTGTGGCCCTGTTCCCGCCTCCCTCTTTACCTCATAGATTTGTCTATGTTGGGAAGCATACGCTTGCTCTAGGAATATCCCCAATAAAGCTGTTAATTATTTGGTGGAAAATTTTGAAGAATATTCATCATTTTCTTCTAACAAAAATGATATTTTCACCCATTTTCAAAATATTATGTAATACTTCTTTTTAAAGCCGGATGTGGAACAATTGGCTACCTATGCATTTCTAAGGTTCCTATGAATATCTACAGACATACAGAAAATCTGATATGCAATGCTTTAGATCTTTTTCTATTTGCTCATTAATGGATCTGCTAACCAACAGTCCCTGATTTCCCAGCTGTGATAAGTTGCCTCAATAGACACTAATAGGATATGTCTATGGCTGTGCTTGAGGAAAAGAGAAGTCAGTTTTTATTAATAAGTATCACATCCAGTCAATGGAGAGAAAGTATAATTCATACAAAGTCATAGACTATAAAAGGGAGTTGCTGACCTCAAATAAAAAGCAAAAGGATTTGAAATGACTCCTGACAAAGAGGCAAGCAAGACGCAGCCAACTGCTGACATTAATGTGGTAAAATCCGTTTCTGCCAACCAGGAAACTACACACGATCAAACTTTGTTCTCCGTTAAGTTCTCAATTAACAAAACGATCTAAGGATGGTCAGTTTAAATCCCAATATTTTTAAGCTGCCCAATCAGATTTTACTGTCTGTTCAAATAGGCCTCACAACCGGAGGTGTTCTACTCATCAGTTCTGGATGCCATTTTCCTCAGCTTCCATCCCACACCTAATATTCCCTGATCCATTCAGTTAATAACTCATTTGCACTCACCTGGACACAATCCACAAATTGCAAACTTAATCCTATTTTGAAAAACTTTTACTTCAACCTCAGCTCTTCATTTAAATCAGTCCTGGGAAAAGTAATACTAAGACACTCATTTGCTGCCCTCCAGCCCAAGTCATGACTGGCTTGCTATGGCAACATTTCAGACCCAACTTCAGAGGAACTTAATTCAAAAGACAAACAAACTGAAGACCATGCTTTAGCAGTCTTAAGAGATACATGGATAAAATTACTTGATAGGAGATCATTTTATATACGGCAAGAAATGGATAAAAGCAGAGTGGTAAACTCAGTAGAAGAAATGAATTGATTATTATTTTTATAACTAAGTTTCACATGCTCAGATGGGTGCTGTTTATCTGCAGGTGGGTGCTTTGGGGACTATATATGCAATGATGGGGCTACTAGAGCTTACAATACAGAGTAGTTTTCAGAATTTAAGAGCCTGAGGCAAAATTGTTAATATTCTCAATGAGCATAGTTGTCCATTAATACTTCCCATTCTCAATATTTCATATCTACATCATTTCTTATGAATTACAAATCTCTTTCAAATGAGATACAGTATCTCATTGAACTTGCTTCACCCCTCAAAGATAGGCTTGATTTTCAGTCAAATAAAAACAATAATGCTGATTTTTTTTATATGGCTCCTAATTTGCTCCTGGAGAGTTTTCCATGAATAAGGTCTATGAAAGTTTTGAACACTGATAAAAATGTTAGATATGTGTCTACTTTCCGAGATAATTTAATAGATTATGTTGGACTCAATGTATATATTTTAAAATATCATGCATATCTTTATAGTCACATTTTATGCTGGAGTACTTTTAAACAGCCATTTTCTTGAATCCCAGTTATTTTTATGTAAGTTTAAGTAATTAAAATCCTTAGTCTGGTATTTTGCATCTATTGAGGAGCATAGGCTTAGAAGTAGAGCTAACAGTTACTTGGACTTTCTTTGTATAGACACCATGGTAAATGCTTTTATGCACAATGTCATTTAATCTCCACAATAACATTGTCACTTCCATTTTACCAATGAGAAAACTGAGCTTATAAATTTTAGGGAATTTGACAGATGTTATACAACTAATCATAACACAGATAGATGGTGAGTACAACGCCTTTAAATAAACTGTATACCTTCCTGGTTCTAAGATATAGTTTTGGAACAACAGTAAGGAACTACGGGTTAGCACAAAAATCATTCAGAGGCTACTTAAGTCTCCCAACTAGGATTTAACAAACAAATACAATTGATTATAGAGTTATAATTGTCTAATTATCACACTGTACATTAGTGTAGACATAAAAAGAAGAGAAGTGTAAACATGGACTTTTTTTTACTACCATTCATTACCCTCCCATATATTCAAATTCGCTCTAAACACATCAGCCCTGAAAATAAATCAGCTACTAAGAATGAGAAAGAAAACACAACTGTTATAACTCTAATGGAATCTTGAAGTTTCATTTCCTGTGCAACAAAAGGGATAAAACAGTTCTGTGGCCATAGGATGGCCAAAGGGTGGCATTAAAAAGAATGGAAGGGAGGAGAGGAAGGAGGAAGGAGGGAAGGAATCAAGAAAGGAAGGAAAGAATGAAGGAAAGCAGGAAAGGGGCATGGCAGAATATTATTTTTAAAATCTTAGATTTGTCTCATCCTCTTTTTATTCAGGAATATCTTATCAACGAAATAATGTCTGCATGGTCATCTTCTCACTAAAGGATAGAGGTTAATAAACTCTTTCCTCTCAACACTTATGAAGTGCTCAATAATGATGCTTTGAAAAGGACTCAATTCATGTATTGCTAATTGTTTGCTATCATATAAAATGTTGTTTCTATCATCAGAATCCTTCAAGTACAATAAAAATGATTTTTCTTGAGTGAATATATTGAGTGTAGACATCTGTTATTCTGAATGATAATTTTATTGAGCAGGCTATATCCCAATTTTATTTGGGTTGCAAACGTTCATGTCATTCACATACAATTATATGGATTACGAAAATTCAGAAATAGTTTTTAATGTTAAGTGTTACTTTGAACATATCAAGTTTTTCTTTAAATGCAGATTGTTGTATATGTCATTTTTGATTAAAATACAGACAAAACATTTCTCAAGTCAAAAGTCTGCTTTCTAAAGTCTGCCTTTACTAAAATTACAGAGCAACTGAATTACTGTTATAATTATTTTATGGATAGAGATCTAATCAAATATAATTCTTAAGCTATCCTATCTGCCTCCTTGCACAGAGAAAACTGAATAAGTTCACCATAATATAATGTATATTTCCATAGTAGCAAAAATAATAACTTACTTGGAAGAGAGTAGGGATTAATGTATGTTCATAGTTACATTTGGAAACATCTGATTTAAGAGACTTTCGCCTTCCTGCACTTGTCAGTTGTCATATTGGAATCAACTTCACGAAAACGTGCGTGAGAAGATCACGAATCCAGAGTGAAAGAAAAGATACCAGAATTTGAAAGCCCAGAGAGTTAAAAACAGAATAGTGAATGTTTAAGGATCAAAACTGGTTGGAGACAGAAGGAGTGAGATTGACTGCAGTAAATTGGTAAGTAAATTCTAATTTTATGAGTTTTGATACCCAACTTTGAACACGTTAGATTAGAAGGAATGAAGGGTCTTAGAAAAAATGGAAGGGCTCTGTTTTTCTTGAGATTACTCAGCCAAGACCACTATCATGAAGAAGAAAAAAGAAGAAGAAGGAGGAGGAGGAGGAGGAGGAGGAGGAGGAAGAGGAGGAGGAAGAGGAAGGGGAGGAGGAGGAGGGGGAGGAGGAGGAAGATGAGAAGGGGGAGGAGGGGAAGGAGGGAAAAGAAGGCAGGGAGGAGAAAGGGGAAGGGAGGAGGGGGAGGGAAGGGGAGGAGGGAGGAAGGGGAGGGGGAGGGGTGGGGAGGAGGAGGAGGGGAAGGAGGAGGGGGAAGGGGAGAAGAAGAAAAAGCCCAGTTGTAAGACAAATGCTGTCAACAGTATATCATGTTCAAGAAAGAGTGACTCCATAATTGTGATCAAATAGTTCCAGGATTCAATTTACAAAGTTGATGTGATTTGCTCACGCAGGGCACATTTTCACTCCTCTCCTTGATCCCCTGCCCATCCATATATATACTCATATACATTTTCTTGCTATTGTCTCTATTTCCTTTCTGTTTCTTATCTGTAAAAATTGAGATAAATGTATCTACCTCACGGTTACTTAGAGAACTAAATAATCTAACACCTATTAGGACCCTGTCGGCCCATGATGAGCTGTAATGATTCATATTTGTTCCCTTCCACACAGAGCCTTCTGTTAAAGTGCACATGTTCCCAGGATAGGACAACACCAGAGTATTTAGTTATGTATTCTGCCTATCAATAAGCTTTTGATAGGGGAAGAGACCTATGTTAGTCCATTTCACACTGCTGTAAAGAACTACCTGAGACTGGATAATTTATGAAGAAAAGAGGTTTAATTGACTCACGGTTCTGTAGGTTGCATAGATCGCATAGCTGGGAAGGCCTCAGGAAACTTACAATCGTGGCAGTAGACAAAAGGGAAGCAGGCACAATCTTCACATGGCAGCAGGAGAGAGAGAGTGAAGGGGAAAGGGCTACCCACTTTCAGACAACCTGATCTTGGGAGAACTCACTCACTATCATGAGAACAGCAAGGGGGAAGTCCAGCCCTATGAACCAATCATCACCTCCTACCAGGCCTCGTCCCAACACTGAGAATTACAATTCAACATGCGATTTCGGTGACGACATACAGCCAAACCATATCAAGAGCATAGAGACGATGGTTGGAGAGTAAGGTTTAGGACAGGGAAAGTGAAGAGATGCAATGGACTCTGGAACGCCCAAGGAAATCATCGCTGCCTACTTCATGTTTCATGTTTCACCTGGACTCATCCTGGCTATGAGGCTTATTCACTGAAAGTTTATTTTTTTTTCTGAAGTAATGGGAATAAGTGGTTTTTCTTTCTTTGAGTGTAAAAGGATGTTACCTCTGACCCAGTATTGAAATGTGAATTGGTCTCTACAATGACAAATTTAGAGACCTCCAAACTTTGCTTCGAGGTCTCCTTGACTGGCGTATTTTGACCTCTGTCTCTGTGTGATTATTGTGCTGTGGGGTAGAGCACAGCCTAAGCGGTGAGAAGAACAAATATCAGTAAACAACAGGCATGTTGCTTAGCATCTCCCCTAAGTTACCTGCAAATGGTTATTTCTGAGAGGCAAGGTCGCTTCATTAAGGTCACATTGCCCATAATTGACAAATAAAGCATTTTAAACCAAATCGGGCTTCCAAATCCTTTTTTTCCACTGCACCACTCAGTATCTCAGGGTTCAGAAAACTTCTGATAGGTCAGTTAGGTTAGGTTAGGCTACTTGCAGGTGTTACAGGCCATTTTTAAATGTTCCCTTGTTTCATTCACTTTCTGAAAACTCTTGTCTCCAAGATATTTTATTTTTTATTTGTCTTTCATCTCAAATTTAGCTCTAGTAACAAGGGTTAGGATCCTGAGGAGATTCCATATGCCACGTGCCCTAGTGTGGCCATCTGATGGGTTAGTTGGCTCGCTCACTGATTCATAAGCATCCAAAAATGCTGGAGAAAACAGAGCAAATGCAGTTTCAAAGGCTTTAGCAGTAATTTTCTGTATGACCTTCAGCAAGTCCTGCAGCTCTCTGAACTTTGGTTCTTCATTTGTAAAATAATGTAGCTGAGCCAGATAATCCCTAAATTTTCTTCTGTATTTTTAGAATTCTAGATTTCTAGGCTAAAACAGAAAACATTATTGATGCAGTAAGACAGAACGTTTGTTTATTTGATGTCACGTAATCTACCATTTCGTAATATATAAAAGGCACATCGAAAAGCAATGCCTAATATACAAATTTAGTTATAATTTCTGCATAGCTTTAAACCTCCAATTTCTTTTTCACATGTAGGTGTGTGGCTTTTCTGAATACGATCAATTGGAATCATCTTTCAATGATTAAAATGAAGAACTGTCAAAGCAAACAAGTGTTCCTGTTTTTAATGTATAAGACAATAGGAGCAAAAAAATCTATCATATGATTAAATATTTAGTCACTAACTATTTTTTGTTCTAGCTTGTCTTATAGGAGTTAAGATCTGGGGTCCTCACTAATTGAGCTGTGGTGTCTCATAATCTTCAAAAACAATGCATAGACCCACTCCTATGAAAGACAAAGATAAAAGGACATGGAAGTAAGAGGTGAAGTCACAAAACAGTTGACAATACTTTCTCTTCTCACAGATTTTCCCCAGGAGACCCTTTTAAATAGGTGTAAACAAATGTTGTTGCCTCTGATGATTTATTGCCGAACAAGCTGACAGAGCATAGGAGCATGTTATCTGGGCCTCTGTATTGCACGGCTCTTTGAGAAAATGAAGACAGACCAGAAGTGCAGCAGTGGAAGCAAATGCTCTATGTCATTCAGCAAGAAAGCAGATGGAAGCTTAGAATCATAGCTTATTTAAAAGGACAGCTTATAAATAGGGTGTGTTTATAATTTTAGTATTTCATTTTCCTCGTTTATAAAAAAATTAGAGAGAATCCCATGAGAATTTCATGACAGATGGTTAACTGCAATATATTTATATTGAAAAATTTCGCTTCTACTTTGGCTACACATCTAATATAGTGTGGGTGTGATTGAATGTAAATCCACAAACACATGTACACGTTTATCTGTATCTATCTATAATATAGATATATTCATGTTTATTGTTGCTATGATTATATTGATGCTTATATTTATATTGCATAAAATTTGCCTTTATGTCAGTTCTTCCAGGCTTATTTGAAATTTGAGAAGGGTGATGAAATAGATAACTCATCAAACTGCTTTCATTCTAATTTCAAACAGATAAGCTTTAAGCAAGCTTTTCCTGTACACAAGACAATGTCTATGACCACTGAAGCAATAAAAAGACATGCACAAAGGATGTATTTCAGAAATCCTCACTTATACAGGCTTAGGTACAAATTCTGTTTTTCTAAAATACTGTTGCTTCAGGGAACAATGCAATACAACACAAACAGTTCACTTATGAATCTTATTATGAAAAAATATAAAAGTGTAACATTTCACCACCCGCTTGCTTTTAGACTGTTAACTAATTAGAGTTAAGTTGACCAAGGAATAAATGACAATTAAAAGGAATTAAATATTCTCATCCTTTTCCTCAAGTCACCAATTTTTGTGCTCTTTTCCTTCAATGATTGTCAGCTTTCCGTGCCCCCAAAGTCTAAATCTTCTCTACCTCAACACCTGCGTAGGAGGCTATGAGTAACACAATAACTCAGGCTTGGAAATAAGAAGAGTTCTGGTTTTGAATACTAGCTATTTCATGAACTAGTTGTGTTAATTTGACTTCTCTGAAATAGTCATGAAATGAAGATGATTGTATACCCTCTGACAGGTTTGTTGGAAAGATTTAATTACTTCTTATGTCAATGTATGGTGATTAGCACATTGTGGTATTAAATAAATTATTGGTTGACATCTTATCAAAACTTGCTCTTAGGTAAAATCTTTCACACTAAGTTATAAACGACTGATGTCATGAAGAGTCATTTTATTTTAAACTATATGAAAATTAAAGATTATATATTTGTAGTATTCTGAAGAGAAGAAAAACTAAAATCCAGAAAGGATATATTAATTACCCAAACTAACACAAATAGTTTGAACTAGAAGACCAGTAACTAATTTTTTTTTAAGAAAACCTCTTTGTGCACTGCATTCAATACAAATGCTTTGAAGTATCAAAGCAACCGAAAGTGGCATGTTAGTATAGCCTAATATTCAAGAGTTATTGTCCCATAGCCACAAGGACTAAAGCAGTAGAAATGGGCAAATGTGCCAGTTTGAGAGACAAAGAATAGACTCTTGGAGATTCAATGAACTTAAACAAATTTACAAGAAAAAAAAAAAACTGCATTAAAAAGTGGGCAAAGGACATGAACAGACACTTGTCAAAAGACGACATTTATGTGGCCAAAAAACACATATTTTAAAAGCCTCAACATCACTGGTAATTAGAGAACTGTAAATCAAAAACCACAGTGAGATGCCATCTCACACCAGACAGAACAGCAATTATTAAAAAGTCAAAAAATAACAGATGCTGGAGAGGATATGGAGAAATAGGAACACTTTTTACACTGTTGGTAAGAGTGTAAATTAGTTCAACCATTGTGGAAGACAGTGTGGCAGTTTCTCAAAGATCTAGAACCAAAATACCATTTGACCCAGCAATCCCATTACTGGGTATATACTGAAGAAATATAAATTATTCTATTATAAAGACACATGCATGCATATGTTCATTGCAGCACTATTAACAATAGCAGACATGGAATCAACCCAAATACCCATCAAATGAAAGACTGGATAAAGAAAATGTGGAACATATACAGCATGGAATACTATGCAGCCATAAAAAGGAGTGAGATCATGTCCTTTGCAGGGGACATGGATGGAGCTAGAAGCCATTATCCTCACAAAATAACACATGTTCTTAATACTTAAGCAAACACCACATGTTCTCACTTGTAAATGAGAGCTGAACAAAAAGAACGCATGGACACAGGCTGTGGGACAACACACGCTGGGGCCTGTCGGGGGGAGAGGGAGGGAGAGCATCAGGATAAATAGCTAATGCACGTGGGGCTGAATACCTAAGTGATGGGTTGATAGGCCCAGCAAAACACCATGGCACACATTTACCTATATAACAAACCTGTACATCCTGAACGTGTATCCCAGAACTTAGAGTAAATTAAATTTAAAAAATAGAATAGACTCTTGACTTTAAAGGGAAAATGAGGCGACTGAGAGAGGTTGTAAAGTGTTAATATACCTCGATATTGATTCAAAAAGTAAAGAAATAATTTAATAGAGTTTCTAATATAATGGTTTGATACAAATGCTAATCTCTTTTCATATTCACAGTCTGATTCTTAATAGATTGACCAGTTTGCTAAAGTATTCAGGATATCTTGACAAGTAACATATTATAATATATACGTTATAATTTTAAATATGCCAACAATTTACAGTACTTGGAAAACACAGGAATTAAAATCAACAGAGATTTTATGTCACATTTAAAGGTTAAAGAAACATTTCTTTTGCTACTAATATTGTTTTTACTCTAACGTTTTGACTTAAAATCTTTAGATTTACCCATTTCCATACCAGATTATAACTGGGCTGTATGTTAAAACATGAAGATCAATGGAACATTTTCATACTTATTTTAACTGAAGATTCTTTGTCAGTATTTGAAATAGTTTATTGTGCTATATTCTAGTAATTTCAAAATATTGAGAAAATATGAATACTTGAAATCTTTCAAAACAACTTTCCTTTAGAGGAGAGTTCCTTTACTCTATTGAAAAACATAAGGACAAGTCAGCAATAGTTGAAATATGTGGTCTATAATTTCTAGAGTTTTATTCTCCTATTAAAATCCAGAGAGATGTTAACTATTTGTCTTCATTGGGCCTAGAAAGAAAATGTTTTCGTATTTCTCTTATTAGAGAAATATAAAACCTTTTGTTAACACAGAATGAACTGAATCCATATTACAGGAAACCTTAGTAACTAAAGGATGAATTCCACTGTAAGATAACAGAGACAATAATTTAATAGATAGTATATTCATAAGTATCAACACTGATAGCACAATGACCAATTTACATCCCTATTATCCTTTGTGATTTATCCAAAATACGAGGTATTTTATAAAACCTTATTTTGAAAAAAAAACATTTTTTCTGATAAAAAATATTTTTATTAAATTTGCTGGTAATAATAAAGCAGACTCAAAATTTAAAAAACACTCTTCTAGCTCTGTTAATATTCTGTAACTTAAAAAATCATACCTATTTATAAAAATAGAGCTACATAAAATTTACACATACATATCTAGATATAGATATCTCTACAGAAGATATATAAAGAAATAGTGGGAGGAATAGAATGACCATATATTTACACAAGTATTTAAAAATATGATCACACTGTGTCTATTTAAACCATGTGTATTGCTTAACATATCATCAATGTTTTCTGGGTCATGAAATATGCTGGAAATAACAATGATTCATAGTATTCTTCCTATGAATATCACATTTACTCAATTCTCTATTGAAAGACATTATTGTTAATATATCATAAACAAGGTTTCAATAAATATCTTAACAAAATTTCACACTCCTTCATGATTTCCTCTTGCTTAGTTGTCTTTCCTTCAGTGGAAAAAAGAAAGGAGGTGATTTATTCTTCCTGAAATGACCTAACCAAGTACAAACCATCAACTTAACACAAAATTAGATTACAGTTATTTGTGTATTTATCTTTTTTTTCCCAGTAGACCAAAGTTTATCAAAGGCTTTTTAATCCTTGTGGTCACACTGTCCTTTAAGTTAGTACAACTTCAAATATATGTATTGAATCAAATCTGATCATTAGAAGACTCAAGAAAAAAGGGATGCTATTTTACTATATTTGTACTAATTAACCTTTAAAATACCCTAAAAACACTTATAACATTGATAATTCCCACCTATGCCAAAGCAAATTTGGGTTTAAAAAAGGAGATATAACAACATGAAATATTTATATATAAAAAATTTAATATAAATTATAAACATTTTGATAGCCAAATAGACTAATTTATACCTTTTTTTTTTTTTTTTTTTTTTTTTTTTTTTTTTTTTTTTTTGAGATGGAGTCTCGCTCTGTCACCCAGGCTGGAGTGCGACGGCATGATCTCAGCTCACTGCAGCCCCCACTTCCCGGGTTCAAGCGATTCTCCTTCCTCAGACTCCTGAGTAGCTGGGACTGCAGATGTGTGTTACCACGCCTAGCTAATTTTTGTATTTTTGGTAGAGATGGCATTTCACCATGTTAGCTGGATGGTCTTGATCTCCTGACCTCATGATCTGCCTGCCTCGACCTCCCAAAATGCTGGGATTATAAGCATGAGCCACCGTGCCCAGCTACATCTTTTGCTATTCCATATCTGACTTCTTAATATAGTGAAATCTAACCTGAAAGTCAAGCAATTTTGAAAATGTTTGTACTGAAAAGTAGTCTATTAAATTTTGTGTGCCTGCTAAGTTCACAGCCCCTTCTGAGGAAAACAGATATATTGTTGATTCTATTCTCTTCACAGCTGATTGCATGGGGCGATACAAGGCAGCATGGTCCAATAGAAATATAATGTGAGCAATATATGTCACTTAGAATTCCCCGTAACTACTTAAAAAAAGGAAAAATCAGAGCTCAGAATAATTTAGTAATAGATTTTATTTAACCCAACATACACAAAATATTGCCATTCCAACATATAAACAATACAAAAACCATCAATGAAATTTTCGGTTCTTTTTTTCAGTATTTTTTTTTTTGAAATCTACTATGTGCTTACTGCACATCTCAATTCAGACACACCATATTGCAATTGCTGAACTAGTGGCTACCATATTGGACTGCACAGATCTACAGGGGGAGATCTACACCAAGACATCTTGGGAAAAATTATCTTAAGAAAAAAACTTGAGTAGTCTTCTTTAGTCATAAATCTGAAGCAAGAAAGTATGTATTAACCTGGAGAAATGCCCTTTTCTTCATGTATTAGCAAAACATGTCCTTCTAAATACCCGCTAGGTACTGAAAACTCTTAAAAAGGATAGGAAAATCACAGCTTCCAGAATGGCAATGTGAGGGGCTTGAGGAAATCTTTCCCAGGAAGAGGCATCTATTAACCTGGTCGAAATTAGCAATGGTAACCATTCAATGTCTGCAGATTGCTCAAAGGGCTTACAGCAAATCGAGAAGCATTTACTCAACAAAATCTGAGGAAACAGTAAGAGCAGCATGAGGCAGTGGCATTCCAGTTAGGTACTGCCCCTGTTCCCCACAGCTAAACCATGTGGAAAAGCTGCTTCAGCAGCTCCACAGCCGGCTGGTGGCTCTCTTCTCCCTGAACTCCCGGGGCTGGAAGAGCAAGGTAGATTTGGTAGCTGGTGGACATCAGCAGATTCCATCATTTCAGACGCTACAGATATATAGTGGGCTGTCTAGGTAACCCAGCAAAAGTACCAATTCAAGGCAAGTACTAGTGCAGCCAAGAACTAAACAAATAAGAAGCAACCAAATGAATAATAAGGATAATCCCTAAGAAGAATCTGTATTCAGAGTTACAATATTAGAGGGGAACTTCCTTAATCTGACAAAATGTATCTATAAAAAAACCCATCTCTAAAATCATTCCTACTAATAAAAGACTGAAATCTTTCCCTCTAAGAGCAGGAACAAGGAAGGATGTTGGTTTCCTCAGCCTCTATTCAACATTATAGTGGAGGTACTAGCCAAAGAAGTTGGGCATTAGGCAAGAAAAAGAAAAAGGAATCCAGATTAACAAAAAAGAAGTAAAACTATCTCTAATTACATATGACACAAACTTGTAGAGATGCAAAATTACAAATCCACTAAAAATGGTAAGCTAATAAATGAATTCAGGGTTTATATCTGCACACATGATCGGATTGAAAAGTTGCAAAATACAAGATAAATTATATTTCTCTACACTAATAATGAATAATAATCTAAAAGGGAAATTATGAAAATAATGTCATTTATAATAGAATAAAAATGAATAAGACATAAATTTCACAAAAGGATAGGACTTATTAAAAAATACACGAAGTGATAAAAGTATTTGAAAAAAAACTAAAGAAAACGTAATGAATGGAAAGACACCCCATATGCATTCATTGGAAGGTTTAATAATACTTAAATGGCAATAATCCCCAAATTAAACTACAGTTTCAGTGCAGTCTCTATCAAAACGCAGCTGCCTTTTTTTTTTTTTTTTGCAGAAAATGATGCTTATCCTAAAATGTATACGCAAATGCAAGAGACCCAGAATCCACAAACAATCTTTAAAAATAACAAGGTTGGAAGACTCACTCTTCCTGATTCCAAAAGTTAGTACACAGCTACAGTAATCAAGACAAATGTGGTGCTGGCTGGCATATGTAAAGATGTACAGATCAATGCAATAGAATTGCAACTGAATTCTATTTCACATCATTCACAAAAATTAACTTAGAATGGTAACAGATATAACATAAGAGCTAAAACTATAAAACTTAGAAAAAAAACCACATACAGATAAATCTTTGTGGTTTTGGATTAAGAATGTGTTTTTACATATGACACTTAAAACACAAGTGGAAAGAAAAAAAAATGATAAAATGGACTTCATCAAAATTTTGTGCTTCAAACACCTTGAAGAAAGAGAACACCATACCTCTTGTTCATAGAAACTCTCCATTATTCAGAGATATTTCTTTGCCATAAAGAATACTTCTCATTATGCAGTGAAGTTTAAAAGAGGTGAAACCTTAGAAGAAATCATTGAACTCCTTGATTGAGAGCAATCTAAGAAAGGGTGCTGATTCTCCATAATGGAACCCATTTCCCAGCCACTGAAAGTTCTTCTGAACTTGCCTCCTGTTATCTGGGGCATCAGTTGGGATGGTGCTACGGCAGCCGTTCCCAGCACAATCTCTGGGGGAAGTTGCAACATCCAAGGATTTTGGCTGCATGTCAACAAGCCATTAGAATTGTTTCTCCCTTTCGGTTCAGATACCTGTTCACAGAAAAGCATGATGGGAAAATATTTCCTGACTTGAGTGTTCCTTTTTAAATGTGAATTTTTATTTCTTTTTAATTATTTTAAAATATTTAAACCTTTTTCTTGATCTTAAAGATTGTGTAGATTGGGGTTGGGGAGGGATGACTGGCGAGTGAGTTTAAGGATAATGAAATAATCTGACTGAAACCATTTTCCCATCATCCTTTGTTCTGAGCATTCGCTGTACCCTTTAAGATAGCCATCTTTTTCTTTTTAACCCTAATCTTTCACTTGAAAGATTTTATTGTACAAAAAGTTCCACAGGTCAATAAATTTAGAGGAAAATGAGTATTTGGTCCAAAAAAGAGGAAAAATAATCAAGATTTTAGGGCTTTTATTTTTTCTTTTGTAATTGTGTAAAAAATGGGAAAAAAACATAAAAAGCAGAATTTTAATGTGAAAACATTTTTTGCTATAATCATTAGTTTTAGAAGCATTGTTAGTTTGGTGTGTGTGCAGAGTCCATTTCCCACATATTTACTCAAGTATCTTCTATTTTTATCATGAATTCCCTTTTAATCAACTGTAGGTTATTTAAAATAAATTCCTACAACTTAACGGAAAAAAAAAAAAAAAAAGAATTGTTTCTCCCCTTACAGCTGCCTCATCCCAGAAATTAGCAAATACTTTGGTTTACCAAATATTTAAATGATAAGAATAGCTTGAAAGGAATAGACTTTACATCCCGCAAATGCATGTAGAGAAGTGCATTTCATTTCGGAATACTACCTGTGGATTTTATCTGCATCCTAGCCTATGAAGTCGGCCATGCCTATGCTATTCACGCCTTGGCATCTGTGTTAGGGCATGGTTTCCACTAGTCAGTTCCAAAATCCTTTGACACTTTGCCTCCGTTTTTTCTCGTCTGCTCAGCTGCTCCATTCCCTGTCCTCATGCACATTAATCCACAACAAGAGCCTTTGACCCCATCACGCTTTGTCAGCATGGGACCTCTTCCTTGACACAGGACATTCCGAGACAAAGTCTATACAGATTGATTAACATTTCACCACCACTTTCCATGCAGTCATGCTTTTATCTAAAGCAGTCTGTGATTCTAATTAATAAGATCCCAAAACAGGACATGAATAATAAACACAGCAAAGCATATCTCAGCTGAAGCCTGTGAGTTGATCTAGCACAAGAATTCTGGACACCCTACCCTTTACCATCAGATCTACTACCACCCTTTTTAAGTAAGATAAGCTGAACAAGTTGCTATCTCTCGCATTGTGAAAGGTCCCAATTAATATAGATTTTTTGATGATATAAAAGTGCGTTTATTCAACAACCATGTATTTGCTCTGCACTATAGGGCATGCCTATGCTGTATACTCAGAAAATGCAGATATGTCCCCAGTCTCAAAGAGAATATAGTGTTTAGATTCCCTGATTTGAATTCACCTGCTACCGCATCAGAATCACTGAGAGTGGGGTCTAGAAAAAATATATATTTCCATGATGAAGACATAATTAGGTCTACAATAGGGCTTTTCAAATGTCTTCATCTGTGGTTCCTTTTAGTAAATATAAATACTTCACACTCTTTGGATATGGGTTCATTTTCCACTCAAAATTACCCTTCTTGATAATTTCCTGGATGCCATGTCAGTGCAGGGTTTTAGAAATTAAGTATTGCCACCAGCTAGGGATAATTTGCCAAGCTGTGTGTTTTTTTTTTTTTTTAATAAGTGTTTCCCAAACAGATAATAATGGGTGCTGCTTCTTTGCTTTTTGCTAACAAATCCTTCCTGCTATTTTGAAAATCACTCACTTATAATATCTAAAAGTGTTGAGATACTAGATTTTCTCTAAATCTCTTTTTATCTGTCTCTTATATAACTATTCTATACACTTTAAAACTCACTGGAACTCAGCATTTTATAAAACCTATTTTTTAATTAGTTCTAATGCCTTGTGAGTAATTAACTGACAATTTATAAGCAAGATGTGCCTGTAACATTTATGAAGACAAAAAACAGGTAACAGTAAGAAAGAACCCAGGTTAAACTGGGTAGTTGTACAGGCGAGTCAGGTATAAACAGCAGATGAACTGTACTATGCCCAAATGGACTACCTCACGTAGCCCTCATGATCCACCTGCCTCAGCCTCCCAAAGAATGCTTTGAGCAAATGTGCAAGTCAGTCATCTTGACTAAATTGTTTCTAAAAATAGAAAAGAGGATAATTCTATGAGGTGATGAATGTCTTTTTGGATTACTTTATGCATTTGATTTTTATTTTTAACATAAAAGAAGCTATGAAACACAAAAAAATTAAATTAGAAAAGAATAATCAATGCTTATTATATATTCCATACCCAAGAATACAAATCTTTGAGGCTATTTAAAAAATAATTGCTACGTTATTGAGAGGCCTTTACTTTGAAACACATAGTAAAAGGAACTTGGCTTTGAAATCTTTCTCTGATATATGACATTGCTGGGCATTTAGTTCAAATTCTAAGATAAAAAAAAAAACAAACACGAAAACGCTGATTCAACACTACAAGGACAATGATTTTCTCTAGCCTTTACTGCATGCCTAAGCACTTTCAATTTTTAAAGTGTAGCTCTTTTATGAATGAAACCGGAGGATATAATTTCAACTATGCAATCAAGTCATTTTATTGTATGACATCACTTATATCAAGTGAATTTTCTTCTGGTACTGAGCAAACATAAATAACTGTAAATGTCAATGAGCTCATTGAGAAAGCAGGATTTAAAGTAATGAAGCAATCCTTGATTATAGTATTGATTACAAACAAAAATTTGTAATGTATGTTTGCTAGTGAGATTTATTTCAGAATATCTGTATTTTGCCCTCAGATATATCGAGTTCTGGCTTTTATGTGAACCCTTTAAAGATCCCTAATTCATATAACCACTATGTAATTTACCATTTCAGGTTCTCAATTTCCATCTGAGAAGTCGAGAGTTTAGGTATTCACTGCCCATGCACCTTCTCATGTATCTAATCAGTTCACGGGGTATGTTTCCTTTTGAGCTCAAAGCTAGGCTAATGCGTGATTTAAACAGTAATCCTATCGATTTTGAAAACTATTAAAAGCTATAATAAACATATCTGACCTCAGAGGAATACACATTGCATGCCAAAAATAAGTATATCATATTTTTTAACTTTATTAAAATCTAAATTGAGAACGCTCTAGGAATTCACATCAACACATACTTTTATAACCAACATTTATACCAGCTATATCGGTAGGCAGAGAGTGGAAAGAACTTGCAAGTATCTCAAACTTAATTAGTCAAAGAGTTGACAAACATTTGTTTACTATCTTTACTTCTTAATTATGTTTAGAACATTTGTCATTTAATATACACCAGGAACTATTCTCACTGCTTTAACTTAATTTTTATGAGATGTGTACCATGGTTAGCAGTCCATTTTACAGTTTTATATCCTCAATGGGATACCTGGCATGGTCTTAATCTCTCTTTGAAGGGTGTAGCAAGACTATCAAGCATGGTTATTATTGGCTTATTAGTTTGTTCTGAAACATTAGATGCCAAGTTGAGGGAGGAAGGAAAAATAAAAGCCAATGGTCATTTAAAGAAGAAAATGTCATGAGCAAATACATCAAGACCTTGAAGAGGAACTGAAAGTTAATACAAAGGCAAAAGCCAAGTCCAACAGTCAGAGACTCAGGATGGAAAAATTAATCAGAAGACAGAAGAAATTGTTATAAAAACTTCAGTGATTCAGAGAAAGGCAAGAGGATCTAGGTCAACTTCCTAAGACAATCGCACAGTCTTTTTGTAAGGTATGTGGATAAGCTGGTCTGATTAAAAGCCTAATGGAAGGATACAGTATCTTCCCTGATACATGCCCCACACTCCTCCCAATTAGTGTTTCTCATATTAAATCCTTCTCTAGTTAAGACAACGATGCTCATTCAGCAGGTCTAGGGTGGCGCCAGAGTTTGCTTTCCTAACAAGACCTTGGTGATGCTGATTCTGTGGGCCACGAGACCACACTTTGAATAACAAGGCTCCCAAAACCTTCCACTGACATTGTTTCTTCTACCAGAGGTAATCTTACTTCACCAGTGGAATTCCCTGACCTTTTTCCATTTCTCCAACCCTTATTTCCCATCTTCACCCCAGAAGAAGATTTACCTTTAGTAGTGACTGACCTCTGCCCCTTCTCTACCAATTCTGGAGCTATACACATTCAGCACTTGTTTCTGATAGAACTCCTGATCTTGCACATGAGCTGGGGAATGGTAAGAGCCCAGGAACATACATGGGAGTGGAAGGAGGCAAACAGAAAAGGCCAACTGAGAGTCAAGGAGCATCTCTGGTAAAACTAAGAAGGAACTTTGAGAAATACTGTCATAAATGACACCTATGGTTTAGAAAAGGACTGACACTACTCTTCAGCCAAACACAGGAGTCAAAATAAGACTCATCAGGATCCAAATCACTGCTTAAATCACTGTTTCTACAGTATACTGCTTTGATTTCCAAAAGCAACCAACAAATTACATTTAGACATAATTAATTCATAAATTGGGGCACACGTATAAACAAAATGAAAAAATAAAATCATATACCTGACTCAAAAGAAATTGTACCAGTCAATTCGACATTACTGGACTTTTACTTCCATATGTAAAATAAGTACACCGCAGGAAGCTGACTTAGAGCTATAAAAGTTGCAGCAGAATTTCAGTTTTAATAACCATATTCACTGAATGTTTTAAATTTTGGAGAAAGTTTAGATGATTTACTTCCTCCTTGTCCATAATTTGTAATATTTATAATCAATTTTAATAAAACTTTTGGTTTGGGAAGTCATAAGTTTCTCCAAAATTTTAAAATGTGGCCGAGCTTAAATAATCAGTGATATTCATCAATATTTCAATTATTAACAATTTAGAACTAGAGTTTTAAGTCCTATAAAAAAAAAAATCTCTCCCTCCCATTAAACACTAATTTTCAAATTGACATTTCATATTTTACCCAAATGCAACAGCACAGCTGCTTCCAGAAAAAGTTTACCAGACTGAAAAGTTTGAACACTTTCATTGCTACTGCAAGTTTCTTGACAAGGTTCTCCTCTTTGAAAGTATTCTGCTTAAAACAATATTTATCTTAGCTCTAAAAATTCTCTTCATCAAAATCCTTTTAGAATTTAACTGCATTGCCGCACTGAAAGTGCCAAAATATCAATTTTGTTAAAAATAAGGCCTCGGTATCATCTATTTTTAATATGTCAATATTTTTTTGAAATAAAAATGTGTGAATATAAAGCTAATAAATATTTAGAATGTCAAAATGATTTAGTCATAACAAAGTAAGAAAGTTAAACTTCAGACAATTTCCATTCATTCTGACCTACACCCCTCAAATGGAGAAAAATTAACAAATTCTGCCCACATACCTGCACTCTAGTTGCCAAATACCTACTAGGAAACATATTACCATCACTAAAATATAAAACAAGGAAAGTACATAATATTCTTTTCCAGTTTGTCATTTATTTGAAAAACTATGGATTTAATAAGCTTACAATACATGTCAACTTCCTAAGGCTTCTAAAATTTTTCATATCAACTCAGTTCTTCCTATTAAACTTATCTCAAGAAGAGGCATAGTTCCTCAAAAGCAGAGGGAAGAAGACACTTATCCTACTAGTGGACTCCTGTTTGTATGTGCACAAGTCACTACAGATGCAGGGCTTCTGATGCAAAGTTCACTGATGTGAGACAAGTTGCCTGCCAGCTGCTTGGGCTCTAACAGGGTCTCTATCACAGGCGTCTATTTCATGGCTGCAATTCTGCAACAGATGCCTCAAGGTGCCCCAGTAGCTGGAGTCCTACAGAAACATCTCTGCAGCAGCAGCTTGGCCCCTGTATTCTCAGAGGAACACACCATTTCTAATCTGTTCAGGATAGAAAGCCTGGATGAAAAAAGACTAAATGCCTGTTCTGCCTGAATACCTGTTCTCCCTGTCACAGGGAAAGAAAAAATTGTCAAATCTCTGAAATGTTCCTTGGAGGAGAAAAGAAAGAAAGAGATGCAATGTTTAGGTACGGAGTGGCAATGTCTGTGCCAACATACCACTTAAGTGACAACAGCTTGAGAGTCCAAGGAAAAATTAAGATAATTATGCTTAAAATTACTAATGCTGGATTAAAAGTTCATTTCCATCTTGGTTTCTTGACTCACATGGACTGCCAGGATAAAATTATAAAAATAAAAAATAATGCAGAGGTCTTAAAAGTTTCAAAGAACCACTTCTTTTTAGAAACTCCTTTAGAGTTTGTTTCAGTATATTTACCAGGGCCCTTAATTTACATTTAGTACTTCTACCAGAGGTAATCTGACTTCACCCGTGGAATTTCCTGACCGTCGTCCATTTCTCAAACCCATATCCTCCATCTCAAACCCCAGAAGACCTTACCCTTAGAAGTGAGGGACCTCTGCCCCTTCTCTACCAATTCTGGAGCTATGCACATTCAGCACTTCTTCCTGGTAGAACACTTGACTTTGCATATGAGCTGGGGAATGGTAAGAGCCCAGGAACATACATGGGAGTGGAAGCAGGCAAACAGAAAAGGCAACTGTTAAGTCAAGGTGCATCCCTGGTAAAAGTGAGAAGGGATTTTGAGAAATATTGTTATAAATGACTATTTAACCACACACAGGAGTAAAAATGAGATTCATCAGGATCCAAATCACTGCTTAAATCATTGTTTCCACAGGGTATTGTATTAATAGAAGAAGTACTCCTGCTAGCATGGAACACTGATGATTCCTCAGGGTCCAAGGACAAGTCCCATAGTTTCTAGGAGTCTATGTGTCTGCATCACAGAAGACTCTAGACATTGAACTTGATGATACAAAAGATGTTTACCAATTCCCTCCTGAGGCTTAGCTATATTTTCCCTTCACTCATTATTGCAAAAAGTCTACACCCAATCATCCTATTAACTACTCAATAAACAACATAGTTTCACTCAGCAGGCATTTGCTCAAAGCCCAAGTAAATATCCTGCCACAATAAAAGAAACTGCTATTAAAAATAAACATAAACACACTTTAGCTGAATGTATGTCCATGTTGGGTTTATTATTCCACAATTAATTGCCCATCGATAAAATATTGGAAGAAAAAAAAGCAATTATATTAGTGATATTTAAAGAATCCAAAGGTTCCAGGGGAGAAATGAAGTAATAAACAGTAAGCAGCTAAGCAGAAAGTCAGAATCTAATTGTAAAATTTCCATGTGAATTGTTTTGTAGCTGCTTTAGGGAAAGAAGAGTTAATGACTTGTCAACTTGAAACCATAGCAGCTCTTCTGCAAATATCACTACTCAAATATCAGTTAATGCTCAAAGGCTAAACAAGACAGTATCTACAGGATTACAAGGTTTCTGTCAAAAACACTATATTTATAGATGAAATTGGCCTTGCTACAAAGAGAAAATTGAATTTTAAAAAGTTAATGAGAAACTTTTCATTGAATTGAACAGCATGCCTTGTATTGCAATAGCACAATACATTCATGACTGTTTCTGTGGCATTTACGCAGTTCAATAATTTTGTCTAAAATTAATTAGTTTGGCAACAAATTAAAATATTAAATATAATTTTATAACCACATAACATTTTCTAATTGTTTAAATTTTATATTACTAATATACTTCAGAATTAGTAAGTAATTAGCCAGTTATAACTTTTATGTAATTCATAGATTTGGATGTGCTTTACTGATTAAATTAACTATGGCTATCATTTTCATGGGGTCAATAAAAATTTTAAAATCAGAAAGAAATATTAGCTTAATTTTATTTTTTATTTTGAAATAATTTCAATTTAGAGGCAAGTTGGAAGAATGGTATAAAGAATATTCTTAACCATTTGAGAATAAAATTTTAACATGCTGATTCAACACTTCTGAATATTTTATTTGAATCTCCTACTTTCAGAAAAAGGATATTTCATATATAACTACAATACAATCACAGACATCAGGAAATTTTCACTTATGTAATATTTTCATCTATTCCACAGATCCCACTAAAATTTCATCAATTGCCCCAATGATGTATTTGAATGGCAAAAGCACATCCATCCAGTTCAAAACATATATTTTATTTAGTTTTAATATCTCCTTTATCTCCATCATTCTAGAACCTTTCTTTAGTCTTTCTCAATTTTCATAACATTGGCAATTTTGAAATTATAGGCTTTTTTTTTTTTTTTTAGGTTCAGGTTTTTAATTTTAACAGAATTCTGACATAAGTGATGTGTATTGTTTTCATGACTTAATTTTCCTCTGTTCACTGAGTTTGCATTTAGAAAGCATGTTTTGGAATCCCTTTTTAATAATTCCAGCTCCTGGACACAGCAAGAACCTAAAGTATTACAAAAAAAGAAAAAAACCTAGATAATAAAAGTATTGCTTAATTTTTTCCCATCATTTGCCCAGAAAGTGTGTTTGCATTTCTAACATGCAAAGATGTTAATATACATATATCACAGTGACTAGTTTCTAACACCTTAAAATATTGATAAAATTATCTTGCACCTTAATGAAAAGGAAGTACAAGGGATGTTACCAATCATTCCAATAAAAGCCTTTACGTGTGGAAGGCACAATGTTTTAATAAAGAAAAGTAGTTCTCACAAAACCGTCTTCAAGTAGAAGAAAAATCTATTTCGTACTCTCTGGTATTCTAAACAACATACATGATGCCACTTTTCCATTTACTTGAATAATAGCTTTAAAAACCTTTGCAAATCCCCTAGTTTGTATTTCCTACACAAAGTGTCTTAATAAAAGGCAGAAGCTATGTTAAATAACATGATGGATATCAGCCCTGCCCTGTTTCTCACAGGCCCCCATCCCAAAGATGTCCAGAGATTTCTCTAAACAGTAGGGCTAATGGAGATCCCAGCTCTGATTGAAAACATATTGAGGCATAATGTACTACCAGGACACATATCATGGGTGACACCGTGAAGAGACCTGCAGCAAGCAATTGTTTCCCTGGGGAGTCATCGTCGCTTGTGCCAGGGCTGGTCATCTCACTTCAATACGTTTCTTCGCAGGGCTGCACTGCTTGGAACAGCCAAGCTGCCATATGGCATATTAAAGATCTCGCCTAATAAATCTAGCTAAGCAGGCCATTCCTCCAAGCTGCTTCTTAAAATATATGTGTATAATACAGTTTATTGGTTGTTACCAACATCTGGGCTAGCGACTGAGGACAGTTCGTATCCCACACTGAGGATGCTGGTTCCCTATTATCTGCATCATTGACTTTGAATGTTAGAAAGTATATTTTCCTGCTGATGCATGACTGTCTTTACAGGATCCTGTAGAAATACAATGGACAATGAAATGCAGTGCTGACAAAAACAGACAGGGTGTCTAACTCCCTTTTATTGCTTTTTTGTGCACGATTATATAGCTAGAAATATATATATATATATATATATATATATATATGTTGTGAAATCAAAGTTCAAGATGAGGAGATAAGGATGGTTTCCAAAATGGATTGTCAAAGTATTATTTATTTAGCTCAATGGTACAAGGGTTTCCTCTGTGATTGTCTAACAGTGATAATGTGGTATATTTCAATATAATTTCAGAAAATATGTTTATTAATTTTAAATGCTTTCTTCAATAACTTCTGTCACTGCTAAGGAAAAGACAACACAACTGTGGTTAATACTAGGCACCCCACCTGTGCCGAATAAAAATTATTGAATCTTTCACGGAGATGGTATTTTGACACAGAAAGAAGGGGACATGATATTGCTGTAACAGAATACCATGTTATTGCTCTCACAGAAAAGAAAAACTGTCACCTGAGACACATGATTTTCCATGATGTTTCTGCAACTATGGAGATGGAAAATTGTCAAGGAAAGGAAAACATGGATTGCCTATTACATTCATGTAGATTTATCCCACACTCTATTGTTTTCTTAGGGCAGACTTTGAGAAATGAGTAAAATAGTCTCCTTGTTAATCTTTTTTTGAGACAGAGTCTCGCTCTGTCACCCAGGCAGGCTGGAATGCAGTGGCAAGATCTTGGCTCACTGCAACCTCAGCTTCTGGGTTCAAGAGATTCTCCTGCCTCAGCCTCTTGAGTAGCTGGGACTACAAGCTATTTTTTGCTTTATTTATTTATTTTTTTAGTAGAGACAGGGTTTCACCATTTTGGCCAGTCTGGTCTAGAACTCCTGAACTCAGGTGATCCACCCGCCTCAGCCTCCCAAAGTGCTGGGATTACAGGCATAAGCCACCGCAGCTGGCCTATCATTGCATTTCTAAGTAAAGCATTTCTTTCTTGTAAGTACCATGGTCTTTTTTCTGCATACTATCACCTTGATATTAAATAAAATCGGAAGCACTATAATTGATAGGTACCACTGTCTTCATCCATTTTCTGTTGCTTATAACAGAATACCTGTTAGAGGCTGAGAAGTCCAAGACTGTGGGCCATGTCCCGTAAACCCTTCTTGCTAGAAAGGACACTGCAGACTCCTGAGTGTGGGATAGGTTTTCCCATGGGTAGGAGGCTGAGCATGCTAGCTAAGGCCTCTCTTCCTCTTCTTAAAAATCTAGCAGTTGCACTCTCCCAATAGCCCATTAATCCCTTACCCCATTAATCCAAATCCATATATGAGTGCAGAGCACTCACGATTCAGTCAGCTCTTCAAGGAACAGCCTCTCAATGCTGTCACACTGGCGATAAGCTTTCAGCATAAGTTTTGGAGGGGGGGGGGGACATTCAAACCATAGCAACCAGTTTTGTAAATTTTTGGTTGGTTCTCATTTTTTAACTCAATTTAATATCATGTGTGAGTCATTATCTTCTTCTCATAATTTAGATATTATAATATTCTTTTTTTTCTGGACTTCAAAATACCCATCTTGTTGGCTTTTGCTATATTATGAAAATACCAACCAGCATTGAAGCATATAGAAAGTGTGTATATCTATATCTGTATAGTTATAGATAGATAGAGATAGAGATTCCTATATTAGATGCCAAATCTCTTCAGAAAACACAAGTCTTTGAATGATGGCCTTGAAGAATTTACAGCCACGTCTTCAGGGCAATCAACATATATTCACACACGATAAAGTCTGCTGCCGAATGGACTACAGTGTGTAAAGTTCTAAATCTGGAGCTTTGGTTAAATACTTTTCCGATATTTTGGAAAAAGAGAAGTGAGGTAAGAAGAAAGAACTGAGCTACTTGGAGGAAGTGTGAAAATATGGAGGTATGGAAATGAATTTGGGGTAAGAATTGACTCTATTTAACATTTAAAACCATCTGTTTCTAAATAACTGTCTCCAATGCCGAAAGTCAGTCAATCCAGTAAACTAGCAAACCATGCATGGCATTGCTGATTCCTCTACCTGGATAAAAGGTTAAACCCCTTTAACCACCAGGTGGCAACGACTCACCACCTTTTTGGATGTACACATTTTTGCATTCTGAATTCTTTCAGAGAAGACCCTTTGACCACTAGTGAGATCCCATGCACTCATTTGTTGTAACAGAATGAGTGCTCCTCTGTTAAGCAATAACTACTATGGCTACATACTGGATTAAAATGAGAATCAGTTTCCTTCTGGGCTAGTGTAGAAATGCCAAAGTGTGAGTTAATGGCAGTATTCAAGGGGATGAAAGAATGCGTCTAACTTCTCCCTTCACTACAAATATTCCAGGGGAAATTACTGGAAATGCTCATGCCTGTATCTCTCTCAGTCATCTATTGACCCATATCATGCATGAATTCAGAATTGTGAATTTTAGCTTACCTTTGGGGAACATTAAGAACGAGGAACCTTCAGAAGGAGTAGAAAGGAATATTTTAAGAAGAAATGATTCCCAGGAAGCAACATTTGGTAGAGATCAGGTACACGGATTCTGCAACGAGATTTAGCTGGGGTTGGAATATGGCATCTCCAATTATAATCAGTACCAGAGAATTTAAGGTACTAAAATCTCTGGGCCAGATGCCACAGCTCACGCCTGTAATCCTACCACTTTGGGAGGCCAAGGAGGGAGGATTGCTTTACGCCATCAGTCCATGATCAGCCTGAGAAACATAACAAGACCCTGGGAAACATAGCAAGAATGTGTCTCTACAAAGAATAAAAAATAGTAACTGGGTGTGGTGATGCATGCCTGTAGTCCCAGCTACTTGGAAAGCTGAGGCAGGAGGAGCACTTGAGTCCAGGAGTTTGAGGGTGAAGTAAGCTCTGAGTACACCACTGCATTCCAACCTGGATGGCACAGTGAGGCCCCGTCTCAAAAACAAAAATAGGAATTTCTAGCCACAGTGATATGGCAAGGGAAACAAATAAAATGCATCCAAGAAGGAAATGAGGAAGTCAAACTATCTTTCTTTGCTGATGATACGATTCTATATCTAGAAAACTCTAAAGAAACTTCTAAAAGGCTCCTAAGCCTGTAAAATAACCTCAGTAAAGTTCCAGTATACAAAATTATTGTACAAAAATCAGTAGCATTTATATACATCAATAATGTTCAAGCTGAGAGCCAAATTAAGAATGCAATTCCATTAGTAATAGCCACACACATACAAAAAATATCTAGTACTATATCTAACCAAGGAGGTGAAAGATCTCTACAAGGAGAACTATAAAATAGGGATTAAAAATATCATAGATTCCACAAAAAATGAAAAAAATTTGTCTTCCTAAATTGGAAGAATCAATATCATTAAAATGCTCATTCTGCCCAAGGCAATCTACAGATTCAACACTATTCCCATCAAACTACCAATGTCATTTTTCCCAGAAACAGAAAAAAAAATCTAAAATTCATAGGGAACCACACACACACAAAAAAGAGCCCAAACAACCAAAGCAATCCCAAATAAACAAAAAGAACAAAGCCGGAGTCATCATATTATCCAACTTTGAACTATACTATAAGACTATAGTAATCAAAATGCATGGTACTGGTACAAACACAGACATATAGACCAATGGAACAGAGAGAACTCAGGAATACAGAACCCAGGAACATACCTACAGCCATCTGATCTTCAACAATGTCAACAAAAATAAGCAATGAAGAAAGGACTCCCTAATTCAATAAATGGTACTGGAATAGCTGTCAAGTCATATGCAGAAGCATTAACCTGTTTCCCCACCTTTCACCATATGCAAAAATTAACTCAAGATAGATTAAAGGTTTAAATGTAAGACCTCAGACTGTAACAGTCCTGGGAGAAAACCTAGAAAACACCATTCTGGACATATGACTAAGCCCTCAAAGCAATTGCAACAAACAAAAATTGACAAATGGGACCTAATTAAACTAAATCGCTCCTGCACATCAAAAGAAACCATCAACAGAGTAAACAGACAACCTAGAAAATGGAAGAAAATATTTGCAAACTATGCATCTGGCAAATGTCTAATATCCAGAATTTATAAGGAATTTAATTCAACAAGCAAAACACAATCCCATTCAAAGGTTAGCAAAAGACCTGAACAGACACTTCTCAAAAGAAGACATACAGCAGCCAACAAGCTTATGAAAAATGCTCATCATCACTAATAGTCAGAGAAATGCAAATCAAAACCACAATGAGACAGCATCTCACACCAGTCAGAATGGCTATTATAAAAAAGTCAAAAAACAGCAGATGTTGGCAAGACTGCAAAGAAAAGGGAATGTTTATATACACTGCTGGTGGGAATGCAAATTAGTTCAGCCACTGTGGAAAGCAGTTTGGAGATTTCTCAAAGAAATAAAAATAGAACTACCCCTCTATTCAACAATTCCATTTATCGGCATAGATACACGTATTCAAAAGAAAATAAGTCATTCTACCAAAAAGACACATGCACTCATATGTTCATTACAGCACTATTCACAATAGCAATGACAGAGAATCAACCTAAATGTCCATCAGTGATGGATTAAAGAAAATGTGGTACATATAAACAATGGAATACTACACAGCCATAAAAAAGAATGAAATCATGTCTTTTGTAGCAAAATGGATGCATCTGGAGGCTGTTATCCTAAGCAAGTTAATGCAGGAACAGAAAACCAAATACCACATGTTCTCACTTACAAGTGGAAGCTAAACATTGGATACTCATGAACATAAACATGGAGACAATAGGCACGAAAATTACTAGAGGGGGAAGGGAGGGAGGGAGCAATGGTTGAAATACTAACCATTGGGTATTATGCTCACTACCTAGGTGACAGGATCATTCATACCCCAAACCTCAGCATAAGCAGTATCCCCATGTTTGTTACAAGCCTGCCTATGTAGCCCCAAATCTAAAATAAAACTTGAAATTATAAATAAAATAAAAATTAATTAAAAAATATATATTTCAGTTTCTTCATCTGCAAAATGGAGTCATTATGGGGAACAAATAAACTAATAAATGTAAATCACTTTGAACTGGAATATATTTATGTGTTTATACAAAGCAAACACAGAAACAAGTTTTAGTTTATTAGACCTACTATCCCTGTACTTAATTCCCGAAGGCCTTACCTTGTCCATCATGTTATAAACAGAAATAATTGCTTTAAAAGACCAAAGTTTCCTTCTCTTTACATGTGCTTCTATTGCGTCACTGTAGTAATAATTGTTGAAATATACATTGAAACGGAAAAAAAACAGAAGACTGCTTCACCAAGCTTTTGAAACCCTACTAAAAATAGAAAGCTAAGGGGAGTCACTGACTCAACTAAACTTTGGAAGCTGATTTAAACAAAGACAGCCCTACCTTTGTTCACCATTTTCTACAGCAAGCAGTTGTTTAAACGAAGCTTTAAACAAAATTGCGGAAAAATGCAAACTTGTAACATGACTGACAATAAATCACCTCCCACCAATGTGACAGTTTCTGCTCCTCAGTGGGCTCTTCTGGCCATTTTATTTCTCCTTATTATGAAACATTGTAGTGCAGCTGCCATCCTGTAGAAATATCTGGTAAACATTTTACGAGACAAGCGAAGCTTTTAGAATTCCTTTTGAGTTTTGTTAAATTGAACGTGTGAAAATAAAGTTGTCCAGGGTGAAGGAGGGAAAGCATTTTTTAGTCTGGTTGGAAAGATGAAATCAAGCTGGGTAGCTGGAGCTGTCAGCCCTGATTTAGTCACTGCCAAGCCCATCAACATTATTCATTCTGATTGATTAAGGAAAGCATTCAGTTTATTTTCATGGAGAGATACAGCTACATCTGGTGAGCTCTTGTATCCTATTTCAATTCGTATGGGTTTATTATTATTTTTCAGAATGAAGATGACTCTACTACAAACAATAAGAGAGTGATAAATAACTCAATAGTTTTTTGTTTTGTTTTGTTTTATCTTACAGGGGCAGAAGAACATAAAACAACATGAAGAAAATGAAAGCTATCTTGTCTTAATCTTGCAAGTTTTGTGTAAGGAGCCTACATTTTAGTTGATTTTGTACAACAGTCTGTTGTTATCAGATTAATGAGATACATACAGCTCTGTCAAACTGTTCACAGGGTATTGGAGAAGCAAGTATGCATATGTTTTAAATCTTTGGCTTCCCTTAGATAAAAGCTGCTCTATCATAAATGCTATCCTTTTGAGAGCTGAATTCTTCATCATTAAGAAATCCTTAGTTGTTTTCCCAGTGTAACTCTGAACTAGAAAAGAACACTTGATATTTTGTCCAAAGATAAAAGAAGACCTCTTTCTCCATCTTTGCCTTTCCAAAACTTTCGTGCGTGCTCCTCATTTTTCAAACATAGCTCATGTGAAATGCTGAGTTAGGAGAGACTTCTGGGAAAAGGCTAGTTCTAGAAACTGCCTAATTGGAATGTTTTATAGCTAATACTGATTTCACATTTCTTCATCGAAATGGCAACTCCTTACAACTTGGCAGGGTTCATAATTCACATCCCCTTACCACTCCCTTGCCTCAAATACACATGTTATATTTGAGGAAAAAACACCTGTGTCATTAACCTTCGTCTCTTTTGGCATACAGTAAAGTTATAGGAAAAGTTTTTCCTATAACATTTCTTAACAGCCATACGGTAGCTCATGCAGAAAGAGGCCAACCTAACTGTTCATGACATGATGGACAAGCCCTTAAAATGCCTCATGTTGAACAGCTGTAGTTGAACTTTAAGAGGTTAAAGCTCTAGAATTGTCTTTCTATCCAAATAAAATTTAAATTAAAGTTGTATGAAAATGCAATGAATCGGAAGTTGCCAATGATTTGAGGGAAGGCTATTTTTCTTCCAATCTTTCAAAGACATTTTCCCTTACTGTTGTACTCAAAGAAACACTTCGTCCACAGGAAATCTTCATCTGAATTGGGGCAAAAAGCCCCAGCTGAGCAGCTGCACCTTTGTGGTTTGACAGGCAGCCAGTAATAATTCAAAAATCACTCATTTGTCCAGGATGACGCAGCCTCTACAAGGAACCATAGTTTGGAGAGTAGAGAGAGGGCCTTGTGATGTCACCTCAATTGTTTGCCTATTTTTGAGAATAATCTGCACAACGCTCAAATGACACGTTTTCCAACTTTATAATCAGGTCATCTTCTTGTTCTTTCTTCTGCTAATAGAAGATGATTCAATTAGATGATCTTAAAAACAGGGTGGGAATAATCTTTGAAGTTTCCCTGGGTTGACTTCTTTAGAGAAGAACTTTGCAAAGAGTTAAATAATGTCACTGTTACATAAGTTACTTTGGATCCTTCAAGCCAACAGATCAGTTAGAATAAAAATTCAATTCATGGAATCAGAGTCAAGATTTTGTAAGCTCACTTTGCCAGAGGTAAAACATCTAACATTCTAAATGTTATTGTAAAACCATTTTATATGTTCAATGCTAAGAACAAATGACTTGCTCTGTGGTGATAATACAAACACAAAGTTTGGTAGAGCTCAATGGTAAGTGCCATGATAAATACTCTCACTGAATGAAGAAAGCCTACAGAACAGAAAAGATACTGGAGTCAGTTGCAGTGGAGATATATATATATATCTTTTTTTTTTTTTAAATTGTACTTTAGGTTCTGGGGTAGATGTACAGATCATGCAGGATTATTGCATAGGTACACACATGGCAATGTGATCTGCTGCCTCCATCCCCTGTCACCTACACCTGGCATTTCTCCCCATGTTATCCCTCCCGACCTCCCCACATCCCCACTGTCTCTCCCTTGGCCACCCCCAAAAGACCCCAGTGTGTGATGCTCCCCTCCCTGTGTCCTTGTGTTCTCACTGTTCAACACCCGCCTATGAGTGAAAACATGGGGTGTTTGATTTTCTGTTCTTGTGTCAGTTTGCTGAGAATTATGGTTTCCAGATTCATCCATGTCCCTACAAAGGATACAAACTCATCATTTTTTATGGCTGCATAGTATTCCCTGGTGTATAGCAGTGGACATATATAATTGCATCAAAAATCCTGATACTCTTCAAATTAGATACATGGCAAGTGAATCAAATAAGTGAATATATACAAAGAATAACTAATTTGTATAATTATTTAATGACCAGGTAAACATCACAAAATAATGTTATATTTATATTTGTTTTTGTTTCTTAGTTGTTTTGTTTTTTGTTTCTTAGTCTATTTTGCTTTTTGGCTATCATGTTCATGATTATATATTTAGACTTTTAGGAAAAAATATCTTTGGAAATGTTTGTTGAATTCAACTATGTTAAAGGGCCACCAATATAGTAAAAGCTTATTTATATGTAAATAAATATTTCAAAAATTTTGTGACTTAATTTTTTTAGCAATCCTTTTTGCTTTATAAAAAATGTTCTATGTGATCACTTTAAATTATATTTACCTAAAAAGAATAGTCGTATTTTGAGTACATGATGAAGAGTGATATGAGCTTTCTCTCCAAATTTATTTTCAATAATTGACCAAAACGTATTATCCCAATGGTGTGTAGCAGAGACTGAATCTGAGGAACATGTCCAGGATGGTAGAAATTCATGGAGCAAGTGAAGGAGGATGAAGGTGGGGCACAGACACACAAGTTAATTGCTAATTGCTCTAATTGGTTGCCATCTGTCAGATGTTACCATTTTCAAGCTACCAATATTGATGTCATGTTATTTCAGATTGGTATTTAATGAAGCCATGAAGTGTTTCCATATGTGCTTTTGTCCCTAAAGAGTGATGATGATGTTGGCTCCATGTACCTCATTTATAACTTAGATTTTCCACTGTGCTCTAATAGAATTACTTTAGCAGTTTGGAAATACCCATTGTTGTATGCAAAAACGTGGTTCAATAGATATGACTTTGGAGTCTGAATTTTAAAGAGGTCATACTACTTTACTATTAATTTACAAAGAAGTTATAATTAAAAGAAAATCTAGTCTAATGTTTCCAAAGCATCAACACCAATCATTTTAGAAGTTTTATTTGCTAAAATGCTACAAGTATTAGTTTCCATAAAAGAGGGAAGTTGCATTGTAAATGAAACAATATAATTGATAAAGATGTTCATTGAGAAAAGTTATTCATAAGAATCATTTTTTTTCTCATGGGGTTCTTTTTTATTCCCAGATTTATTAGATATTTACCTATTTAGAAATACCTGAAAGTTACTTGATAGGAAAAAGATTCAGTTAGTATTTCAATCAGGAATCTTTTATATGCAGGCCTACATGCATGTAAAATATCAAAGAAAAAAATTTAAGTACATTCAATTAAATACATCTAATCTGTATTTAATTTAGAAGGAACTTCCTTTGACATTAAAAAGGCAATATTTGAATTCCTGTTACTTACAGATGTCTACTGTCAAATCATTATTAAAAAGGAATTATTTATATTAAAAAAAGCATAAGAATAACTGGCAAACAAAAGAACTAGAAATAAATAAATATGCCAGATTACTACCCTTTTTAAAAGACAATGTTTACAAAAATTGATAGAATATACCAGTTTCTGGCCAGACATGCAAAGAGCTTAGAAGTCGTCACTCCCATCCTTACAGTGTTTTTCTCAAGTGGAATGAACCAAAACCCAACAATTTTTAGATCTTTCAGAATATTGAGGTCACAGAGCAAATCTCCAACCCAAATTTGGAGAGATGGGCAAATATAGAGAATCACATTTTACTTGGAGCAAAAGCTTTGCTGGAAGAGCAACTGGGAAGAGCACTTTAATTTCAATTGACTAATGGCTGGCAACTGAACATGGACTAGCTTGAGAGAGAAAAATTTTTTGGGACCCAGCCTTAGAGGAATACCCATATTTCCATGAGGTTTCATGAGAACCCCACCAGGCTCTCAGTATCAGGAGAAAAATCCCCTAATATGTTTGTTAGAGGGAGGTAAAAAGTAACCATTTTGTCATACACCCAGAGCTTTATCTTATCCTTAAAAAAAGGCCCTTCCTTAAGGAAAACTATTTTATCAGAGCTTAACCCATTTGGGTTTTTCTATACCCAAACTGACATAAGGAAAGTAAATACACAAACTTTAGTCCCATCTAGTCTTTGAAGTGAAAGAAGGAAAGTGCCCAATTCCAGCCCCTTCTAGCCTTTTTGCCTCATCCAAGGGAGAAGGTAGAAACTGAGAAGCATTTGTGAAGGTCACATCCCAGGCATGTAGCCTCACTAAAACATGGAAACCTAATCAAAGGATTATAAAACTCTTCCTGCTTTCCATAACTTACTGCCACATCAGTGGGGCTACTGAATAATAACAGGATTACAGGTGAAAGATCTGAAAGTATAAGACACTATTTAAGAAGGAATCTCTAGGGAAAGCCAAAGACAGCAATGGAGATTAAAACCAAAAACAAAAGAAAACCAAACAAACAACAAAAAAAACCCTAGAGGAGATTTTAGCCTCTAACAGTACAGCTACAGCCAACAGTAAACAGACCTATACTCCTAGCCAGATAACATAAATCTTCAAAACAAAGGCCTATTTACTTAACTACATTTTACTCAATGCATCATATCCAGCTTTCAACAACAACAAAAATTGTGAAGCATGCTAAAAGGCCAAAAACAGTGTGAAGAGAAAAAGCAAGGATCAGGAAAATAGATACGGAAGAGACTTTGCAATTACCACTGATAATTTAAAATAACTATGAATAATATGCTAAGGCCTCTAATGAGAAAAGTAGACAATATTCAACAACAGATGGCCAATGTAAACAGAGAGATTAAAAAAAAAAAACTAAGAAAAAATAAAAATTTACTAGAAATCAAAAACACTGTAACAGAAATGAAGAATGTCTTTAAAGCATTCATTAACAGAATGAACATGACAAAAAGAATCAGAGAGCTTGAAGATTTGCCAATAGCAACTTCCCACTGAAAAATAAATCGAAAAGAAGAATTTTTACAAAACTTAGTAGCTATCTAAAAAACTGTAGGACTACTACAAAAGGTGTAACATACATAAGATACCAGAAGGAGGGGAATGAGAGAAAGGAGCGAAGAATAATTTGTAATAATACTGAGAATTTTCCAAAATTAATTACATCTACCAAATGACAGACTCTAGAATCGCAAACAGCAAACGGTACAACGAAAAATTATACCTATGTTTATCATGTTCAAACTATAGAAAATCAAAGACAAAGACAAAATTTTAAGAGAAGCCAGGGGAAAAAATACATCTGACTCCGAGAAGAAAAAAGATAAGAATTACACTAGATGTCTCTTTAGAAATCATGCAAGCTAGAAGAGAGTAGAATAAAATATTTTAAGTGTCAACGGAACAAAAAGCAACTAACTTAAAAATGTGCATTCAGGAAAATTACTCTTCAAAATGAAATAGAAAAAAAGCTCTCAAATGAAAATTTACGTAATTTGTCACCAGCAAACTTGTCTAGCAAGAACTGTTAAAAGTTCTTAAGGAAAGTGGTATAGTTCAGAAGCATCCATCTACACATAAAAAAAAAGCATTATTGAATACATAGATGAAGGTAAAATAATTTTTTATATTCTTTATTCTTAATTGATTGAACCTTTTCTTTTCTTTTGAGATGGAGTCTTACTCTGTTGCCCAGGCTGGAGTGTAGGGGAGCAATCTTGGCTCACTGCAACCTCTGCCTCCCAGGTTCAAGTGATTCTCCTGCCTCAGCCTCCAGAGTACCTTAGATTACAGGTGTGAGATACCACACCTGGTTAATTTTTGCATTTTTCAGTAGAGGTGGGATTTTACCGCATTGACCAAGCTAATCTAACATTTAAGGGTTTGTTCAAAATAATAATAGCAACAATGTACTGAGTGATTAAAGATTATGGACAAGTGAATAACGTTTATAAAGGATAGAAAAAAGACTGCAAGGTAATATTTCAAAATATGTTGCCTCTAGATGGTGCAACTCTCTTTTTTTCTGTTCTACACAAATAAAACAGCATGGTACTTTTGTAAGAATAAATGGAATTATTAATATCGTAAATCACTTGATTAATTCAGAAATAATTGTAGGTGAGACAATTCTAGAAGTAGAATTGCTGGATCAAAGGGTACATTCATGTGTTTAATCCTTCACATCATATTCTGAAATACTTTTACAATATCAGATATAATTAATTCACAAAAAAGGATTATATCTTTGGGAAATTTTATCATATTTTTTCACCCAATTATGTTAAAAAACAGCCAGCAAAACAAACCTTTAATAATAATCTTTGAACATATGCAAGAATGCTCATACCCACTCATAATTTTGAAAAAGCCAAAGAAACTATAAATAACCATTTCTCAAACATCAGACTGGTACATTTTAAATGACAGTAAACTGGATCAACAAAGTCAATACAAAGCATGTATTCTCATACATTAACAGTGGGAATATGAAATAATTCCACTATTGAGAAGAATTTGGCAACATCTAGCAGTGCTACACATGAATGTAACCTTTGATCCAGCAATTCTACTTCTAGGAATCTATCCTAATGGTATATTCCATAAATGTAAAATGACATTGGAAAAAGATTACTTATGCAGCATTGTCTGTAACATTCAAAAGTTACAAGCTAATGTTGATAGATAAGAAGTCTGGGGATCAATTTAGGAAAATCAAAGGAAAATAGCAAAAAAAGTAAAAAGTGGGAGATCTCTCTTTACTGGTATGACATAATTTTCGGGACCATTGTTAAGTAAAAATAGCAAGATGTATTTTTACTTGCAAGATGCAAGTAAAAATGAAATAGGAATCCCATGAAATGTTTAGCAAGAAAAGAAAAACACACATTGATGGTACAGAGATACTTGCAACAACAACTTCAGAAAAAATCTGAAGACAATCTGGAAATTAATAAATAATGGTTACACATAGCACATGGTTGAGAGGGAAAAGCATGTAGAGACACCGATAAACTTCTCAGTGTGCCATTTTACACAGCTCCAATTTGGGGACTATGTTGATGTTTTACATGTTAAAACTTTTAAATTCCACCAAAATGATCCAAAAAAATAAAATGCACCTTAAAATTGAAACCAAAATAAAACAAGCAAATCTAACTATGTAGCTAACTGGTAACTAACCACCACAGCAGAAAAGAACAAAAATGTAATTGATACTATTTAATTGTTCATCCTTAGTAGAATATACTCCAAGGTAATAAAGAACAATAAGAAAACCTGAAACTTCATTTGGCAGTTAAATGATAATTATAATACTGGCATTATTATTTGCAATATATATATATTTTAATATACCCATATAAAATGTATATACACATATACACATACTACATATATATCTTTGCATATATGTGAATAAGAATTTGATTATTAAAACTAGATTTTCAATATAGGACAAATGTATTCAAGAGTAAAACTAATGAAGTTGAATGAACCTCTGATATGTTAAAATTGGAATGCAAATATCAGAATGATTTGTTTTTGCCACTGAAAAGACCTTACAATCGTACCATTCCCTAGGATTCTGGTCCAACATAATGGAGTAACCAAAATGAGGCCACAAGGAGGCAGACACAAAAGACATAGGGATTGGTTTACTCTCGGTGATCCTGCTACAAGCCAAGCCCTGGGCACTTTTCTAAGGAATCACTGGAGCCTCCATGGGCCACTCCATAGTTTGAAACTGGGGAAGGGTCAGCATCTCTCTATTGATTAGTGTGTAAATATTTCACCCTCTCCTTTTCTGCCAGATATGCATAAGTTCCAGATGGCAAAATATATTTTTAACAGTCATATGACCATAAATGCATGGAGGTTCATAGATAAAATATAATTAATCATACAAAGTGCTCAATGGAATAATGGCATAATCCAACCAGCCTCAAAAAAGGTATGAGAACTCAGGAAAGTCACTGACCCTCTAGAAATTTCCATGTGTTTATTTATCTGTGAAATACAGATGTTAAAAAGTGATTTCCAAGTTTCCTTTTAGTAAAAGAAAAATGGTATTTGTGCCTTCAATACAATTTACATTAGTAGAAAAGTTGTTATTGTATCAATCTAACCAACATTCAATGCTCTGGGAAGCCTGGGGAACAAAGCATTTTTTTTATTATTAAAAATCATTTACTTTACAACAAGAGAAGAAAAAGTGTTTTCTTAGCAAGAAAACATGCAACCTATTTATTTTTAAATAATCCAAGGGTTGGCTATCAGGGTACAAAAGCAATGTAAAAACAATTTCTCTGTGTCAATGAGATTCTGACAGTCTTTTTTTTTTTTCTTCAGTGTATATATGAACACAGTACAGAAATGCCTCTGTCCCGTACTTTCAGCAAATAGTCATTGTGAAGGTGTGAAATGGAGGCTGGAGGGAAGTGATACCTTGTACAGATTGCACATTTCATTCCTTCCTCCTTTTCCTGACAATTGAATTGTCATTTTGTTTTGCTTTAACAGTTTGTCTACTCCCTTTTTGACTACCTCAAAGGAATTACATTCCACACTAGAACAATGTAACCAAACTACCACCTGGATAATATGACTTTCTTTGAACTCTCAGATCCTAACAGAAACAAGAGGAGCAATAGCAATGCAAAAATCTAACTTGTACATGAGAGCATAACCTGAAGCCAGCAGTCTTTTTCTCAGAGAGGATGGATGGGCTATCACATCGTTAACTTTCTGCAGCAGAGCATAGGGTCTACTGCCAAGAAAAATTAACTGTACTTTCCTTTATCTGGAAGAGTATTTGATTTCAAAAAGATTGGTTTGGTGTGTAGATCAATTAACTCACACTCCTTGATCTACCATTCCTACTGTCAATGGCACAATTATCTCATCACTTCTGCCTTTTCTACATCTGCCTGATGGTGCTCATTAATCTACCTTGACAGCTATCATTTTGAGTGTGAAAGGGCAGTAGGTGTCCTGGTTTTGAAAACAGAAATAGCAAAGATAATTAATTCCCTGTGCAAATGAACCATTCAGTGTGAGTTTGTTCAAAGCTCAGCATCCTCTGTCATAAAGAAAGAAAATCTGAACCTACTTGAACACACACACATAATATACATACCCACAGGAAGGCGATCTGGCTACTTGAAATAGAGCAAGGAGAAAATAACCTTTGACGCCAGAACTGCATGCTGCTTGGAAAGTTAGAGATTCCTGAGAAAAACTTTGCTCTATGCTAATTGAAACATGAATGTTCTTGGCCTGTTAGTAGGGTTCAGGGTCAACAGAGGTAGGAGGGTATACATACACCTGCAGAGAAGATGAAGAACTTTATTTAATGTTTAAGAATAAGAGCAGGGATTCATTTAGAGCCAGTTCAAGGAAAGAGCCCTCAGAGGAAGACTGTGGGAGGAGAAAAGTCAGGAGAACCATGCCCAGTTCCAGGTAAGCACCAAGGTGGCCAAACGAGTGGCTGAGATGATTTTTGTGGGTCAAGTCAAGCAGACTAGACCCAGAGACCATTGGAAGCCATGAATCTGAAGCTCAATCCCAGAAATATTGTGCAATTTTTCTAGAAAGATGGGGCAGCTGGTAGCAGGAGAAATGGAAGAGAGAAGTGGGTGGGAGAGGAGAAGATGGACATCATCCACTCTGGCAGAATGAGCTAGAAGTAGGGAGTGAATGTGGCCAGCATGCAAGAAACTGAAAAGGCCTTGGGTTGTAACTCAAGGTATCCAGGACTCCTCTCAGGAAGCAGCAGAACTTAGTGTGGTTTTCAAAGTGCATCAGCCACAAAGGAAGCAAATCCATGTGCTTCTCCAGGTTAGTCCTCCACTCCACTAGCAACTTGGGACAAATTACTAACCCTTATGCATCTGTGAAATGAATAGCAATCCACACTTCAGCAGTTGTTTGAGGACTAAATGAAGCAATCGTTGTAAGGAATTTAGTGTGAACGCTTGTACATGGTAATCTTTTTTTTTCCCCCTAATGGTAGCTGTATTGCTTATTGTATTTATTGACATTTAAGAATTTAGGTCTAATTGCAAATGAAAGTTGGGCAGCAATGCAAGAACTTCAAGGTCTTGGAGTATTCACTTTTCACTGAATGAAAAAGAGGACTCAAGAGATTGAAGCATGAGGTATATCTGTAATAAGTGCCTAAGAGTGCCTCCACTAAGTAACCATGGCCAGTTGCACTAACATCTATACGTAGAAACAGGAAGGGCCCACCAGAGAAGATCCCTACACCTTTGAGGATCTGGAGTGGTTTGTTCTCTTTAACTTCACTGTGTGTCACTGACAAAGTTTTGAGTGCTATGCCTCCAACTCCATTTTATTTTCCCCAATAAGCCCTATGGTTTCTGATGAGATTTTCCTTAACATGTTTTATACTAGCACATGTACCATGATAGCAAAAAAAAATCCTAGATCAAATTTATTTTTTTACCTTTTCGCTTTGGTTGCTATTTTAAAAACCAAATAACGAGGAAATAGAGCAAAAGGGCCCAAATAGAACAGCCGTTTCTTGATTTAAGATAAAGAAATGCCCCTTTTGTCAGAAGTATCCAAGGTCCGGGCCTTGGAACCCACGCCTGCTTCAGCCAGAGCAGCTGCTTTGCAAATAGCCTGCTGCTGTATACATTTATGAAATCTTAGATCTATTAAAGATTTTCATTTTACTCAGAAAAATCGGAGCTGTGAACAACAAAGTGAGATTTGCTCAGGGTCACATTCCAGAAACCTGTCTTAATCAACCTGAGAGAACTGAGCTTCCAATGAAAGGGGGCAAAGGAAAGGTGCCTCAGGGGTGAGACTATGCTTTGAGTAATTAAGAGTAAGCAGCACGAATTTGGGATTCTACAATTACTCAGGCAAAAACTTGAATCGTTTTGTGTTTCAGTCTTCTTACTTTAAATGAGAATACAAATTCATCAGAACAGGTACTCCCAACATACTGAAGAAAAGAACGCATGAGAATGGGAAGAGATGGCACAAATACATTGAGACATAGGGCCTGGAGCATGTTTAAAGTGCATGCATACTGCATACACATGGGTGCACGTTATTTATATTTTACCCACAAATAACTACGTAGTATATTGACAGAGAGGGTCTCCTGCATGCCCTGTGCTTGTTGCTGGAAGCAGGAAGCCCTACGTACGATGATGAGAAGAAGACAAGCCAGTCTTTAGTTCACATGCAGTTCATTCCATTTTTGACATACTGTAAAGGTCTTTAAGTCAGTTTACTTCCACCCATATGCAGAGAGAATCAAAGTATTGTCATTATTTTCCTAACAGCCTCGTAAAATCCACCCATGTTGTACAAAGAAATTTCTAAGTGTGCGTGGTGCAGTACAAGACCAGACAAATCTGAGCAATGAAGTGAAAAGGCTCCGTAAACACTTATCATCATTGAACGTTCACTGGTATCATTCCATTATATTCAAAATGGTTTCTCATGTTAGCTGTATAATGCATGTCACACGTGAACAGTGAAAGCGAGATTAGTAGTGTGTGCATTTTGAGAGACTGATAATTTAAGCACTTTAACCATCCACAGAAACATTATGAAAGTACCACCCCTGTGAGAATTGGTGCTCTCTCTCATTTATTTCCTGTTCAGGCAGGAGGATGACAGCAATAGGAGAGCTGTAATCATGCTCCCTCTTTCAAAGCAGTCTCTATGCTGGGTCACTGTCTGCTGTGGAAAATGCTTCTGTCTGATTAGTTTTATTTAGAAAATCAAGGAGAGGGATGAAAGGGGGAAGCCATAGGATAATTGCTTTTATTTCAACTTATTGCAGAGAGGAGGGTGCAGCAGATGATGTAATACATATGCATCAAAAAAGGATCATTCACTTCTGATAAAGTGTGGATGGGGGGGGAATAAAGCTGGTGCAAACTCCCCACTGTCTGCAAATCTATTTAAAGTATGAGAGGATTCCAATGGAAGTGGTGCAAATTCATCTTTAATACAGGAATTCATCTTTAAAATATCTGAAATATCATGCCTTTTATAGGATGAAACAGGACCATAGAGACTACCTTTCTTTTATTCACACCATAAATCAGCATTTTCTGGCCGCTGTACAACAGGCAGTCTGAGAATTGAATTCCACACTAAAGGCCGAATGTTCAAGCTGCCCAGCATGTATTTCTCTGTGATTTTCTTCTCATTTTTTTAATTGTTATGTTTTTTTTTAAGTTTTAGAATCTACTTTTATTATATTCACCCCAGCTTCTCCAGCAAATATTTGAGATCAGTACAGAAGTATGGAACAACGATCACAGCTGTTGTATTCCCCACCTTAGAGCGTAAGCTGGTTGTACTTGTGTTACTGAGTGTTTCAGGCCAGCACCTTGTGGTCGAGAGTCTCTGCTCACACGCTGTTTTTGGTGGGGCAGCTACTATGTCTACAGCTGTGGTCCAGAGGATGTCTGAATACAGATACTGACACAATGGAAGCTACTTCTCCTTAAATCAGACAAAAGCAAAACCAAAAAAGATTGAAAGAAGTCCCAATATCTAATAGCTTGTCAATGTAATTCAGGATATACATTAATGTTATAACCACTTTAATGGTTGGTTAATGAAGGAACTGGCCTAGCCTCACTTTAGTGTGACTTGGAGATAAGATCCAAACAGATAAGCACTCTTGTTATATCTGCACAGCAGCATATATTTTTGCAAGTAACATCAGAGTAGTATAAATTTATGTGTTATACTTACCCGAATACCTAGCTGAGAAAGATGTAAAAATAAAATTGCCACCTTTAAAAAAGTTTCCTCTGTTTTGTGATTTTTTTTTCTTTTAATAAGATGCCACATAGCTCAAGGAATGACTTGAGAACTGAGGGATTCCATATCTGTACCTCGTACAAGGCTTGTAAAAACATAGCTTTCTGTAATGTGTGTTTGGGAACGAGTGTGAGAAAGCTGCAATTAGGTAGTGCCATGGCCCTCTCCAAAATTTTTACAGTTCATTAGAAACATATGCTTCTACCATTCATTGTTTTTTTCTCACCAAGGTATCTGAAGGTGCTTTTAACGGAAGTAGCCAGACATTCTTTCCCCGCTCAGAAACAGATTAGAGAAACAGTATTGAAGAGAACAATTCTGAAAGCAGCCAACTATCAACTGACTTGGGCACTTGAAATAATATTGGAAGTGTTTTCTGGGGTTGTTTATAGTTTCTGACTAAAACAACCTAGAACAATGGTAGTGAACATCCAGTAATAACAATAACAATTTCATAAGCGAGCCAGGAAACAGCAGCACAAACATCTGGTGAATTCTTTACAGTCGCCAGATCTACCGAGAAATTTACAAAGGTTGTGATCATTGATTTTTCAACTCTTGTCAGAGCCAGGCACTAAATTTAAACTACCATCTAGGGGGATATTAAAATACCCAAATAATCTTGATTTTATCTTGGAATGATTTATTTACAGTCTACCACCATTTTTAAATGATCTTTCACATCTTTACTATTAAAAAGGGGGAAGAGCATAAAGCCGAGGAAACTGAGACTTGTCCTGGCTTTGTCTTCAATTAACTGTGTAACTATGAGATAGGTCATCATGAAAGAAATGGACTCCATAATTTCTTTTTCTTTTTCTTTTTTTTAAGACAGGGTTTCTTCATGTTGGTCAGGCTGGTCTTGAACTCCTGACCTCAGGTGATCCGCCCACCTCAGCCTCCCAAAGCGCTGGGATTAAAGGCGTGAGCCACCATGCCCGGCTGGACTCCATGATTTTTAATGTCTCTTCTAGCTCTATTTTCAAAATATTTACATTGTTTCTATCAAAATTGTTGGTGCTTCAGTGATGATTACCCAGAGAGCTAATGCTATATTTGGTATATTGCATATATCAAGATCTATCAAAAAGGGAATAAAAGGAAACCATTAAGTTTTACAATGTGTTTTCACAGATATTATGTTCTTTGATCCTAGTAATAAGCCTGTAGGATACTTATGCCTGTAGAAGTTGGGATTAGACCAATAAGAAACATTTTCAAGCCCAACTGGTCAGTGACTGGCAAAGTCAGGAATTAAACTAAAGCTTGAATTGTGCCCAAGTCCAAAGGGCCTTCCTCAACACTCTGCTCCCTCTATGCATTAACATTCTCTTGAAAATGTGGACATGGGAGAAATATCTCCCACACTTCACTTTATGAAAAAGGAGAATGTCAACAATGAAATTTCCCTTAGACTCCAAGCAACTTGAAAGCAATTCTTTGTGTCTATTAGGCCAAGAATGATCTCTGACACATTGAATATTTTCAATAAATGCCAGTAGAATAAATGGATTAATTGCCTGTTAAAAGTACATGATATATGAATGACTTAAAATTTATCTAAAGGTACATATGTTTTTCAAAGACATACTTGATTTTCATTCCTAGAAAAACAATACAATTTGATTATTGATTGTTATTGCCGATAATACATTTTTCAAACTTTGTATCTGAGCCCCCAAAATAATTTTATGACATTTTAAAAATGAGAGTTCTAAGAGGTGCACATTCTAATATTTAAGTTGCACAATTTTGATGAAATAAGATATTTACATTCAAATTAGACATACCAGAGGTCATAGTTGTAATCAAAATAAAATATATAGAATTTTGCTAAGTTCAAATGATTTGTACCTACCTCATACAAATTCCTAGCATCCAGGAAACAGGGCTTTCATGGGAAATCTTTAAAACAGCTGATAACTTTACCCAACTTTATATCTCTACATGAACTATTGAAATATTTAACAAATATGCATCAATAATTTGCTGTAAGCATTTAAAAGCCCATTTTTTCTACATTAATGTCTCTTTTATCTTTTTATCTTGAATGACACATTTAAATTGATTTAAAAGATAAATTACCAGTGTCAGTTTTCTAGTACATACGGTTCTCATTATTTGTATAAAAGTTACAAAATCATGTAAACAAAATTAATTTTAATCCAGTTTTATGAAAACTATTCTCAAATCTCAGTCTTCGAGTCACCTTAATATTGTGCTACAAAACCAAACAACCTTTTAAAAAAAGGTTTTGCCACACAACAAATTTGGGCACATGGTAGAATTCTTCACATCCTAAATCCATTTTGCAGAATACATTACTCATTACCTATGGCTTTTATTTACCTAATTCAGAATTAGATTACCCTCATAGCATTGTTTCTGTCCAAGTGAAAAGTGTATTATAGGTTTGCCCTAAATTTCTGATGAATAACAAAGAATTTAGAGGATATCTTGGAAAATATGGCATATTAAACATATATTCAAGACACACACGCGCGCGCGCACACACACACACACACACACACACACACATACACACACAGAGAGAGAGAGAGAGAGAGAGAGAGAGAGACAGCACTCATGCTTACCAGCAAGGAGATACATTTAAAGATGTAGCCATACAAGGAAGGCCATATGAAGTGAGAGAGGGGATGATAGCCACAAAAATTTTGAGAGTTGGAAAGCAGAAGAACAAATAGCAATGGATCAGCAGGTGCAATTAATTTGAAATTCAAGCAAAGACTGAAAAAAGCCAAGAAAAAAACCTACCTGACAATGCAGAACCCCCCAGACGCAGTACTACCTTGTACCTCTGGAAGTGGATATGAAAACTCAGAACAAAATGGTTGAAATGTAATTACACTGCTCAAATTAAACTGCTGAAAAGTGGCTAAAACATCCAATTCTCCAAACCCCACCGATTCCAGACGCTAGCAGAAGACAAGAGATGTGTTCTTTGCAGGGGGCAGAACAGAGGTCCCTAGATGACGAACACAGATGGGTTTAGAGTATGATTGGCCTGGAAACATAACATCAGCAAATGTTTACATGATGAGTTTTGTGAAACACAGCCTTCTTCCTTACTGATTGCTGGCAGCCAAGGCTACAGCATCAAGGTAAGAGATTAGAAAAATGTTCTCAGGGATCTGATCTGCCCAAGTAGGGACGTCTACATGTACTGGCACAACTGGATCATCATACAGTAAACCCAACAGTGGACAGGATCCACCAACACACTCAGATTTTGCACTCTTGAATAGAAGGACACACACAAATGTAGAAGATATCTCCAGAGAGTTTCCAAAATAAAAGAAGAGGTGAAAACAAACATGAAAAAACTTGGAAGGGACAGAGACTAAGACATCTTTTAAAGAGCAT